>NC_042958.1:34882326-35190053 GCF_901001165.1 Salmo trutta
GAATGCCGACTGCAAGCCAGGCCTAATCACCCAACATCAGTGCCCGACCTCACTAATGCTGTTGTGGCTGAATGGAAGCAAGTCCCTGCAGCAATGTTCCAACATCTAGTGGAAAACCTTCCCAGAAGAGAGGAGGCTGTTATAGTAGCAAAGGGGGGAACCAACTCCATATTAATGCCCATGATTTTGGAATGAGATGTTCGTCGAGCAGGTGTCCACATACTTTTGGTCATGTAGTGTATGCCTCAATTGTCTCAAGGCTTAAAAATCCTTCTTTAACCTGTCTCCTCCCCTTCATCTACACTGATTTTGAAGTGGATTTAACAAGTGACCTCAACAAGGGATCTTAGCTTTCACCTGGATTCACCTGGTCAGTCTGTCTCATGGAGAAATCAACTCAAGTGTTTCGTACCCTCAGTGTATACCTCCTGGGGTCCTAGTTCAACTTCGGTGTCACTTTAAGCCTTATCGCACAGAAACCATGTGTATTTCTCCCCTGTTTCTCTTCAGTTGCTCGTCTGAGTTCATTTATTTCCTGTTTGGCTGTGCAGAAGAGAAGCAAGTAGCCAGAGATAAAAACCAGCCGGGCCTTTTCAGTTGGGCGCTCTGCTCTCGCTTGCTCCCGGCAGCCATTACTGGAACCTGGGTTACCTCGGGTGTGAATTAAGGAGGCCGGCGCGTTTGGCGGGCCAGCTGATAGAGGGAGAGGAGGATAATAAGTCCACAGAGAACAGAGGGAGGGAGGGATGAGAGCCTACAAAACCCAAGGACCTTCAAAGGCACTCATGATTCCTCTATTAGCAGAGTATATACTGTATGTATCTGGTTTGTCTCATGCTGGCATAGAGACACACATACTGCTGCCTGGCACACACACACACACACACACACACACACACACACTGATGTCTGGCACATACACAAACACTGATGTCTGGCACACACACACACACACTGATGTCTGGCACACACACACACACTCTGACTCACTTCCATCAGGGCAGTGAGGGATATAATTATATATATAACCTATATACAGGTTTTCTTCTGGATCAAAATGGGCCTCTGGCGATGAGCGGGGCCATGGGCATGGCCTATGGTGCGGTCACTGACCAAACATTTTCGAGGCCCTCCTGCTAGCCGCAATGACACATTGTCGCTGTTTTAAAGCACATTTCCTGCGATTCTACACATTTTGCCATGGCTTATGCTTATCTACAGTATAGACTGCATATCTGGTTTAAGTTTACACCCCAAAAAGTTTTTCCATCACAAAAATTATTTTCAAATTATTATTATTAAAAAAAAAATTGTCAGGGGGGGTGGACTTGGACATAGGCGACATGAAAAAACAGCCCATCCAATACTTTTCTATGCAGAAACCACCCCGATATAGAATGAAAAAACAGCCCATGCAACACTTTTCTATGCAGAAACCACCCCGATATAGAATGAAAAAACAGCCCATGCAACACTTTTCTATGCAGAAACCACCCCGATATAGAATGAAAAAACATATAAGGCACAGCACTCGGTGTATGTAGTGTGTGTGTGTGCTTGTGTGAGTACGTTTTGTCCGTCATTACGTGAACAGTGTGTGACAAGGGTTTTTCCACGGTGTGAAAGAAATAGGGCGGCCGTCGGTTTGGGAGAGATTAAACACGAAGTTGGCAGAGATTCACGCAATCCGATGGAACACTGGCGCAAGGCGAGCGCTTTCGTCATGTTTCGTAAACCAAAACACACTCCAACATAAATGACTGCTTACATAACACACAGGCCACAGCAGTCGGGTCAGTATGAGCAGCTAACGCTCCTTCAAGCACATACCGGCTCCAGATCCACACCAGGCCATGGGGAAAAGGATGGGGCATCCCATCACACACACACACAAAACGCACGTGCAGCGGTCTAAGGCACTGTATCTCAGTGCTAGAGGCGTCACTACAGACACTGGTTTGAACCCGGGCTGTATCACAACCGACCGTTATTGGGAGTCCCATAGGGCGGCGCACAGTTGGCCGGGTTAGGGGAGGGTTTGGCCGACGTAGGCCGTCATTGTAAATAAGAATTTTTTCTTAACTGACTTGCCTACTACTAAAAAATAAAATACATACTCACACAATACACATTCACGCACAGTCAATACACAACACATAGTGCATTTGAAAGTTTTCAGACCCCTTGACTTTTTCTACATTTGGTTACGTTACAGCCTTATGCTAAAATTTATTAAATCATTTTTTTACCTCATCAATCTACAAACAATAAATACCCCATAATGACAAAGCAAAAACAGGTTTTTAGAATTTTTGGTAAAGTTATAAACATTTTATTTATATATATATATATATATATATATATCCATTTTAGAATAAGGCTGTAACGTAACAAAATGTGGAAAAAGTCAAGGGGTCTGAATACTTTCCGAATGAACTGCACACACACACACACACACACACACACACACACAATACCCTCAAATGGCATTGGATCATCGGATTAACAAGGCAATTATTTGCATAGAAGTGCTGGAGAGGGGCTGTGAATGGGACTGTTGACTGCTTGACTGCTTACACGGCTCAGTAAATACAATGCCAGTCGTGGTGGCATAGCACCATGGGTTGCATCTCAAATGGCATCCTCTACCCTTATATAGCGCACTACTTTTGACCAGAGCCCTATAGGTTTCAGAGGAGGCTGGTGGGAGGAGCTATAGGAGGACGGGCTCATTGTAATGTAAGTAGGGGAAAAGGGTGCCATTTTGAGATGCAGCCCATGGATGGGGAACAGGACCGAAGCCAGCTTTCTCTCACTGACTTCTGTTCACAAGGGAAAGAGTTTGTTTCCCAGAGCGTTGTCTGAAAGAGATAAGCACTAGTTATCGCTATGCCACAGTAACACGGAGACATCAAATTAAACAGAGTTTTCACATGGCTTTGTTGACGCTGTGCCAAAGTATGACTCGGCCGTGATTAGGCATTTTTCTTGGATTCTTTATGCTTTTTCTCCGTCCTCTTTACTGTGCCATGTTTAATTTCACTGACTCTCTCTCCCTTCTCTCTCTCTCTCCCTTCTCGCTCTCTCTCCCTTCTCCCTCTCTCTCCCTTCTCTCTCCCTTCTCGCTCTCTCTCTCCCTTCTCGCTCTCTCTCCCTTCTCGCTCTCTCTCCCTTCTCGCTCTCTCTCCCTTCTCTCTCCCTTCTCGCTCTCTCTCCCTTCTCGCTCTCTCTCCCTTCTCGCTCTCTCTCCCTTTCTCCCTCTCTCTCCCTTCTCTCTCCCTTCTCGCTCTCTCTCCTTCTCGCTCTCTCTCCCTTCTCGCTCTCTCTCCCTTCTCCGCTCTCTCTCCCTCTCTCTCCCTTCTCCCTTCTCTCTCCCTTCTCTCTTCTCTCTCTCCCTTCTCGCTCTCTCTCCCTTCTCGCTCTCTCTCCTCTCTCCTCTCCCTCTCTCTCCTTCTCCCCTCTCTCCCTTCTCTCTCCCTTTACGCTCTCTCTCCCTTCTCGCTCTCTCTCCCTTCTCGCTCTCTCTCCCTTCTCTCTCTCCCTCTCCCTGCTCTCTTCTCTCTCTCCCTTCTCTCTGTCGCTCTCTCTCCCTGCTCTCTCTCCCTGCTCTCTCTCCCTTCTCTCTCTCTCCTTCTCTCTCTCTCCCTGCTCTCTCTCTCCCTGCTCTCTCTCTCCCTGCTCTCTCTCTCTCTTTCCTCTCTCTCTCCCTGCTCTCTCTCTCGCTCTCTCTCTCTCTCTCTCTCTCTCTCTCTCTCTCTCTCTCTCTCTCTCTCTCTCTCTCTCTCTCTCTCTCTCTCTCTCTCTCTCTCTCTCTCTCTCTCTCTCTCTCTCTCTCTCTCTCTCTCTCTCTCTCCCCTCCTCTCTCCTCTCTCTCTCTCCTCCTCTCCAGGATATTGAGGACCCAGTCTCTAGAATGGTACTATAACAATGTGAAGAGCCGCTTCAAGAGGTTCGGCAGTGCCAAGGTTCTGAAGACGCTCTACAGGAATCACGTAGTGGAGAGAGGAGGCATCTTGGATCTACCAGGTACATGTAAAAGCCTCCTCGTGGCCTTTCATGACTGCGTCAGTCCAAAGCAAACTCTCTCTCTGTCTTCCTGTGCGGAACAGTGTCATATCTCCGGAGTTTGAAAAATCTATCGAACATTCCACCCCAAAAAAAGTATTTTAATTATATGAAGAGTGCCTTGGTCCAGCTTAATTTAATGACTAAATATCTCTCTGGGCTTCTACGGCCCCTGTCTATACTGCTGCCTGGCCCATTATATGTGCTATGTTGGTTAATGCGCATTAATAGCTCTCAGTCAGTAACTTAACAGGGGCAAAAGGTCTCGCGTCACATTTCCACTCGCGCACATGCAGTAGAGAGAACCACAGTCACTTTCCTCACAAGTCACGTGGTGAGAAACAGAACCAATGGCCATTGGATATACACAGCCCCGCTTTTGCTCTAACACCGACTGTCTCACACACACATACACACACACACACACACAAACATTCTCTTTTTCTACCCACACACTCACTCCCTCACCCCACTTCCCCCACACACGTCATCTCTCTTTCATACCTCAACACACTCATAATCCACCACTGGCCAGCCTCCTGGACACAGTAGATGGTACTAATCCCTGAGGTTTGAGAGGGGTAATCCTTGTGTAATATTAGCAGACAGCAAGCGTTAAGGCTGCTGCTCAGTAAGCCTAATGGGGGAGAGAAGAGAGTGGCCATGCTGCTCGGCCTGGGTGGGGTGGTGGTGATGGGGCGGCAGCTGCTCTGCTGGCTGGGTCATAATCCCCTCAGTGGCCTGGGCCACTTTGGCCTCTGAATGATTAGTTCCTGCTGTGGGAACAGTGGAGACACGTTTTATCTGCCCTCATCCTCTCATAATCCAGATGCCATTGTTTCCCCCTACCCTCACCAGCCTGGTCAGAGGGAGTGTATACAGTTAGGGGATGTTACTGTGGTATAGCACAGCGGTTTAAAGGGGCAATCTGGAATTCAAACAACAACAGCGGTGCCTTGGGGTTTTTAAAAGTTTTATATACGTCAATAATTAATAGCTCTCTATATCAACAATTTAAAAGTTCCAAAAAATGTATTTTCAAATCCCAGATTGACCCTTTAAAGGGATGAGGTGATTGAACAGAGGGGTACACCTCCCTGACTTCCAATGCTGATGTGGAACAGGCTGGCGTTGTCAAAAGTGTCCAACGTGGCCGTTAAGCCTTACTATTAGTGGCAGTGCTAATAGTGCTCGTCGTGGCAGGAATAGGGCCACTGTATTTTCTTCGCCAGCCTTCCGGAGCAGCTGCTACTCATAGCAGTTACAGTACCAGTCAAAAGTTTGGACACACCTACTCATTCCAGGGTTTTTCTTTATTTTGACTGTTTTCTACATTTACTCTTTTCTAAACTATGAAATATCCCATATGGAATCATGTAGTTACCAAAAAAGTGTTAAACAAATCAAAATATATTTGAGATTCTTCAAAGTAGCCACCCTTTGTCTTGATGACAGCTTTGCACACTCTTGGCATTCTCTCAACCAGCTTCATGAGGCAGTCACCTGGAACATATTTCAATTAACAGGTGTGCCTTGTTAAAAGATCATTTGTGGAATTTCTTTCCTTAATGCTTTTGAGCCAATCAGTTGTGTTGGTATACAGAAGATAACCCTATTTGGTAAAAGACCAAGTCCATATTATGGCAAGAACAGCTCAAATAAGTGCTGTCGCAAAAACCATCAAGCGCTAGGATGAAACTGGCTCTCATGAGAACCGCCACAGGAAAGGAAGAACCAGAGTTACCTCTGCTGAAGGAGGATAAGTTCATTAGAGTTACCAGCCTCAGAAATTGCAGCCCAAATAAATGCTTCTCAGAGTTCAAGTAACAGACACATCTCAACATCAACTGTTCAGATGAGACTGTGGGAATCAGGCCTTCATGGTCGAATTGCTGCAAAGAGACCATTACTAAAGGATACCAATAAGAAGAAGAGACTTGCTCGGGCCAAGAAACACGAGCAATGGACATTAGACCGGTGGAAATCTGTCCTTTGGTCTGAGTTCAAATTTGAGATTTTTGGTTCCAACCGCCGTGTCTTTGTGAAACGCAGAGTAGGTGAACGGATGATCTCAACGTGTGTGGTTCCCACCGTGACTCATGGGGGAGGAGGTGTGATGGTGTGGGGGAGCTTTGCTGGTGACACTCTCTGTGATTTATTTAGAATTCAAGGCACACTTTACCAGCATGGCTACCACAGCATTCTGCAGCGAGTGAAGGAAAAGCTGCCAACAGGTGCTCAGCATATGTGAGAACTCCTTCAAGACTATTGCAAGTTATTCCAGGTGAAGCTGGTTGAGAGAATGCCAAGTGTGTTCAAAGCTGTCATCAAGGCAAAGGGTGGCTACTTTGAAGAATCTCAAATATAAAATATATTTTTGTATATAACACTTTTTGGGTTGCTACATGATTCCATATGTGTTATTTCATAGTGTTGATGTCTTCACTTTTGTTCTACAATATAGAAAATAGTCAAAATAAAGAAAAACCCTTGAATGAGTAGGTGTTTTTGACTGGTACTGTATATCACTGTTTGAAGCATTAGGAGTATCAAAGCTCCACTACTGTTGTGTTGACTGGTGACTCTTTGTCCACCTGACTGGTAGCTGTTGGTCCAATCAGTTCCACTGTCTGTCTGTGTCACTGTACAGTCCAAAAGGCCCTCCTGTCCAATCTGTCTTCCCAGCTGTCCCCATCTGATCCCCTATCCTCCCCTTCCCTCTCTCCTCCTCTCACTGCCACTCTTATATCACACAGGGACAAAATAGGATTAGCTGCTAGCTGCCGCCGGGCTCCCATTTCAGATGAGCTGAACAGATTATACTGCATGAGAGTCACAAACACGCACCACTGCATCACACCGTACTGACGCGTGCGTGTTTGTGCGGCCATGTGTGTTGTCCCTGAGAATGTCCTCCTCACCATTCTGAGTGTGCTCTCCCTCCTCCCCCTCCTCGTATATTAGATTGAAAAGGGATTGTAAAGATGTACCCATAATGGGTCAAGGCCATGGTGCTGTAGAAATACTGGATATTCATCTGAGCCAGTGGTGGAAAAAGTACTAAATTGTCATACTTGAGTAAAATTAAGATGCCTTCATAGAAAATGACTCAAGTAAAAGTGAAAGTCACCCAGTTAAATACTACTTGAGGAAAAGTCTAAAAGTATTTGCTTTTAAATATACTTAAGTATCAAAAGTAAATGGAATTGCTAAAATGTACTGAGCTATCAAAAGTAAAAGTAAATGTATTCATCATTTCAAATTCCTTATATTATGCAAACCAGATGGCACATTTTCTTGTTTTTTATTTATTTACGGATAGCCAGGGGCTCACTACAACACACTCTGACATTAATTTACAAACTAAGCATTTGTTTAGTGAGTTCTCCAGATCAGAGGCAGTAGGGATGAACAGTGATGTTCTCTTGATAAGTGCGTGAATTGGGCCATTTTCTTGTCAACATGTAACAAGTACTTTTGGGTGTCAGGGATAATGTATGGAGTAAAAAGTGCATTATTTTCTTTAGGAATGTAGTGAAGTAAAAGTAGAAGTTGTCAAAAATATAAATAGTAAAGTAAAGTACAGATGCCCCCCAAAAAACGACTTAAGTAAAAATACTTTAAAGTACTACTTAAGTACTTTACACCACTGATCTGAGCCCACAATGTATGAAGGCACATTTTATTGACATAAAAAACTATACCTCGATTGATCTGAAAGTGGGGAGATCTATTTGACTGCAGCTGTTGGTTTGAGTTGAGGAGCTTTTGACAAACTAGAGGAAAAGTCAAACGCCTTCGAAAAAGAGAAGATAGGATTTGAAAGTAATAGATCACTTTCCGTCCACTTGAAAATCACAGGTAAATGAAGGTTAGTTTTAACGCCATTGCCATTTTAAAGGGATAGTTCACCCAAATTATAAAATGATATACTGGTGTCTGTACCCTGTAAGCAGAACAAGACTTCGACTCATGGTTTTTGGGAAAAAAATGCTAAGAAGTGAGGATTTGGAAACAGTGGCTCGGTAAAGAAAACCAAAGCACTGATTGCCGTCTTACCTTATCCATAAACTGCTTACAGGGAAACGAAACCAATACGTTATTTTGTAATTTTTGGGTGAACTGCGCCACTTCCCCTTGAGAATGATGGGAGACCTTCACTCCAACATGGCTGGAACTTAAACTTGAGGTATTTGTACCTTTTCAAGTCCGTCGTATACAGTGACATTTGAGATCCGTGTGACCTACAAGCAGACTTCTGCTGAACTTATATGGATGTGGCCCTAGGGACCTGTGTGTGTGTGCGCGTCTGTTCCTGCCTTTGTGTGCGAGTGTCCGTTCGTCCATACGTGTGTGCTCGTTTTAAACATTGATAAAGGGTTGGTCGGAGCAGCCACACAATGGGCCATGTATAACCCAAAGCATTGGAGAAGAGATGAAGGGAGTCACATGCAATATGTCAGGGTCTCCCTCCAACCACATATACCCTACTACTCTACACACTCAACCCTAGACCCGTCATCCTAGACTTACACATTCATCCTAGACCTGTCTATCTATGGACAATAGGCTATTTGAAAAGATCTATGTTTACCAATTCTCACCAAGGTCTATTTTTGTTCAGTATTTATCGAAAGATGTGGAAAGTTTGAGCCGTGTTTGTACGCGCTATGTGACAGCTATGGGATTGCTTTTTTCGGAAATGCAACACGTTGACTCAAGCAATACTTTCACTAAGCAATCAACACACTGTCAAAGAGAGCGCATCATGTTTTCCTGCATGCGTCCCAAATGGCTATTCTGTATGGGGCTCTGGTCTAAAGTAGTGCACTAGAGTATAGAGGAAATGGGGTGACATTTGGGATGCATGCCAGCTCTGACACGCTATGGCTGCCTATCTTTTCACATCCAATCTTTTTCCAAGCTGATCTGATTTAATCAGAAGACCATTTAGTGAATAAAAAAGATCAGAATTGGGCTGCCTGTCTAAACACAGCCTAAGAAACAGCCAGTCCTTATCACCTCTAAAAATCCCACTCTCTGTATTAGAGAATGAGAGAGAACAGCTTGTTCTGTGTGCGGGCATGTTTGCATGTGTCTGTTCGTATGTGTGTCCTAGAGGTCTCTGCTTTCCAGCCTCAGTGTGGCCCGGGAATTGTCAAACAGAGCCAGCACCACACAGTGAAAAGAACAAACTCTACTTAATGCTGTCTAGGTTTAATACACCCACACGCACAAACTACTGTAATGTTTTACAGCACAAGCAAGATAGCATCCCTGGGATAGTGGCACACCATAAATGTTTATGGAGAACAACGTGATAACATTCACAGAACCACAAGATAACATTCCCAAATCATTACAACTCCTGTTAGATTTTATTGTTCCATGCGCCGAATACCACTGGTGTGGCAACTGGTGTGGCTGTAGTCTATGGTTTGGGTGACTGGAGTCTTTGGCAATTTTTCGGGCCGTCCTGTGACACAGCCTGATATAGAGGTCCTGGATGGCAGGAAAATCGGCCCCAGTGATGTACTGGGCTGTCCGCACCACCCTCTGTAGCGCTTTGCAGTCAAAGGTGGTGCATTTGCCATTACAAGTGGGGATGCAGCAAGTTAATATGCTCTCAATGGTGCAGCTGTAGAACTTTTTGAGGATCTGAGGGCCCATGCCAAATCTTTTCAGCCTCCTGAGGGGGGAAGAGGAGTTGTCGTGCCCTCTTCATGACTGTGCGGGTGTGTGTGGACCATGTTAAGTCCTTAGTGATGTGGACCCGAAGGAAGCTCTCGACCCACTCCACAACAGCCCCGTCATCGATGTGGATGGGGGCGTGCTCTCCCCTCTTTCTCCTATAGTCTACGATCAGCTCCTTGGTCTTACTGACGTTGAGGGAGAGGTTGTTGTGCTGGCGCCACACTGCTAAGTCTCTGACCTCCCTTTAGGCTGACTCATCGCCATCGGTAATCAGGCCTACCACCACGCAGTCGTGGCTGAACAGGGAGTCCCCGAGGGGACGAAGCACACAACCCTGAGGGGCCCTCGTCTTGACGGTCAGCGTGGTGGAGGTGTTGTTTTGCCTACCCTTACCACCTGGGACCGGCCCATCAGGATGTCCAGGATCCAGTTGCAGAGGGAGGGTTTCAGTCCCAGGGTCCCTAGCTTAGAGATGAGCTTGGAGGGGACTATGGTGTTGAACGCTGAGCTATAGTCTATGAACAGCCTTTTCACATAGTTATTTCCCCTCTTGTCCAGGTGGGAGAGGGCAGTGTTAAGTACAGTTGCGTTGGGGCGTTATGTGAATTAGAGTGGGTCTACGGTGTCTGAGATGGTGTTGATGTGTGTCATGACCAGCCTTTCAAAGCACTTCATAATTACAGATGGAAATTTAGGCAGGTTACCTTGGAGCTCTTGGGAACAGGGACAATGGTGGTCAGCTTGAAACGTGTTGGGGTTACAGACTGGGACAAGGAGAGATTTGAAAATGTCTGTGAGACACTTGCCAGCTGATCTCCGCATACTTTGAGAATGGTCCCTGGTATTTTGTCGGCGACCTTGTGATTGTTAACCTGTTTAAACATTTAGCTCACATCGGCCACGGAGACCGAGGTCACACAGTCATCCGAAAAATACAGGGGCTTTCACGCAAGGCACAGTGTTATATTCCTCGAAGCGAGCACAAAAGGCATTTAGCTCATTTGGGAGTTATGCATTGCTGGGCAACTCAAGTCTGGGTTTCCTTTTGTAACCCATTATAATCTGCAAGCCCTGCCACTGGTACTTCCTGTTTGAGTTTTTGTCTGTAAACAAGAAGCAGGATAATGGAGTCATGGTCAGATTTGCTGAAGGGAGGACGAGGGAGTATGTATTTGTATGCGTTTCTGTGGGTGGAATAAATGTGCTCTAGAGTTTTAGCACCCTTAGTGGTGCAGGAGACGTGTTGGTAGAAGTGAGGTAGGAGGGTTTTAAGTCTCCCCTTGTTAAAGTCTCCACCCACCAGAAACGCTATCTCTGGGTGAGCGGTTTCTTGTTTAAGGCCCCATACAGTTTGTTGAGTGCCAGAGTGCTGTTGGCTTGTGGAGGGATGTAGACAGCGGTGATAATTACGGATGAGAACTCTCTTGGTAGATAAAAGGGTCTGCAGCTTACCATGAGGTGTTCTATATCAGGTGAGCAAAAGCTCCAGATTTCCTTCACACCTGAAGCAGCACACCATTTGTTATTTATAAAAAACACATTCCACCTCCTTTCGACTTCCCCAAAGCCGCAGTCCGATCCAGTCGCTGCATGGAGAATCCACAGAGTACTACTGTACGTGCATACCATCATCATCCAGCAACGTTTCAGTAAGACACAGTATTGTAGCTTTTCAAGTCTCTCTGATGGGAGACTCTCGAACAAAACTCATCCGTCTTATTCTCCAGTGACTGGACATTTGCCAATAGAACGGAGGGGATCGCCATTTGGTTTTCTCTCCACCTCAATTTCACCAGGAATCCACCTCGTCTCCCCCATCTATGCCTGCAGTGTTTTGGTAGCTCATGGAACAAAGGAATAGGGTCCGGTATGAACAGTGGAACAGCTGAGTCGGTTGAAGTCATATTTGAAGTCGAAATCGAGGTTAGTAGCTGTCGATCTGATGTCCAGAAGTGCTTGGGGTTCATATGTGATAATACTATGAACTTTCTGTACAAAAAAGTAAAGATAAACATGATTAATTGAAGTCACTATATAGCAAAGTTGGGTTTGAACTCGTCAGATGTCGCCCTTCTCCGTCGGCACAATCTTAGGGACTCCAACATCAGATCAACATCCAGCCTTGATTGATATTTGATTGTGATGTCAACAAACATGAATTCAGTGATGCAACGCTGATGGAACGTGATCGTTTCGATAAGGTACGGCGAAATGATGTGGAAACAATGTTGACTCAACAAATTGTGGTCCCGTGGGAAGTGAAGTCAAACAAACACGATGGCCGCATTCCAGGCTGACTACATTGCAGACGCCTGCCAGATCGCACCACGCCTGGACAGGCGTTTAACATTATGAGCTATCCCGACAATAGGATTTAGCAATCTGATGCCTGACTGCACAGTCAGCGGCGTGACACGCAACCATTGCTTCATGCAATGCAGTGGCTACAATGTAGTCGGCCTGAAACGTGACAAATACCATGATATCATTTGGTTCGGTGAGTGCCTTGTGGTTGTACTATAGGTACTATACGTATAGCCTTAGACAACCCAGTGAATCAGTGACTGTTGACCTTGGTTGTCTCTCTCCTGCTTCCTGCTGCTGTCTCTGGTCTTAGAACATTAGTGACTCACACACAGCCCTGTCCTGAAATGTGTGTGTGTGTGTGTGTCTGTGGCGAAACATGCAATGCCAAACGCTGTCACATTGGTGACATGTGGCACCAGGAGTGTATCTGCGATATGTCTGTCAGGACTTGAGTAGTTGTGTGTGTGTTTTTGTGAATGGATTGTGTGTGCATGTTTGTTTGTGTGTATGTGTTTATGCACATTTGTGTTTTTGTGTGTGTCCATACGTGTGCACGCACGGGTTTGTGTGTGTGTATGTATGTGTGTGTGTGCTTGTTTGTTTATGGGATGGCATAGCGTAGTGCTACGGTCCCACAGAAGCCTGAGGTGATGTCATGATGTGACCTTAAGTGACTCTGATGTGAAAGACACATTAATCTGTCACTAACTGTCTGTCAGACGTTTGAAGAGGTTTAAGGACACACAAAAACCACCACGCACACACACACTATTGTAGAGGCGTTGTCGGTGTCAGAACAGAATTAGTAGGTGGAGAACAGAACAGAAATCCACCATGCCCTTCTCCACCCCTAATGGCACCTGATCTGCAGTGTCCCTGGTGGCCAGTATGTTTCACTACAACATGCAGCAGATGGAGCAGTCAGGTTTACTCCCAGTCTGTGCATTTCTCATTCACAAACTCTCTCTCTCTCTTTCCCTCTCTCGCTTGTTCTCTCTCTCACTTCCTCTCTCTGGCTCTCTCAATCCCCCCGCCCTCTCTCTCTCTCTCTTTCTCTCTCTCTCTCTATTCATCTGTCTTTCTTTCTCTTACTGTTGGTGTGTGAGCTGTCATGGTGTAAATGAAGGCCCGGTCATTGCTGAAAGCTGTGTGTTGTGTGTGTGTGTGTGTGTGTGTGTGTGTGTGTGTGTGTGTGCGTGTGTGTGTGCGTGTGTGTGTGCGTGCGTGTGCGTGTGCGTGTGTGTGTGCTGGGAAAGCGTGCGATGGCAGATGCTCTAGTATAATTGAAAGCTAGCTGTCTGGACTGCTGCTGGAGGAACTTCACCTTTAAGTAGAGCTTTACCGACAGGAGTGTCTCTCTCACACACACACACACACACGCACACACACACACAGCCCGGTGTAGCCGTCGGCAGGGTAGTCATGGTGATATCGAGTGACTCCCCTCCCGAGCCGTCTGTGGGGAAAAGGTGAGACCGTGGTCAATGAGAAGAAATGAAACAGGAACAGTGAAGATAGATCTCTCTCCATCTCTCGGTAATAAACTGACATGAGATGACGTAAGCTTCCTGGTTTGAGGAGGACACGCCCAGTGCAGGTGGGGAGGGGCTCTGTTCGGCGTGAAGGCTTAGGATGGTCGAAACGATTCAGGAGAGGGTCATGACAGTGCATGTCGTGGCGGGGTGTTGTGTCATGGTTAAATCTGCGGGTTTCACGTGTTCGGTCTGTCTGACTGTCTGTCTGACTGTCTGTCTGTCTGACTGTCTGTCTGACTGTCTGTCTGACTGTCTGCCTGACTGTCTGCTTGGACGGTGAAGCGTCAGGCGCTGGACATGTTCTTGCTGTGAAAGATGACAGACAGGGTCACCTGCAACAATGTCACTGTTGTTACCCAGGGAATCACTCACTTTTCCATACATCTAGTTGTCACATCCTCAGAAAGTAAGTGTGTGTGTGTGTGTGTGTGTGTGTGTGTGTGTGTGTGTGTGAATGAGAGAGATGTAGACAAAAAGAGAAGGAAAGTGAGAAAACGAAAGAAAGAAACAGAAAAGTGTCACTGTGTCAGTAAACAAAATACCACACAGTCTGTGATCCTGTTTGTTTACAGGGCGTTGTTGTTGCTCCATTTCCTTCATTAGGATGCGGTCATCGTCGGCGGTGCCAGTGTATCTCCCCGTCCTACTGCATCCATGATTTCAGGCTTTATTTATCCTGGGTAATATACTGGGTAATATACTGCATGTTGTTGCTGGCTGTCTCTCTCCTTTAAGCCACAATGAGCAGGCACACAAACACACACACACACCCTGCATCTAAAACAGAGCAGAGGAGAGCGAGGCCTTGGAGTGGCATTTAATGAAGCTGACCTGAAGCGTTCGAGACGCATTCAGGAAGCTGACTTAAACCATATGCCGTGGTGGAGTTGTGGGGCCACGAATCTCACTTATTATCAGAGGGGGAAAAAACAAGCCGTCAAATGGACAAACATACTCCAGAGAGGAGTGGTCGAAAGATGACAGAAAGAGGAGGAGGAACAGGGGAGGAAGAGGAAGTCCGGGAGGACACAGTACAGTGATGATGATGACGATGATGAAGATTACATTGGTGGGAGTTCTTGTCGGATCAAAGAAGAACTGAAAGACTGACCACTCCCTCTAAGCTGGATAGGACTAAAACTGTTAAAACACAAGTCAACCTGTCCTATGCCTGACCAAGCAGAGTCCCACTACAGACAGACAGACCAACACAAGCAAGTCTGTCTGCTCGCCTAGTCCCAAATGTCACTGCAGTTTCAGCCTCACTGCACACAGACACTCAGAGGAGTCCTAGTGGCCTGCCGCGACTCCCACTGCTAGGTTCCGAGTGTTTTGTGTCACCGCTGAAGTCGTCACAGCCTCTACACACACACACACACACACACACACACACACACACACACACACACACACACACACACACACATTTCAGCCCAGTACTTCAGAGGCACAGGCTGTGGCAGGGTGATCATTTCAGCTGTATCACTGGTGTTCGTCCCAGAGCTGTGGATCTTAGCTGCTAATTGAAGGAAGTCGATTGTTCCCGTGAGAGGAACTAAAAAGTCAATGAAAGACCTCCTGGAGATAACAGATGGCCCTATGGGATACATGTCTGCCAACAAATGGCCCTCTGCAATGGGGTATGGTTTATGAAGAGATGACACTACACAGGCGAACACACCCACGGTTCATACACACACACGTACACTACAGTACACTACACACGGCTGAAAGAATGGTTTCAGGGATGTGTTGAAATGAATTGGAGCAGTGTCGTAGGTTCTCTGCTCTACTCTTTCCTCCTGTTTCATATCATTGCTCTCCTCTCCTGATGAGGCTGAGGTCCGGTTCTCTCAGTGTGAGCCGAGGTTCCTCCCAGCACAGTCCGTAGCTAACCTCTGACCTCTAACCTCTGTGTCTGTTTCCCCTGCAGAAGCAGTGAATTGCTTGCTCTTCTCTCCTTCTTTTCTCTCTTTCTCTGTGCATCTCTCTCACTCTGTCTCTGTCTCCCCTGTAGAAAGCAGTGTGCACGACGGAAGCAATGACAACGATGGCAGCGTCTGTGGCAGTGACTCAACCTTCTACAGGCAGAGTGAAGGTACACAACCTCATATAGAACCCAACCAATGATTAATGGTCATACTAGCTATATCTGTTTCATCATACTAGCTTATTGCATATAGCCACAGCAGTACACATACACATTGCTGTGTGGTCCTCTTGTTCCAGAGGTCTGTGACCCTCCCAGTTGGCCACTTGTGTTTGTGAATCACAGTAATCACAGCAGCACTCTACCACAGCCCTGACACGGGTCACCACAGCAGCACTCTACCACAGCCCTGACACGAGTCACCACAGCCCTGACACGAGTCACCACAGCCCTGACACGAGTCACTACAGCCCTGACATGAGTCACCACAGCCCTGACACGAGTCACCACAGCCCTGACACGAGTCACCACAGCCCTGACACGAGTCACTACAGCCCTGACATGAGTCACCACAGCCCTGACACGAGTCACCACAGCCCTGACACGAGTCACCACAGCCCTGACACGAGTCACCACAGCCCTGACACGAGTCACCACAGCCCTGACACGAGTCACCACAGCCCTGACACGAGTCACCACAGCAGCACACCACCACAGCCCTGACACGAGTCACCACAGCCCTGACATGAGTCAACACAGCAGCACTCTACCACAGCCCTGACACGAGTCACCACAGCCCTGACACGAGTGACCACAGCAGCACTCCACCACAGCCCTAACATGAGTCAACACGCACACAGAGAGAGAGTGAGAGACTCACGCACACAGAGAGAGAGCGAGAGACTCGTGCACACGCACACACTCAGACAGCACAAATTGCATTTTCTCTGCAACGGTAATGTTTTGTTTGTCTAGTATACTGTATCTCTAATTAAATCTGCCATTTAGGTAATGACCTCTCTTGAGAGGGCTGTAAGTAAACGTGTTGGTGCGTGTGTTGGCAGGACACAGCATGGCAGAGACCCTCACGGTTGCCCTGCGCGTTGCTGAGGAGGCCATAGAGGAAGCCATCGCCAACGCAGAGGAATTTAGTGACAGCTTGGTGAGACAACACTCCTTCTCTTCCTCCCTTCTTTCTCTCCCGATACATCCATCCATCCCTCTCTCTCTCTCTCTCTCTCTCTCTCTTTCTCTCCTCTCTCTCTGTCTCTTTTGGTTTGGAGCTATTGGGATGAGGTTTGGTTTTAGTGCTTGTAGAAAAGCTTGTTTTACTGTAGTTCTGACTGGGCTTTGACGTCTCTGTGTTGCAGGAGAAGCAGAATGAGGCTCGCTACCTACGGGACCACAAAGAAGAGCTTATAGAGGAACTGGCCACAACCATCGTACAAAAAGTACCTTTTATGTTTGGTGTGAAGTTTTTGGTGACATCACATCACATTAGCATTGCCATCTTTCATTCTGTATCTGTCTCTCTCCCCCACTCTCCTTCTCTCTCCCAGATCATCCAGAGGAGGAAGCATTCCGAGATGCAGACAGAGTATGACTTTGTGTGGCCCCAGAGACAGAGCCAGGGCCAGCCTCAGGGCAGTGAGCTGTCCTCCCCCAGCCAGCACCCTCACAGCACCATGGCCCAGGCCAACCAGGCCCACCTCAAGAGCTCCTACTCCCTCTGGGTCAGTCTGGGTGGAAGCCCTCACTACACTAGGCTATGCTACGCTACATTCCGTAATGCTACATTACGCTACACACTTTGCTTCGTTACATTACACTACACTACGCTACCCTGCGCTATATTACTATACGTTACACTTAACTGCACTACATTACACTACAATACACTTTACTACACTACATTACACTAAGCTATGTTACACTGTACTATACTGAACCGCAACGCACTACACTACAGTATTCTACAGTACACTACGCTGCACTACACTACCTACCCTACACTTCATTACACTACACTACCGTTTGCTACCGAATGCTACCCTACACTATACTACCCTTCACTTCACTGCAATACACTACACTATATTACGCTACATTACACTACACTTCACTACGTTACACTACACTGCAACGCAATGCACCTCACTACACTAGGCTATACTACTCCACTATACTACTCTACACTGCAGTAAGCTCCACTATACTACGTTACACTGCAGTAAGCTCCACTATACTACAATACAGTACGCTCCACTATAATATACTATACTACACTACAATACAGTAAGCTCCACTATACTACATTACACTGCAGTAAGCTCCACTAAACTATACTACAATACAGTAAGCTCCACTATACTATACTACAATACAGTAAGCTCCACTATACTACACTACAATACAGTAAGCTCCACTATACTACACTACAATACAGTAAGCTCCACTATACTATACTACAATACAGTAAGCTCCACTATACTACACTACAATACAGTAAGCTCCACTATACTACAATACAGTAAGCTCCACTATACTACATTACACTGCAGTAAGCTCCACTATACTATACTACAATACAGTAAGCTCCACTATACTATACTACAATGCAGTAAGCTCCACTATACAACACTACAATACAGTAAGCTCCACTATACTATACTACAATACAGTAAGCTCCACTATACTACACTACAATACAGTAAGCTCCACTATAATATACTATACTACACTACAATACAGTAAGCTCCACTATAATATACTATACTACACTACAATACAGTAAGCGCCACTATAATATACTTTACTACACTATAATACAGTAAGCTCCACTATAATATACTATACTACACTACAATACAGTAAGCTCCACTATAATATACTTTACTACACTATAATACAGTAAGCTCCACTATAATATACTATACTACACTACAATACAGTAAGCTCCACTATAATATACTTTACTACACTATAATACAGTAAGCTCCACTATAATATACTATACTACACTACAATACAGTAAGCTCCACTATAATATACTATACTACACTACAATACAGTAAGCTCCACTATAATATACTATACTACACTACAATACAGTAAGCTCCACTATAATATACTTTACTACACTATAATACAGTAAGCTCCACTATAATATACTATACTACACTACAATACAGTAAGCTCCACTATACTACACTACAATACACTACACTTTTTCCTGACCATTTGACCTGACCCAGGAAAAACTAGGCCCTAAATATAGTCTGTAGCTGGGGCCTGGTCAGGGCACATGGACAGGAAAAACTCCTGTCCCTAGTGATGAGATATGAGGACCCTAGTGATGAGATATGAGGACAGACAGGGTTGAGGGCTGGCTGCCAACATAAATGAAAGGCCAACATAAAGTGCCGTTGCGCCACCACGAGCCAGAACAGCTTCAATGCACCTTGACATAGATTCTACAAGTGTCTGGAACTCTATTGGAGCGATGCGATACCATTCTTCTGTGAGAAATTCCATTCCATTGAGATCTGGTGACTGAGATAGCCATGGTATATGGTTTACATGCTCATCAAGACATTCGGTGACTGTGGATGGGGGCATAGCCCCGTGGATGGGGGCAATGTCATCCTATGGGGTCATGACCCTAAGAATGATGGGATATTAATTGCTTAATTAACTCAGGAACCACACCTGTGTGGAAGCACATGCTTTTAATATACTTTGCGTCCCTCATTTACTTAAGTGTTTCCATTATATTGGCAGATTTTCGCATGATTGCTTTTCCACTGAGGGTTGTCACCGGTTTGTACCTGTGAGCTGTACAGTAACTTACCTGGGAAACCTCTACACACACACACACACACACACACACACACACACACACACACACACACACACACACACACACACACACACGCCTGGCAGAATTTCAAATGGGTAGTCAGAGGGGAGCTTGCTGAGATTTGTCATCGTCCCGTGGGTGTAAGGCAGGCGCAGCAGTGTGGAATCAAAGCCACGTTCCCAATCTGTTACATTCACACATGATCAAAGCGCTGCGGAATTCACAGGGATTCTCCTCAACTCCCTGGTCCACAGAGGGATGGGCTCCCTTTATCAACGCTCTCTATACACACACACACACACACACACACACAAGTGTGCGCAGACAAACACACAGGCGCACACATACGGTCATGCGCACACACACACACACACACACACACACACACACACACACAGGCTATGAATGAGCTCAGAGGGAGTGTGTATGTCAGTGAACAGAGATGAGTCCCTCCTCCGCTGTTCTTGTCCGTATTGTAGTTCTCTGATGCCCCCTGCTGACTCTTTATATGAATCACATCCATGTGACTGGCACGTCGTCCCAAATGGAAAGGCTCTGGGTCAAAAGTAGTGCACTATTTAGAATAGGGTGCCATTTGGTTGGGACGCACACTGGAAGTCAGTCTTACGATGTACCAGGCTCCCGGAGGAACACAAACTCGAGTTGCCATTTCCTTGGAATACCTTCGGAGATTCTAACCAAACAAACTAGTCCCCGTTCAGTTGGAACAGTCAAAAACAGCACGTAGTCACTGTTATCCACGTAGCCACCCAAACAAGCAAATCTTTCCCACCTAATCCTCAAATGTTGTTTGTCTGGAACGGAAGCGTGGGAAATTGCTGCTCTGAACAAAATTCTGCCGCTGTGCCAGTTCCATTTGAAGCTGTCCTTGGCTGGTAGCCCCAGCATTCTGTGTTACCTTGTCAGCACTCGTCGTTTTTAAAAAGCGTAGCATGTCATTAACATGTGTTTGTATTTTTGTGTGTTTTGCGCGCGTGTGTACAGAGGTCGCGGTCGGCATTCTCCCTGACCAGTGATGACTCCCCAGAGAAGGTCACTGAGGCACTAATGGGGGCAGGGGGCGGGGTACAGGACTACGCCTCTCTGAAGAAGGAGACGGCCAGGGCGTCCTCACTGCCCAGCTGGAAGAGTGTGGACCGCCTGGACAACTCCAGTAAGACAAACTGAAACACGGCTCCTTCATACAGTCTCACACACACACACATTAGAGACAGAGGCACGTCCATGGCAGTCCTCCTGATAGTCAGACACATAACACTCTACACTCAACCCAGAGACATGTCCAAACTGTTACACGCAAAGACATGTCACTCATTTCACGTCTCTTATTTGTACAGTCAACTACAGTATGTTACATGCAACAGGACAATTCCATACCGCTTAGCTCACAGGAAGAATGCTGTGTTTGTCACACATGTAAAGTTTTTATATGTTTGTCTGTGCTTGTATGTTCAGGTGCGTCTTCGGTGTTGCAGAGCCCTGACGGGAACTGGATTGCGTTGCAGAGCTCTCAGCACTCCCGTCCCAGCCTGCTGGCCAAGAGAAAGTCGTTGGTGTTCAGCGTCCTGGAGAAAGAGTCTGGCGTGGTCTTGGCCTATGACGAGATGGGCTCTGATTCCGATCAGGAGAACGACGAGGGGGGCTGGGGGTCCGCACTCCGCCAGTTCCGGCGGAAACTCTCAGACGAGACGTACTACACGGACTCCCAACACGACCCGGAGTGGACGTACACCCCTGTCCACCTCCCGGTCACCTCGCCCTCCTCGGGCCAGTACACCAACACTGAGACCATCAACTCTGACTCAGAGTCCTCGTCGGTACCCTCCTCCCGCCCCCGCAAACTCCTCCATAACGTGATGGGAAAAAAAGGTCCTAACTCGGACCCGCATCTTCATCCCCAGCAGGCTCAGTACCACCACCATCATCATCATCAACACCAGAACTTCCCCTCGTACCCGCTCCACCCGGAGGCGCTGGATGTGAACTTTAACCCCAAGGTGACTGGGGATAGTAGCGAGGCAGAGGACAGCATGCAGAGCGACCAGGTCAGGAGGTCTCGGAGACGCAGGAAGAACAAGAGGGAAGCGGCGGGGAACCAGGCCCACACACAGACACACACACAGCCCCTCTACGCACAATCTGTACAGGTGGGAGGACGACACTCACAAAGACTTGAGGACGGTTTCACTTGCAATGACTGTGATATGTGGTTGTCTTACCTTAATTGAACGCACTGACAGGAAGTCACTCTGCTGACAGTGTCTGCTAAATCAGGGTTTCCCAAACTCGGTCCTGGGGCCCCCACTAGGGTCCACGTTTTTTGCCCTAGCACTACACTCACTGTGTAGTGATACGGCTACAACAAAAACGTGCCCAGGAAAACCCTGTGTTAAATTACTCAAAATGACTCAAATGTGAAGATATGGAGCGTGTAGCAGCTACACCAATCTTGTTCTCAATCTTGTTCTCTACACCAATCTTTACTCCACCACATTCTAGTTGTTATAAATGTCTGAAAAAATGTGTAAAGTCATTGGTCAACCCTCGTAAGACCATTGAGAAACATTACCACAACACTATGTGGCACTACAACACTATCATAAAGAAAGAAATACGCTTTTAGGTCTCTCTCCCTAATACTCTCTTTATTCTCTCTCTTTCTCTCTCTTGCTCTCTCTCTCTTCCGCGCTCTCGCTCTGTCTCTGTCACTCTCTTTCTCTCTACATCCTTAGGAGAACAGTTTCCTGCTGAACGGCCTGTTGAAGAGGGGCATGAGTGAGGAGATGGCCGCCCCTGATGTGGTGCCCATCCCCAAAGCCTCCTCTGAGGCCATGACCCCCGAGGACCAGGACACTGTGGGCCCTAACTCTGCGGCCCGTAACCCCATGACCCCTGACCCCCTGTCCACCAGCAGCACTGGGCCCGGCTCTGGAGACACACTGGAACAGAAGTTCAGCTCCAAACTGAGCCAGCTGGTTGGACGAGCCAACAGCAAAGAAGTAGTGAGCTCATCTGAGGACGAGCCAATCAAAAGTCCTGGAGGGAGAGACCGAGAAAGTGACAGACCGAAAGAGAAGCTGAGGCAGAATGCGAGAGAAGGAGATCGGCAGAGACAGAGTGAGAGACCGAGAGACAGACCGAGCAGTAAAAGTCAGGATGGGGCGAAGAGAGAGACAATCGAGTCCGTGGAAGGGCCGGAACTGGAAAATAGAGAGAGACTAATGGAAAGGCAGACATTAAGAGAGGAGGAGAGAGTGAAGGAGAGGAGGTTGGGGAGAGGAGGAAAGAGTTTGGAAGAGAAAGTAGATGACAGAGAAGAGAAGAGAGTGGAGAAGAACAGGCAAAGTAAGAGACCACAGAGAAAAGAGGTGGACAGAAAGACCGAGAAAAAGGGGGAACAAGTGGAAGACCAAAATGAAAAGTCCGTATCCACGCCCATCTCGCTTGTTATTACCCCATCTGTCCAGGAGGAGGTGCTGTGTGACGGACAGGTGAGCAGAGAGAGGCAGAACAGGAACTCATTGTTTCATATTTCACTTTAACCATAGAGTTGGATAGAGGGATGGAATTTGGAGATATGCATACAAGGATAGGGATACTTGGGCCAAAGTCTGTTTTACCATGGGTTAAGATAGATGAGCTCTCTAGTACATCTATGGCTTTAGCCTACCATCAATGTCCTGTTTGTCCTCACCTAAACACGGCAGGGGGCTACCCTTAGTTATCTTTCAATCTGATCTTAGACTGTCTCTGTATCGTACTCCTACGTCTCATTTCTCTCATTCACTCCTTTATTTCCCCTGCCTTTCTTCTGTCTGTACCTTCTTCTCATCCCTAACCTATTTCTCCCATCTCGCCTACCTCTTCTCAACTCTTCGCATCTATATTTTGCTGTGCCATCCATGTCCCACCTCTCTCCTTCTCCCTTTCTCCTGTCTGTCTCTCCGTCCGTCCGTCCGTCCATGCGTGTCTGTCTTGTCTGTCAGGAGGGGCAGAATTGGCTGGAACTACAGCAGAGGCTACAGTTGCTCTCCTCTCTCTTACAGCAGGTGAGATCTACTGTCTCTATAACACAGGCCCCGGTCAGGACATCACAGACACACACACATGGGCACACACACACTCACTCACACACACACACACACACACACACACACACACACACACACACACACACACACACACACACACACATATATATAGACCTTCTATGCAACATGAGTCATGACTAACAGTCCCAAACTTAACATTCACATGATACAACACCAAAACTATCAAACTACTGGACGTAGACAGCACACACGAACACACACACACAGCCATGCACACGTGCACCTATCTGATGATTCCTCCTTTTACAATGCTTACTCACACACACTGTCACAAGTAAGGCATCATCAAGTGAGACATGGTTGTTTTGTCAGGGACCATAATGGTATTAGTCACTCTCTCTCTCTCTCTCTCTCTGCTCTACTTCAGTTGTTTGTGTCCCAAATAGCACCCTATTCCTTATGTAAGTGCGCTAAATGTAGGGTATAGGGTACCATTTGTGACGCCAATTTGTTCTTATCTAGATGTAGCCTATTTTAGGGACTTCTGGACACTTCTAAATGTTATTCAAAGCCGCTAAGGATAGATGGGGAGTGAAATAACTGAGTGAAAAGCTGATGGTGCTGGATTCAATTCAGACCTACGAAGCCGATTGCATTAGCTAATATACGTGTTTCCTTTCTAGTGCTTTTCTCTTTTATTCTTCCTTCAATACATTTTAGGCATTTGTAAAGGGCAGAGGCTGGGGTATGAATGGCAGTTACATAAAAGGTGTGAAACCACCAGGGGTGTAAAGTACTCAAGTATAAATACTTTAAAGTACTAATAAGTATTTTTGGGGGGTATCTGTACTTTACCTTTGATATTTTTACTTTTACTCCACTACATTTGTAAAGAAAATATTGACATTTTACTCCATACATTTTACCTGACATCCAAAATGTACTCGTTACATTTCGAAGGCTCAGGCAGGACAGCAATATGGTCCAATTCACGCACCTATCAATATAACGTGTTGTCATTCCTACTGCCTCTGATCTGGCGCTCACTGAACACAAATGCTGCGTTTGTAAATTATGTCTGAGTCTTGGGGTGTGCCCCTGTCTGTCCGTAAATGTACAAAAACAAGAAAATCATTTCGTCTATTTTGTTTAATATAAGGAATTTGATGTATAGCATTTACTTTCATTTATTATTTTTACTCAAGTATGACAATTTAGTACTTTTTCCACCACTGTACTTAAGTATATTTAAAACCAGATACTGTTAGACCTTTACTCAAGTAGTATTTTACTGGGTGACTTTCACTTTTACGTGAGTCATTTTCTATTAAGATATCTTTACTTTTACTCAAGTATGACAATTGAGTACTTTTTCCACAACTGGAAACCACAGCTCTCCATTTGAGGTACAGTATGTCAAGAGATAAATATGGATGGATTTATATACCATGGTATCCCACACACTACTAAAAGGCTTCTCTGGAATGGGGTGCTCATCTGGGTAAAGTCATGTCCATTTGTATTCCTAAAGATTAAAAGTGACAGCATCTTCTTCCACAAATGACCGCAACGAGAACGTTTTAAAATCATGTTGCTCGTGTTTATATATTTTTTAAAAGCTGACATATTCATTTTGTATAAATAAGAGCATCATGAATTTAAAAACGTTGCTGTTGCGGCCATTTGTGGAAGTTGCTGTCACCTTTCCTCTTTTGGAATAACAAGGACACTGAAGTATATCTGCACAACTCTCCACTTGTTTGAGATATGACTAAGTGTCAAAAGTATAGATCTGTGGCATGTTCATAAAGCCCCAGT
This sequence comes from Salmo trutta, assembly GCF_901001165.1. Taxonomy (NCBI): domain Eukaryota; kingdom Metazoa; phylum Chordata; class Actinopteri; order Salmoniformes; family Salmonidae; genus Salmo; species Salmo trutta. The sequence continues at coordinate 34,907,608 of NC_042958.1, forward strand.
GGAACACATGGGGACGTGTGAAACTTACTCCTCAGCTGTAAGTTTCCATCTTGCGTCGCTTCATTAACTTGCTCTTGAGGTGGCACGGTCGACTGAGACGCTTGCAGGAGCACGGTCACGTGTGTTTGTGAGGCAGAGGTCACGAGTTTGCGCCAGGTATGGGCCCAATTTGGGAGGAAATGTTACTCGCTGATAAGCAAGCAGCGTTGACATCCTTTGCACAAGCACACGCTGCATGGTATCTCAGGAATGCGAGTGTGGATGGACTTTCTAAAGTGCTTTCTAAACACAAATGTCGCAGTAGGAAATGGAGCCATGTGGTAATGATGTCTCTTTGTAATGGGGGTGATGGCCAAGACTCTCACTCCGGCTCCCATTCTCCATTTACCTACTCAGTCAGTACCGTAACTCTTTGCTCTCAAAGTCACCGCCGAGTGTTCAGAAGGAGCCGTCTCTCATCTCGTCTCATCTCCGACTCAAGTGCCACCCACTAACACCCCCTAACACCCACACTGTACCTTTCCTTTCAAAGCCTATACACGTCGCTAGCCAGCTAACGTGTCTTAGAGAGAAAGAAAGCGGGTGGATCAATGCACTCATTAGTCCCACAGATCAAAGCTTCAAGCCAACGATTAACTCAATATTGAATTACATCTATCTCTCTCCTTCTCTCTCTTCCCTCTCTCCTTGTCATCTTTTCAGATGTACCGTTCTTGTTTGTACTGTACAGTTGGAGTGTGGCTTGTTAAGTCGTGTAGGTTCAAGCCGAGACTGCACTTTCATTTGCCTCATGTTAGGTCCGCTGTCAATGTAACGAGTACATTTTGGATGTCAGGTAAAATGTATGGAGTAAAATGTCAATATTTTCTTTACAAATGTAGTGGAGTAAAAGTAAAAACATCAAAGGTAAAGTGACCTCTATAACTTAAACCTATTAAATAGCAGAATCTACTAACAGAAAAGGTCAACAGCTCTCCTCCGCTTCCACCCGAAACCTGAGACTCTTCATCCTCACACTGTTTTTCCTCCCACCTGATCGCTCCGTGCAGGTCGAGCGTGAGTCGTGATGTGTGTCTGTGTGTGTGTTGATTGGAGGTGTAAAAGCTGACTTCGTCTGTCATTGTCATTGAGGACCATGCTGTAAACATCTCATTCGGACCCTCCTCTTCACTGTTTGATATATGTTTTTTACTCACTAATGGTAGTCATCTTTGTGCCTATGACTCGTATCTCTGTGTGTGTGTGTTGAACAGAAGTACTCGGCCGCATCTCTGTGCAGTATCACCACAGAGGTCCTGAAGGTGCTCAACGCTACCGAGGAGCTGATTGGTGAGGCGGGGGGCGATAGCGTCACTCCCTCAGAGTGCATGAGCGCGTCTGAATCCTTCTCCAGTAGCTTAGAGACCAGGGAGCTGGACCAGAAACTCACAAAAATGGAGGAAAACGTAAGAACCACAGCCTACAGTTGAAGTCAGAAGTTTACATACACCTTAGCCAAATACATTTAAACTCAGTTTTTCACAATTCCTGCCATTTAATCCTAGTAAAAATTCCCTGTCTTAGGTCATTTAGGATCACCACTTTATTTTAAGAATGTGAAATGTCAGAACAATAGAGGAGAAAATGATTTATTTCAGCTTTTATCTCTTTCATCACATTCCCAGTGGGTCAGAAGTTTACATACACTCAATTAGTACACTGCTCAAAAAAATAAAGGGAACACTTAAACAACACAATGTAACTCCAAGTCAATCAAACTTCTGTGAAATCAAACTGTCCACTTAGGAAGCAACACTGATTGACAATAAATTTCACATGCTGTTGTGCAAATGGAACAGGTGGAAATTATAGGCAATTAGCAAGACACCCCCAATAAAGGAGTGGTTCTGCAGATGGTGACCACAGACCACTTCTCAGTTCCTATGCTTCCTGGCTGATGTTTTGGTCACTTTTGAATGCTGGCGGTGCTTTCACTCTAGTGGTAGCATGAGACGGAGTCTACAACCCACACAAGTGGCTCAGGTAGTGCAGCTCATCCAGGATGGCACATCAATGCGAGCTGTCGCAAGAACGTTTGCTGTGTCTGTCAGCGTAGTGTCCAGAGCATGGAGGCGCTACCAGGAGGGTGGGTGGAATGAGGGCCCGACGTCCACAGGTGGGGGTTGTGCTTACAGCCCAACACCGTGCAGGACGTTTGGCATTTGCCAGAGAACAGCAAGATTGGCAAATTCGCCACTGGCGCCCTGTGCTCTTCACAGATGAAAGCAGGTTCACACTGAGCACATGTGACAGAGGCGACAGAGTCTGGAGACGCCGTGGAGATCGTTCTGCTGCCTGCAACATCCTCCAGCATGACCGGTTTGGCGGTGGGTCAGTCATGGTGTGGGGTGGCATTTTTTGGGGGGGCTGCACAGCCCTCCATGTGCTCGCCAGAGGTAGCCTGACTGCCATTAGGTACCGAGATGAGATCCTCAGACCCGTTGTGAGACCATATGCTGGTGCAGTTGGCCCTGGGTTCCTCCTAATGCAAGACAATGCTAGACCTCATGTGGCTGGAGTGTGTCAGCAGTTCCTGCAAGAGGAAGGCATTGATGCTATGGACTGGCCCGCCCGTTCCCCAGACCTGAATCCAATTGAGCACATCTGGGACATCATGTCTCGCTCCATCCACCAACGCCACATTGCACCACAGACTGTCCAGGAGTTGGCGGATGCTTTAGTCCAGGTCTGGGAGGAGATCTCTCAGGAGACCATCCGCAACCTCATCAAAAGCATGCCCAGGCATTGTAGAGAGGTCATACAGGCACGTGGAGGCCACACACACTACTGAGCCTCATTTTGACTTGTTTTAAGGACATTACATCAAAGTTGGATCAGCCTGTAGGGTGGTTTTCCACTTTAATTTTGGATGTGACTCCAAATCCAGACCTCCATGGGTTGATAAATTGGATTTCCATTGATTATTTTTGTGTGATTTTGTTGTCAGCACATTCAAGTATGTAAAGAAAAAAGTATTTAATAAGATTATTTCATTCATTCAGATCTAGGATGTGTTATTTTAGTGTTCCCTTTATTTTTTGAGCAGTGTATTTGGTAGCATTTCCTTTAAATTGTTTAACTTGGGTCAAATGTTTCGGGTAGCCTTCCACAAGCTTCCCGCAATAAGTTGGGTGAATTTTGGCCCGTTCTACCTGACAGAGCTAGTGTAACTGAGTCAGGTTTGTAGGCCTCCTTGCTCGCACACACTTTTTCAGTTCTGCCCACACATTTTCTATAGGATTGAGGTTAGGGCTTTGTGATGGCCACTCCAAATACCTTGACTTTGTTGTCCTTAAGCCATTTTGCCACAACTTTGGAAGTATGCTTGGGGTCGTTGTCCATTTGGAAGACCCATTTGCGACCAAGCTTTAACTTCCTGACTGATGTCTTGAGATGTTGCTTCAATATATCCACATAATTTTCCATCCTCATGATGCCATCTATTTTGTGAAGTGCACTAGTCGCTCCTGCAGCAAAGCACCCCCACAACATGATGTTGCCACCCCCGTCCTTCATGGTTGGGATGGTGTTCTTCGGCTTGCAAGCCTCCCCCTTTTTCCTCCAAACATAACGATGGTCATTATGTCCAAACAGTTCTATTTTTGTTTCATCAGACCAGAGGACATTTCTCCAAAAAGTATGATCTTTGTCCCCATGTGCAGTTGCAATCTGTCTGGCTTTTTTATAGCAGTTTTGGAGCAGTGGCTTCTTCCTTGCTGAGTGGCCTTTCAGGTTATGTTGATATAGGACTTGTTTTACTGTGGATATAGATACTTGTGCACCTGTTTCCTCCTGCATCTTCACAAGGTCATTTGCTGTTATTTTGGGATTGATTTGCACTTTTCGCACCAAATACGTTCATCTTTCGGAGACAGAACGCGTCTCCTTCCTGAGCGGTATGACGGCTGCATGGTGTTTATACTTGCGTACGGCATTTGGAAATTGCTCCCAAGGATGTCTGGAGGTCCACAATTTTTTTCTGAGGTCTTGGCTGATTTCTTTTGATTTTTCTATGATGTCAAGCAAAGACGCACTGAGTTTGAAGGTAGGCCTTGAAATACATCCACAGGTACACCTCCAATTGACACAAATGATGTCAATTAGCCTATCAGAAGCTTCTATAGCCATGACATCATTTTCTGGAATTTTCCAAGCTGTTTAAAGGCACAGTCAATTTAGTGTATGTAAACTTCTGACCCACTGGAATTATGATACAGTGAATTATAAGTGAAATAATCTGTCTTTTGTTGGAAAAATTACTTGTGTCATGTACAAAGTATATGTCCTTACCGACTTGCCAAAACTATAGTTTGTTAACAAGACATTTGTGGAGTTGTTGAAAAATGACTTTTAATGACTCCAACCTAAGTGTATGTAAACTTCCGACTTCAACTCTACATACATCTGAATGTTGGTGGTTGTCACTATCTGGCCACTCTAGAAAGGACCAAAGTGCAGCGCTTTGTAAACCCAAAACATAATCCTTACCCTAACCTCAACCATGACCCTAGATCAAAAGAATTGATAACCTATGTGTACTTGCCCATTGGAAGTCACTATCTGAGCCACTTTTGTCCATCTTAGCATGACCATATAGTGACTACAACCTGTATTATTTAATGTAGAGGCTAACCAAGACAGGCCCTAGGATAGAGCCCTGTGGGATCCCAACATTGTTATGCTCAGCACCTGTGCCCATTGAGCTCTTCTGTAACATGTGACTTGTCCCTGCAGGTGTACCTGGCTGCGGGGGCGGTGTACGGCCTGGAGGGGGCACTGGGGGACCTGGAGGAGGTGGCCCGGGACATCAGCAGTGACACCTCAGACAGAGAGCTGGCCTTCCTGGAGGACCAGGTGGCCACTGCCGCCACCCAGGTGCAGCAGTCTGAGCTTCAGGTAGGGGGTCCATTCATATCCAAACGCCCAGTTGTTTCATTGGCTGTGTTCCATGCTGATTACATTGCAGATGAATGTCAGATTTCACAGCACTTGTGTAGGTGTGAGCATATGACATATGAGCCAATCAAATCATCTTTTGTCATATACAGTATACTGTATGTTTAAGGTATTTTCTGAATTTATTGAGCAAAAAGAGAGAGTGGATGAAGGGAAGTTGGTTGGCATGTGCCCTGGACGCTGTGTCTTAGACCACTAGATCACCCTAGGCTATCAACCAGATGTTATGATAGAGCAATTTGATGCCCAACTGTGCAGTCGATGACGTGGCACGTCTACAGTGTGGCCGGCCTGGAACGCGACCAAGGTCTGATGGTCCTGTTAGAACGCAGGCTTAAATGTGGAGACTGGAGAGAGTGTGAAGGATATGTAATTGTATTCCACTGGTGTCTTCTAAATTGTCCTTCAGTAGCAAAGTGAATTGAAGTGATCTGCTTGCCTGAGCCTTGATCTACACTACATGTACAGCAAAAATAGTTTTACTTCAGGTCTGATATCCTTTTTCTGAATTGTTTTTCGTCTTTTCCCTCCAGATATCAGACATCGAGGTGAGGATATTATCTTTAAAAACAGCTGGACTGAACGTCACCGCCTGCAATCGTTTCTCCAAGTTCCCCAAGCCAAAACCTAAGGTAGTATTTTTCCACCTTACAATTCTTACACACATACACAGCCTAATGGCCACTGTACTCATATACCGTTTCTCTGCAGCCTCAAACCCTCGATACGTCACGTCAACAGAGGAGAAAGCTACCTGCCCCTCCAGCCAAAGGTAAAGGACTTGTTGAAATGCTCACAAAGAAAACCTGGTTTGCTTCTGAACAATTTGTTTAGTTCTATTTAATCTATTGACGCCTCCATTTCCATTTCCTACTTTTGTTTAATTAAGTTTATAGGGTTGACTCCCCTTGTTGATTGAAAAAGTACCAGGGCGCAAAATGACCCAAACCTTGTCACTTCATAAAATCTCAAATCTTTCAGACTGTGTAATGTCACACTGTCTCAAGGAGCAAGTTTTGCCTTTTAACAGTCGTAAAACACACACACACACCCTCTTAATGCGTTCATGTGTGTTTTACATCGATCTTGGCTCACATCACTGTGGCAACACAATGTTGTCCGCTCCGCAGAGTAACGCACCCTTTTTAGTGTGTGGATGTTGGATTGGGGGGGAAAAAAACTTGTATTCACACTTGGAAGGCTAACATCACACATTTGGATCTAAAGGAAAAGATTGAATGGACGCCAGACTAAATGCACCAGCTAGAGAGGGAAGAAAGAGAAAGGTTCCATTAGGAAAGAGAGACAGAGCACAGAGAATCAGAGACGAATCGGACTGCTGCGTCATCAACCAATGGGACACACTCCTTTTCATGTTAGTAATTATTTCATTAATTATTAATGGTGGTTTTGTTTCTGTTTGGCACCATCAAGCAGCCTCACTGTGTCAGTGATTCACTCTGTTTTTAGCTTTAGTCTCAAAGAAAAGCACAACACAACAGAGGCAAGATCAAAGAAGAAGTCTCATAGTCATATAGTGTTGATTTCAGAAAGAGATCGACAGAGCGTCTTTTAAAGAGATCGTCGTTAGATTAGAGCTGATGTAAGTATTCTTTCAGGAAGGGATGCATGTTTTACTGTTTCTCTCTCTGTCTGGGGGAACTTCTGAATTTCATGCCCAATTCTGATTAAATACGACCAAATAGTGTAACAAAAACTTAAAGGACACCTGCTCTTTCCTTTCCATAGACTGACCAGGTGAAAAGCTACGATCCCTTATTGATGTCACTTGCTAAATCCACTTCAATCAGTGTAGATGAAGGGGAGGACACAAGTTAGTTAAAGAAGGAGACAATTATCTTGAGACAATTGAGACATGGATTGTGTATGTGTGCCATTTAGAGGGTGACTGGGCAAGGCAAAATATTTAGGTGTCTTTGAACAGGGTATGGTAGTAGGTGCCTGGCGCACTGGTTTGTGTCAAGAATTGCAATGCTGCTGGGTTTTTCACGCTCAACAGTTTCCCAGGTGTATCATGAATGGTCCACCAACCAAAGGACACCCAGCCAACTTGACACCACTGTGGGAAGCATTGGAGTCAACATGGGCCAGCATCCGTGTGGAATGCTTTCGACACCTTGTAGAGTCCATGCACCGACGAATTGAGGCTGTTCTGAGGGCAAAGGATGGGGGGGTGCAATATTAGGACGGTGTTCTTAATGTTTGGTGCACTCAGTGTATATGCAATGTAAACTACATTTACGTTTTACTATGTAATAGCTTCATTTGTCATTTTGACTATTGAATACTTTCCTTACCTAAATAGCTCAAGTATATGTCTATATGTATTTCCTGGTCTTCTTCCAGATAAGGAGTCTGAGCAGCAGGTGAGAGCACTTCAGCCGTAGTGACATACCGACAGCACAAAAAGTCCCTCGAGGGCACCCCAGCACCCGTGGACCCTCGCGGGGCCTCTCCAATCCAGTGCCTTGATCCAGCGTCCGCTTCGGGCTACGCAGGGACTAACACCTGCCCTGTGCACCCCACCCAGCGTTCTCCTCAGCCAGGCACTTCCCCATCCTGTCACACCCTTAAAACAACCCATACCCTGCCTCCCCAGGCCAGGATTGACCCAACTCCTGTCCCATCCTACTCCATCCGCCCCCCCTGGGCCTCACTCACTGTAACCACCACACCACGACACCCATAACGTGGTGGGTTGATAGATGGCGTGTCTCTGCCTTAAAATCAGCATACGAACACTCCTCACCGAGACAACTCACTGTCTTACTATCAAAAGAAGACGTCACTTCAGAGTCATTGTAGTACAGAAAATAAAAAAACCTCTGTCAGTGTCAGACTTTTTTATAACTGTTTGCAAGAGTGTTGTAGGTGTTTGAACTAATGTACAATGAAGATGTGAAAAAAACACGTGAAATACTTCTGTGGTATGTGTCCCTATAGAGGCAAAACCTTGTTTTATACTACCGTTTTACTTTCTCTCACCGATGAAATGTCTTGATGAATTGTAGAGCAAAAGTAATCATTTCCCTGAAACTAGCAAATAACAATCCTCATTCACTAAGATATGGTCTGATGTTTTTCAAATTTTACAAAAGAAGATTACTTGAAAAAACATCTGGTGTCTTCTCCTGTTCTTTAATTAAGAATTGTCGTTAAGGTAACAAGTGAACACACCTCAACCTTTTGAAGGAGGTGATTTTGTGATTTCCTAATTACTCTCGTGCTTAGTTACCATATTTGGAGAACGTTTTTGCTATATTGTTAGTAATGTAATGAAATATTTACATTTTAATTGCATTTACAAATAAAGAAGCATTTATCACACAAGTAGGCTACCTATCTGTAAAGCATTTGTGAACCCAAAGAAGCCATGAATTGATGAAATGAACACGTGTTTCTTACCAGATAAAAACACCTGTGTATGAAATTGTCACCATTCTAAGCCGTTAGTTGTTGTTATTTTTATATTTCATTTATTTCAGCTTTGTGGCCTTTATTTGACATAGATCCTGATTTGTCACCTGTGCTCTATGGCTCCAGTAATGAATTGTACATTGCGTTAAATATCTTGTAAAGATTTATACATTATGAAGTTTAATGGGCTGTATGACAAAATGCCATGAAAACCATGATTTTATTACAAGCAAATTGAATTTTTTTTACTTTTCAAGATTGTTATCATTTTCACTAAAACAAAGTGAGCGGAAAATGGTGTAAGCTTTCTCCCCTTCTGAAAGCTTTTCTCATCAGTTATGTCTGAAAGCGTGTCATGTTTCCGTCTTCAAAGTGCTTTACATGTATGGCTGCATTAATTGTCTAAAAACGTGTGATTTTTAAAGTTGCTAATGGTATTCATATTCATGATAAAATGGGAGATGCTATAAATAGTAGTTGATGCAGTGTGTGACATTACTCCAAAGAGTCTTGAGTGCTCTGCCTGTTTTTATCAAGTGTCTCATTGTAGGAGTACTGATCTAGGATCAGATCTTCCCTGTCCATGTAACTGAATTCATTGTGATCTACAAATACAGGCCTTGCTCTTTATATTGAGAAAGTCAGAAAGTATTAATATAGAGGATATCAAACACAAGGTTGCGTAGGGTTTCTGTTCGTATCTACTGCTCGGTAATGACAGGTAAAATAGTATGACGTTTGCTTTGGTCCATGGTGTTATGTGCAGCCTTTTTTCAGGTCACACATAACACCCTGGACCAGAACTAGTATAAAGTGTCATCTAGTTGTCCTTTGATAACAGGTTATTCCCATACTTCTGGACTGCTGGGACTTCTGTTGTTTTTAGGTGATATTTGATTCTATTAGGTTCTATTTGAACACTGTCCACTGGTGAGTCCATCTATTCATCCTATGATCGCATTTTGCAGGTTTTGCAGATCGTTCCTGTATGTTGTCGTTGTTCCTGGAGGTGTGTTGTGTATAAACGCATGTTAAATAGATGTACAAAATTCTCATGAGAAGCACAGCCAAGGGGTTCATTATTATCAATGTCCTGTATTTTTATATTGTAAAAAAAAAAAAAAGTGATCTCACCTCAGAATTTGTTTATATATATATATGACATGGATATGACATATAAGATATAATTGCCCAATCATAAACTTGATCCTTCTGTGTTGTCTGTGGGAGATCTATCTGTCATCATGACTGAATGACTGCAGTGAAGTTCACTATGCACAGCTTTGATGGACTATTCACTCATGTGCAATCGTTTGTTGCAATCCATATCATGTGTTGGGGAAAAATATTAAGAAGCAAAAAATGTATTCTCTCTGTGCCAAATTGCTCTGAATGAGAAAAAGTGTAATACTAAATGAATAAAAGTTTGCATACCTGAATGGTCTCTGGAGTTTCCTGTCATTTCTAACCTTTGGGAATTAATAACGTATTACTTATCTTATGTTAGAAAGAAAATCCCTTTATCAGCAATATTCATACCTATTTACCTCATGGTAAAAAAAAATACGAATCCGCTAATTCGCAGAAAGATTCATATCGGAATTTGAGCATCTTTTCATTTCTCTTGATTTACGTCCCGATTTTCATTAAACAATAATCGGTAACAGCACCAATCTACCAAAAACATAGTTAGAGACATCTTCATTTATTAATCAATATAGATTGCATTTCTCAGTATGTACAGAATACAACTTGTTTTTTGGGTCAGCCAGTTTAGAGGTCCCTTCGACTAAGACATAGGCTTGAGAGAACCTTGAGAAGAAGAAAGACAGGAAGGAAGAAAGAAAATGAGAAAGAGACCGAGAAAGGGGGACAATCCTTGATTAAATAAAAAAAAGACACATTCACAGACACAGACGGTGGGTGGCGAGCATGTTGTCACGGTAACCAGTCGGTGTCCTCCCCTCCCAGTGTCTTCCCGAGGCTCTCCTGGTTCCTGATGGTGTTGAGGAGAAGCTCCAGGGTGTTTATCACATATTCAGGGTGTCTGAGCCCACCGCTGCCCCCTCCTCTGCTCTGCCTCTTCCCAAAGCGCCCGATGGGCCTCACCCCACGCCCCACGTACCACAATGGATCTATCTCTGGACCTGTCAAAGAAAAGACGCGGGATGAGTGGAAGCAATATATATATATATTCAAACCTTAAGTTGATGCTTCCACTCATCCCGCACACAGTATATATACACACACAGTGTGTATATATACACACACAGTATATACAAGCATGTGCTCGCAATCACAGACAGACAGAAACACACACACTCAAACTCTCTGACAAGCACACACAAATGCCTGTCCATAAAGTAGCCTACATAGTTATGTTATGCCTAAACAGTATGTCACATTTGATAGTTAGACCTAATAACCCTTCATATTGCTATTCCATAATTAGTAGTAATGTTGTAAAGGACACAATGTTTTGGTATTGGTATGAGCACTAATGTGGTATGAACAATAACGCGGTATGAACAATAACGCGGTATGAACAATAACGTGATATGAACAATAACGCGGTATGAACAATAACGTGATATCAACAATAACCCGGTACGAACAATAACCTGATATGAACATTAACGTGGTATGAACATTAACGTAATATGAACAATAATGTGGTATGAACAATAACCCGGTATGAACAATAACCCGGGTATGAACAATAACGTGGTATGAACAATAACCCGGTATGAACATTAACGTGATGTGAACAATAACGTGGTATGAACAATAACCCGGGTATGAACATTAACGTGATGTGAACAATAACGTAATATGAACAATAATGTGGTATGAACAATAACCCGGTATGAACAATAACGTGGTATGAACAATAACGTGGTATGAACAATAACCCGGTATGAACATTAACGTGATGTGAACAATAACGTGGTATGAACAATAACCCGGTATGAACATTAACGTGATGTGAACAATAACGTGGTATGAACAATAACCCGGGTATGAACAATAACGTGATATGAACAATAACCCGGTATGAACAATAACCCGGTATGAACAATAACATGGTATGAACATTAACGTAATATGAACAATAACGTGGTATGAACAATAACCCGGGTATGAACAATAACGCGGTATGAACAATAACGTGATATGAACAATAACGTGGTATGAACAATAACCCGGGTATGAACAATAACGTGGTATGAACATTAACGTAATATGAACAATAACGTGATATGTACAATAATGTGGTATGAACAATAACGTGGTATGAACAATAACATGGTATGAACAATAACGTGATATGTACAATAATGTGGTATGAACAATAACGTGGTATGAACAATAACCCGGGTATGAACAATAACGCGGTATGAACAATAACGTGATATGAACAATAACGTGGTATGAACAATAACCCGGGTATGAACAATAACGTGGTATGAACATTAACGTAATATGAACAATAACGTGATATGTACAATAATGTGGTATGAACAATACCGTGGTATGAACAATAACATGGTATGAACAATAACGTGATATGAACAATAATGTGGTATGAACAATAACATGTATAAACAATAAAGTGATATGGTATGAACAATACTATTTAGGCTACAAACAATATCCTGGTATGAACAATACCATTTAGGCTATGAACAATAACCTGGTATGAACAATACCATTTAGGCTATGAACAATAACCTGGTATGAACAATACCATTTAGGCTATGAACAATAACCTGGTATGAACAATACCATTTAGGCTATGAACAATAACTTGGTATGAACAATACTATTTAGGCTATGAACAATAACCTGGTATGAACAATACCATTTAGGCTATGAACAATAACCAGAAAGTAGATGTCACCTTTTCATCAGGCAGTGGAGGTCCATTTACTGGATTTTAGGGTTTATAAGACAGTTACACTGTGGTTATTTAATTTATAAACCCCATATCAATAATGTTAAAAACCTTAGATAATATTATGATATAACAAAATGTATTTATAGAATCATTATAGATCATATCACGTTATCAGTGTGATATTACATTTGTTTATTATGATTGTATTCGTTTATTAATCACATTTTACCCCACCCTTTATAAACCATTTCTAATAGGTTAGAAATCTGAAATATTATTTATATTAATTAACATACAAAAATGGAATGTTATTAAATAAAATGTGCAATCCATGTGTAATATCCATATAGTCACCAATGTCACCTTTCAAGATTAAAAGCTTATAGGAGACAAATCATTCACTTTTATTCGAAAATAAAACGAGTGTCAACTTACTTCTATTGTCGACATTGTGGACGATATGAAAGTCGTGCTCCACTGTGGTACTGTGTACACAGGTGACCGTCGTGGAGAGCAGCAGCAGCACAGTGAGCGCAGCCGTCAGCCAGCGAGTCCCCAGGACGCACTCTCTCACCGTCACCGGGCACGCCACTCTAGTCTCAGGAATCATTGTAGATGGACAGCAAGGCACTGCACGTGGACCGTTTTGTTTTAAAACGACATAAAGGTAAAGATAAATGGTTGAACCCGACTTTAGACTTGTATCAATGTCATCTTGTCCTAACTTTTCAATTTGCCTGTTTCACGCGTAATTGCGCACGATTGCGTAATCTTAAAAAAGACAGATATGTCTACCAATGAATTATCTACTCTGACACAAGGTTACCTAATAACTAAATAAATAATTTACAATCCTAAATATGTGTTCACCTTTTATATATAAAAGTCTAGCGGTTTGTGGACGGCACACAACTAGCTTAAACTTACTGTAAACTTGTGTAGCTTTGTAGGGGTTTTGTCGGTGGACGGTTTCCTCGTTTGGGGTTCTTCATTGGCGGGAAGGGTGTGAGCGGGAGTTTATATATTCCCGGACTGCCCATATTAGATGATGTATCAAGAACGTCACATAGGATACTCCGGTGGATAAAGTCACCCCACCACTTCCTCCTCGTCCACTCCTTTCCTCTTCTTTCCTTTAAGAATAAAAAAGTAATTTAATGGGTCTTATGAGTTGGAGTTTTCCTCGGTCATGGCACGCCGCGATGCACTCCATCAAGTAGTCAATGACATGTGGACAACATTAACTTAGTAGACTGCCCTTTGGGGACCTTCACTTCAAGTACAAGACAGTGGCCCAGAGTTGTGGAGGCGGGTATGCGTCAATCATCTTGATTAGTATCGACAAGTCCTTTCGTTGTCATAGCACCAACCATATAGTGGAAAACTGATCAATGAGTATCATTTTCAATAAATAAACTTGTGTATGTCTAATAAAATTCACTCCTATTGTAATTCATTATAGGTAACTGAAATCTGGAGCACTGGGCAGTTACTTCAATGTAACATGGTAAATGGTTATATCCTGTCATAGGCCTACATTCTATGGTGATGTGCATGATTCACATATGTACATTATCAAATTGATCAATGCAACACGTGAGTGATCAATAAAGTGATATTCAAATCAAATGTTATTTGTCACATGCGAAAATACAACAGGTGTAGACCTTACAGTGAAATGCTTACTTACAAGCCCTTAACCAAAAATGCAGTTTTAAGAAAATCCCTAAAAAAGTAAGAGATAAGAATAAATAATTAAAGAGCAGCAGTAAATAACAATAGCGGGGCTGTATACAGGGGGTACCGGTACAGAGCCAATGTACCAATGTGCAGGGGGCACCGGTGTCGAGGTAATTGAGGTAATTATGTACATGTAGGTAGAGTTATTAAAGTGGCTGTGCATAGTAATAACAGAGAGTAGCAGCAGCGTATGGGGGGGGTGATGCAAATAGTCTGGGTAGCCATGTGATTATCTGTTCGGGAGTCTTATGGCTTGGGGTTAGAAGCTGTTTAGAAGCCTCTTGGACCTAGACTTGGCTCTCCGGTACCGCTTTGCCGTGCGGTAGCAGAAAGAACAGTCTATGACTAAGTTGGCTGAAGTCTTTGCCAATTTTTAGGGCCTTCCTCTGACACCGCCTGGTATAGAGGTCCTGGATGGCAGGAAGCTTGGCCCTGGTGATGTACTGGACCGTTCACACTACCCTCTGTAGTGCCTTGCAGTTGGAGGCCGAACAGTTTCCATACCAGGCAGTGATGCAACCCATCAGGATGCTCTCGATGGTGCAGCTGTAAAACCCTTTGAGGATCTGAGGACCCATGCCAAATCTTTTCAGTCTCTTGGGGGGAATAGGTTTTGTCTTGACCCTCTTCACAACTGTCTTGGTGTGCTTGGACCATGTTAGTTTGTTGGTGATGTGGTTGCCAAGGAACTTGAATCTCTCAACCTGCTCCACTACAGCCCCGTTGATGAGAATGTGGGTGTGCCCGGTCCTCCTTTTCCTGTAGTCCACAATCATCTCCTTTGTCTTGATCACATTGAGGGAGAGGTTGTTGTCCTGGCACCACATGGTCTTGTCTCTGACCTACTCCCTATAGGCTGTCTCATCGTTGTCAGTGATCAGATTTACCACTATTGTGTCATCAGCAAACTTAATGATGGTGTTGGAGTCGTACCTGGCCATGCAGTCATGAGTGAACAGGGAGTACAGGAGGGGACTGAGCACACACCCCTGAGGGGCCCCAGTGTTGAGGATCCGCATGGCGGATGTGTTGTTACCTACCCTTACCACCTGGGGGCGGCCCATCAGGAAGTCCAGGATCCAGTTGCGGAGGGAGGTGTTTAGTCCCAGGGTCCTTAGCTTAGTGCTGAGCTTTGAGGGCACGATGGTGTTGAATGCTGAGCTGTCGTCAATGATTAGCATTCTCACATAGGTGTTCCTTTTGTCCAGGTGGGAAAGGGCAGTGTGGAGTACAATAGAGATTGCATCATCTGTGGATCTGTTGGTGCGGTATGCAAATTGGAGTGGGTCTAGGATTTCTGGGATAATGGTGTTGACGTGAGCCATGACCAGCCTTTCAAGGCATTTCATGGTTACAGATGTGAGTGCTACGGGTCGGTAGTCATTTAGTGTTCTTAGGCACAGGGACTATGGTGGTCTGCTTGAAACATGTTGGTATTACAGATTCACACAGGGAGAGGTTGAAAAAGTCAGTGAAAACATTTGGCAGTTGGTCAGTGCATGCTCGAAGTACACTTCCTGGTAATCCTTCTGGCCCAGCGTCCTTGTGAATG
Organism: Salmo trutta; assembly: GCF_901001165.1. Taxonomy (NCBI): domain Eukaryota; kingdom Metazoa; phylum Chordata; class Actinopteri; order Salmoniformes; family Salmonidae; genus Salmo; species Salmo trutta. The sequence continues at coordinate 34,923,231 of NC_042958.1, forward strand.
TTGACCTGTTTAAAGGTCTTACTCACATCGGCTGCGGAGAGCGTGATCACACAGTCGTCCAGAACAGCTGATGCCCTCATGCATGTTTCAGTGTTACTTGCCTCGAAGTGAGCATAGAAGTAGTTTAGTTCATCTGCGTTGCTCGTGTCACTGGGCAGCTCTCAGCTGTGCTTCCCTTTGTAGTCTGTAATAGTTTGCAAGCCCTGCCACATCCGACAAGCATCGGAGCCGTTGTAGTACGATTCGATCTTAGTCCTGTATTGACGTTTTACCTGTTAGATGGTTCGTCAGAGGGCATAGCGGGATTTCTTATAAGCTTCCGGGTTAGAGTCCCGCTCCTTGAAAGCGGCAGCTCTACCCTTTAGATCAGTGCGAATGTTGACTCCAATCCATGGCTTCTGGTTCGGGTATGTACGCACGGTCACTGTGGGGACAACGTCCTCGATGCACTTATTGATAAAGCTTGTCACTGATGTGGTGTACTCCTCAATGCCAAGTGAAGAATCCTGGAACATATTCCAGTCTTTGCTTGCAAAACTGTCCTGTAGTTTAGCATCTGCTTCATCTGACCAGTTTTTTGTAGACCGTGTCACTGGTGCTTCCTGCTTTAATTTTTGCTTGTAAGCAGGAATCAGGAGGAAAGAGTTATGGTCAGATTTGCCAAATGGAAGGCGAGGAAGAGATTTGTACTCGTCTCTGTGTGTGGAGTAAAGGTGGTATAGAATTATTTTCCCTCTGGTTGCACATTTAACATGCTGATAGATATTAGGTAAAACTGATTTAAGTTTCCCTGCATTAAAGTCCCCAGCCACTAGGAGCACCGCCTATGGATGAACATTTTCCTGTTTGTTTATGGCGGAATACAGCTGATTGAGTGCGGTTTTAGTGCCAGCCTCGGTCTGTGTTTGTATGTAGACAGCTACTAAAATACAGATGAAAACTCTCTAGGTAGATAGTGTGGTCTACAGCTTATCATGGGTTACTCTTCCTCAGGCGAGCAAAATCCTGAGACTTCCTTAGATATCGTACACCAGCTATTGTTTACAAATATGCATAAGCCCCCGCCCCGTGTCTTACCAGAGGCTGCTGTTCTGTCCTGCCGATAGTGTGTATAACCCGCCAGCTGTATGTTCTTAATGTCGTCGTTCAGCCACGACTCGGTGAAACATAAGATATTACAGTTCTTAATGTCCCGTTGGTAGGATATACGTGCTTTCAGTTCATCACATTTATTTTCCAGTGATTGAACGTTAGCTAGTAGAACGGAAGGCAAGGGCAGATTAGCTACTCGTTGCCTGATCCACACAAGGCATCCTGATCTCTTTCTGCGAAACCTACGTTTCCTTTTCCAGCGAATTACGGGGATCTGGGCCTTGTCGGGTGTCCGTAGTATATCCCTCGCGTCCGACTCATTGAAGAAGAACTCCTCGTCCAATTTGAGGTCCAGAAGCTCTTTTCGGTCATAAAAGACGGTTGCAGCAACATTATGTACAAAACAAGTTACAAACAACGCGAAAAAACAAACAAAATAGCATGGTTGGTTAAGAGCCGATAAGACGGCAGGCCTACCCTCCGGCGCCATCTTCACCTCTCTATTGAGTGTGGTGTCAATGAGTTTGCAAAGGTCCAAACATAGTGTTCAAACATGATGACATAATGTGGTGACAAAAGCACAGCTAGGTGAAAGAGATGAGTCACAGGTGGCAGTCCGGTTGAGGAGATGTTCAGAGTAAAACTGAAATGTCAAAAATGTGATGGTAGTTTTGGCCTCAGGCCCATGACTACAGTAGGTCCAGTGAGAGGACATGTCTAAATAAAGATTAGATTCAAAAGAGGGCCTGGTCACCCCTTGATTAAATATTATTGGTGTGGTTTGTAAGAAAAAATCTATCCCCACAAAAAAATGTTTAAAAAATGTCAGAATTCATAAGCACATAATTGAGACAGTGGCATTATCTATAATTCTAAGCTCTTAATTCAAAGCTCTTGTTGGATATTGTAGTACTTCATTGGCCTGTTTAGTATGGGTGATGCACTATTCACTTTGGGGGAAGGCAGTTTGGTTCTCCTCCATAGATTAGGACAGCCATTATTGCCCTGTTGAAGGGGATCAGATGCTATGATGTAAGTAAGAGTTCACCCAACAAGAGAGGATGGCTGTGATAATGACCAAATTACTACCGGAGGATGTGTAATCATGGCTCAGGTGTGGCTTAATGCTTGAATATGCATATTGCATATTATTGATTTCTGACAAGGAGATCTCATTTGCAACAGAACAAATATAAGCTTCCACCAGATGCTCAACCACTATCAGATTTTGCCCAATGTTTGAGCAACTGTGCAGTCATGTCCAAAATGTATTTGAACTGTTGTTAATAATTCATATTTTTTTGCTTCCAAAATATGAGGCCATCATTTTACAAAAATAATAAGACTTAACTATTATGTCAGATAAGAAGAGCAGCAGAATATGTTTTTATACGGTATATCCAAAAACATTAACCACACAAATAGCTAAAAAGAACATATGCACGTATAATGAGAACACATGTTGTGCCCTGTAGATTATGTTGGGCCCCTTTAGCATAAAAACATTAGATCAGATCGATATTGAGTCTGATCCCTGATCATCCAGAACCACTGGCCTTCTCCTCTCACAATCTGGGCTAAAGACGTCATAGGCCTTTCTCAACGTTTGGTGAAATCCTCAAAGTTTTACCACACACTCATTTCACACGAATTAAGTCAAAACGTCACATTAACCTATGCTGTGTGTCTGACAACGCTATAGGAGAGGCTACAGCTGTGGAAGGATAGTGAAAATGGAAACCTATTCCCTTTATAGTGCACTACCGTTGACCAGAGCCCATAGGGACTCTTTGCCCATTAGTGTCATGTCAACAAGTATGAGATGAACATGAACATGCTATTGGCTCCCTCCATCTACTTTTCTGTATGTGCGGTGAGACAGAGAAGGAGAGACATACAAATCCACGTTAAGACTCATCTTGTCATTTTCAAGATCAGTGATCAGAACGTCCACTCCAAGAAATCATCTAAGGAATCTAAAGCTGTTGTTGAGTTGCACTATTATGGTGTGAGGCAGGCTGTCCTAATATGGACACCGTACATTTCTTAGTTGACTGAGGAAATCTTGCTTGCAGGATGATTAACAGTGTTGACCGTTTGTGCCATGGTGTTTTTGTTAATGAGACTGATCATAAATCGTGGCCTACACAGAGAGTGGGAAGGGGTCCACCATTGATCTTCTCTGGTTTCCCCAGTCTAGAATGGCAGCTTTCCTCCAATCAGTTCAATTACCAATTATTTGCTGCTAACTGAAGTAGGTGTTGTTTGTTTAGTGGGGGTGCTGGTGGGTCAGATTGAACAGGATATTAAATGCTACGGAAACACTACTAGAGTATATGGTCTGGTGTGATTGAAAGTCATGTTGCTAAGGCCGGGATTCAATCCGATCAGCGATAGATCTGCGTAATAGTGCACTTGACATTTAAAGGTCATTTCATTTTTTGCTGACATTTGCACCATTTACAGTTAAATCGGTCTACAAAATGCAGGAAAATCACATTTAAAATGTTAATAACCTAAAAGGGCGGATCGAATCGAATCCCGGCCTAAGTCCTCCTAGGATGGTGGCTGGGATAGGGCATGCAGGATGGGAATTAAGAGGTACAATGTTCCCGTGTTCGCGGAGTCCACATTCCCGTTAAATGCTGCATATGTCAGCTCAATCAGAAATTCCCTATAAATGGTGTGGTTTTCGACAAAGCGTGAATCGGATTGAATCCCGGCCTAAATACACAAAAATAGCTGACAGATTACTGGAATGTACATTTGTGTGTCATATCTGTAGGTTAAATCAGGAAGATGGAAAACATACAGTTTATTGATGTATTAAAACTATTACAAATATAAAGATGGATGGAACACCACAACTCCATGTAGTATTATTAATATCCTTAAGAAATAAATATAGACACCAGCATAGATAAACTGCAGCTTCAGTTTGCAGGTATCGATCTTTATTTCATAACTTTATTCTTTGTACCCAGTACCTGCAAGTTATTGGATGTGCGAACACAACGTTAGAAATTAGTATTAATAATCGGGACTTGTTAAGGGATGATATGTCTTTTTCACTGTTTCAAAGCTTGCTTACTACAATTTTAGCGATTTAACATGATTCAGACATAATACATTTTTAGGGCAACATGATATTTTGGGGTGGGCAAACCTGCACCCCCCTAGAGCTGGTGTTGGTATTATTATCCTTCTGAATTTGACCAAGTTGTTCCAGGAACCTAATGTTTCATGGGCACAATGTAATAAATGTAGGGGTCAACTAATCTAGAACAGCTCAAAAAAACATAAATGTAAGAATATTTTTTTTAAATGACAAAACAGTGTAATTAGTTTGCTTGATGGATGAAAATACTGTTGGAAATTAGATCAGTCTGAACAGGGACTGAGAATGTACCTGCTTTTACAAGGATCATGCATTGATGTACCCAGTGGCGATGCATCATTCAGTTTTGAGCCCCACCTGTTTATCTTAAAATATATGTATATTTTTTTAGTGTGCCTGTTTTGCATGTTATTTTGGGATTAAAATGTGATGCATATCAGTTTGCAAACAATGTAAAAAATAATAATAATCATTGAGTTAAGAAAGCTGCATGTAAACATGGTCTATTTTTTGCTTTCTTGAGTAAGTTAGCTCCAAAATTTCAGCATAGCTCAGTGCTTTCTGTGGTGGTGGGGAAGCTAACGGAAAATACGGAGTGTAGGGGTTGGTAATGTTCTCTAGTTGCGCCGTGATTGGCTGTCAAACCAGCATTACTTCTGCCGCATTCAAAACAACTGGAAACTTGGAACTGGGAAATCTCAGACTTCAGTGAGTTCAAGACCACTGGTACGGGGAAAAAACTAGCTCCGACTGGGAAAATACAAAAAATAATTTTGAATGGTCATCCAACTCAGGATTCCAAGTTGGGAACTCGGGCCTCTTTTTAGAGCCCACAACAAGGACGGCCGCGCCACCTTCCTGTTCAAGTGAGCACAGCACAACAAGATGAGTCCAATAATGTCTTGTATGCTGCTGCATAAATTATGTAATATGCCAGGAAGATATGTATACTGTAGCTAAGAAAGTAATACTAAGTGTATGCTGTGTAGTAAGCTGTTAGTGGCTCATGTGCCTCACCCTAATCATTTGGTCCCTTCCCCACCTCATAACTTAGCCCACTGTTCTGAATTGGTGGTGCACATGTAGCCTATAGCCTGTTTTAGAGAAATGTAATCATTGAATATTGTAAGAGCTTTCATTGTCTGCTTGTATCCCCCTTTATTTATCCTACGGTTCTGACTTGGTGTACAGGGAGAATACTGTATGAACGGCCAATGTTCTGAGTTCTGTACATTTCAAAACTGCTGAAGAAATAGTTATATTAACTACATCAATCCTAGCTCGCTCATTAATGTCTTAATTGAAATTACGGATTGCTTTTTATCCGCTTGTCGTTTCCTTATGCCATAGATTCTACATCTCAATTGTTAGTAGAAACCACATTTGTTTAACCAAGTCAGCCATATCAGCTACAGTATGTAGCTGCTACAGGTAGTAAACAAGGCTGAATGAACTGTTTCGCTGCCAGACAAGGCTCCGCTGATAGCCAGGTGTAGCAGCGGTAAGGATTCACTCCATGGTGCTGAAAAGAAAGCTCTGCTGTTGGGAAAGCTTTATATAGGGCCTAACTGTATGTGGGTACCGTTTGTCACAGTTATAGTGCAATGAATGTATTATTTAATGTTGAATTGTGTTGTGCAATGGCTTTGCTGGCATGCATCAAAACTTTGGAAAAAATGTTTGCCCAACCAAGATGTATTTTTCTCTAGTGAATAAGTGATCCAGTGGCCTAATGGATAAGGCATCAGCCTGGGGAGTGTGGGTTCAAGTCCCACCTGGGTCTGTTGAAAGCAGCTGAGCATTAGATCAAAAGTTATTTCTAAGATCTGCTTACATGAATTTGTTAGCTTTAATCACTATTAGTACTAAATTCCCAATTGCCTGATGCAAATAGTGAATTCCAAATGAAAGAGACATTAGTCAATAGTAGGAGACCAGAAAAGTGACAATTGTGACCCGTCTTCCAGATCATGACTAAACTGCCAGCCCTGTATTTCACAAAACAATCTACTATTTATTGTCTAAGCAAATTAAGAGCACGTAAAACTGTTGTAAATCAAAGTTTTATTAGTCATAAATAAATAAAAACATCTTCAAAGTATTCCAATGACTCCAATAGACCTAGAGAATCAGTGCTGTGTGTGAGTCATGACTCCTTTTTTTTGTCAAATGTATTGTGACAAACATGATTGTGAAACTACACGTTATAATAAATGTTGATTTGAATGTTGATTCATATTTGTATGATGATAACAGTAGAATAGGTTTGTCTACTTGGAGCCTGCTGCTAGTGGCTGTTTTCTTTTAGCTTAGCTGTTAGTACATTGTTGTTGTTCTTGAGGCTGGCCAGTGAGGCAGCTTAGTCCTCTACTTTTCCAACACTCCACTTGGAACAGAAGAACATGGGCAGGCTGGAGTCTTTGCCCTCTTTGGTAAGGAAGACATTGAAATAGGACCTCTGTCTGGAAAAAAATAAATAATAAGATGTAGACTTGTATATAAAATATAATAAAATGCAAAACACCCCAAAAGACATTGATTCTTTAAACCAGAGGAGTACATGTCTCCCCCCAAATTTTGAAATTACATTTTTGTCCCCCTTAGTTTTATCATTGGAATGTGATAGAAAACGAGGCTACGGTGTGCTTTAGGACCATGCGGACACCTCCAAGCAGTCGGGGAGGCTGTTTGGAGTGTTTATCCAACTGGGGGGAAAAAATTATAATAATAGTTATGTCCCCCCCACTTCGAAAAACAAAGTTGCACCCTTGCTTTATACTGTACAGTCATGGCCAAAAGTTTTGAGAATGACACAAATAGCAGGCAACAATAGTTGACAGAGGATGAACAATGATTCCAAGCACCACCCTCCTTTTGAAGCTTCCAGTCTGTTGTTCAAACTAAATCAGCATGACAGAGTGATCTCCAGCCTTGTCCTCATCAACACTCACACCTGTGTTAATGAGAGAATCACTGACATGATGTCAGCTGGTCCTTCTGTGGCAGGGCTGAAATGCAGTGGAAATGTTTTTGGAGGGATTCAGCTCATTTGCGTGGCAAAGAGGGACTTTGCAATGAATTGCAATTCATCTGACCACTCTTCATAACATTCTGGAGTATATGCAAATTGCCATCATACAAACTGAGGCAGCAGACTTTGTGAAAATGAATATTTGTGTCATTCTCAAAACTTTTGGCCACGACTCTATATAATGTATTTTCAACACAATTGGCTGGAAAGCCTCAGTGTAGAATGACATACAGTATAAGTAGCTGCTGTTGTTAACAGCAAAGGAAAAAACAGCATGAGGTATTATCTTGTTGGGTCATTTCATTATATATCACAACCCCAATTTATGAACAACTCCATCACAGTTCATGTCTACACCCTCAGACATACTTGATGTGCCCCATATGGCACCCTATTACTATAAAGTTTACAACTTTTGAACAGAGACCTTTTGGCCCTGGTCAAGGTCCAGCCAATCAGAATGAGTTTTTCCCTACAAAAGGTCTTTATTACAGACAGAAATACTCCTCAGTTTCATCAGCTGCCCGGTTGGTGGGTCTCACACGATCCCGCAGGTGAAGAAGCTGGACGTGTAGGTCCTGGGATGGCGTGTTTACACATAGCGTGCGTATGTGAGGCCGGTTGGAAGTACTGGCAAATTCTCTAAAACGACATTGGAGGTGGCTTATGGTAGAGAAATGAAGATTCAATTCTCTGGCCACAGCTCTGGTGGACATTCCTGCAGTCAGCAAAACAATCTTCTAGTTGCACTGTCCTTCAAAACTTGAGACATCTGTGGCTTTGTGTTGTGTGAAAAACGGCATATTTTAGAGTGGCCTTTTATTGTCCCCAGCATAGACTGTACATCTCAATTGTCAGTAGAAACCACATTTGTTTAAGCAAGTCAGCCATATCAGCTGCAGTTTGTTTTTAAAAAAGGCAGTAAATGAGGCTGAATGAACTGTTTCGCTGCCAGACAAGGCTCCGCTGATAGCCAGGTGTAGCAGTGGTAAGGATTCACTCCATGGTGCTGAAAAGAAAGCTCTGCTGTTGGGAAAGCTTTATATAGGGCCTAACTGTATGTGGGTACCGTTTGTCACAGTTATAGTGCAATGAATGTATTATTTAATGTTGAATTGTGTTGTGTAATGGCTTTGCTGGCATGCATCAAAACTTTGTAAAAATGTTTGCCCCACCAAGATGTATTTTTCTCTAGTGAATAAGTGATCCAGTGGCCTAATGGATAAGGCATCAGCCTCCAGAGCTGGGGATTGTGGGTTCAAGTCCCACCTGGGTCTGTTGAAAACAGCTGAGCATTAGATCAAAAGTTCATTCTACGATCTGCTTGCATGAATTTGTTAGCTTTAAACACTATCAGTACTAAATTCCCAATTGCCTGATGCAAATAGTGAATTCCAAATGAAAGAGACATTAGTCAATAGTAGGAGACAAGAAAAGTGACAATTGTGACCCGTCTTCCAGATCATGACTAAACTGCCAGCCCTGTACTTCACAAAACAATCTACTATTTATTGTCTAAGCAAATTAAGAGCACGTAAAACTGTTGTAAATCAAAGTTTTATTAGTCATAAATAAATAATAACATCTTCAAAGTATTCCAATGACTCCAATAGACCTAGAGAATCAGTGCTGTGTGTGAGTCATGACTCCTTTTTTTTGTCAAATGTATTGTGACAAACATGATTGTGAAACTACACGTTATAATAAATGTTGATTTGAATGTTGATTCATATTTGTATCATGATAACAGTAGAATAGGTTTGTCTACTTGGAGCCTGCTGCTAGTGGCTGTTTTCTTTTAGCTTAGCTGTTAGTACATTGTTGTTGTTCTTGAGGCTGGCCAGTGAGGCAGCTTAGTCCTCTACTTTTCCAACACTCCACTTGGAACAGAAGAACATGGGCAGGCTGGAGTCTTTGCCCTCTTTGGGAAGGAAGGACCTCTGTCTGGAAAAAAATAAATAATAAGATGTAGACTTGTATATAAAATATAATAAAATGCAAAACACCCCAAAAGACATTGATTCTTTAAACCAGAGGAGTACATGTCTCCCCCCATATTTTGAAATTACATTTTTGTCCCCCTTAGTTTTATCATTGGAATGTGATAGAAAACGAGGCTACGGTGTGCTTTAGGACCATGCGGACACCTCCAAGCAGTCGGGGAGGCTGTTTGGAGTGTTTATCCAACTGGGGGGAAAAAATTATAATAATAGTTATGTCCCCCCCACTTCGAAAAACAAAGTTGCACCCTTGCTTTATACTGTACAGTCATGGCCAAAAGTTTTGAGAATGACACAAATAGCAGGCAACAATAGTTGACAGAGGATGAACAATGATTCCAAGCACCACCCTCCTTTTGAAGCTTCCAGTCTGTTGTTCAAACTAAATCAGCATGACAGAGTGATCTCCAGCCTTGTCCTCATCAACACTCACACCTGTGTTAATGAGAGAATCACTGACATGATGTCAGCTGGTCCTTCTGTGGCAGGGCTGAAATGCAGTGGAAATGTTTTTGGAGGGATTCAGCTCATTTGCGTGGCAAAGAGGGACTTTGCAATGAATTGCAATTCATCTGACCACTCTTCATAACATTCTGGAGTATATGCAAATTGCCATCATACAAACTGAGGCAGCAGACTTTGTGAAAATGAATATTTGTGTCATTCTCAAAACTTTTGGCCACGACTGTATATAATGTATTTTCAACACAATTGGCTGGAAAGCCTCAGTGTAGAATGACATACAGTATAAGTAGCTGCTGTTGTTAACAGCAAAGGAAAAAACAGCATGAGGTATTATCTTGTTGGGTCATTTCATTATATATCACAACCCCAATTTATGAACAACTCCATCACAGTTCATGTCTACACCCTCAGACATACTTGATGTGCCCCATATGGCACCCTATTACTATAAAGTTTACAACTTTTGAACAGAGACCTTTTGGCCCTGGTCAAGGTCCAGCCAATCAGAATGAGTTTTTCCCTACAAAAGGTCTTTATTACAGACAGAAATACTCCTCAGTTTCATCAGCTGCCCGGTTGGTGGGTCTCACACGATCCCGCAGGTGAAGAAGCTGGACGTGTAGGTCCTGGGATGGCGTGTTTACACATAGCGTGCGTATGTGAGGCCGGTTGGAAGTACTGGCAAATTCTCTAAAACGACATTGGAGGTGGCTTATGGTAGAGAAATGAAGATTCAATTCTCTGGCCACAGCTCTGGTGGACATTCCTGCAGTCAGCAAAACAATCTTCTAGTTGCACTGTCCTTCAAAACTTGAGACATCTGTGGCTTTGTGTTGTGTGAAAAACGGCATATTTTAGAGTGGCCTTTTATTGTCCCCAGCATAGATTGTACATCTCAATTGTCAGTAGAAACCACATTTGTTTAAGCAAGTCAGCCATATCAGCTGCAGTTTGTTTTTAAAAAAGGCAGTAAATGAGGCTGAATGAACTGTTTCGCTGCCAGACAAGGCTCCGCTGATAGCCAGGTGTAGCAGTGGTAAGGATTCACTCCATGGTGCTGAAAAGAAAGCTCTGCTGTTGGGAAAGCTTTATATAGGGCCTAACTGTATGTGGGTACCGTTTGTCACAGTTATAGTGCAATGAATGTATTATTTAATGTTGAATTGTGTTGTGTAATGGCTTTGCTGGCATGCATCAAAACTTTGTAAAAATGTTTGCCCCACCAAGATGTATTTTTCTCTAGTGAATAAGTGATCCAGTGAATAAGTGATCCAGTGGCCTAATGGATAAGGCATCAGCCTCCGGAGCTGGGGATTGTGGGTTCAAGTCCCACCTGGGTCTGTTGAAAACAGCTGAGCATTAGATCAAAAGTTCATTCTACGATCTGCTTGCATGAATTTGTTAGCTTTAAACACTATCAGTACTAAATTCCCAATTGCCTGATGCAAATAGTGAATTCCAAATGAAAGAGACATTAGTCAATAGTAGGAGACAAGAAAAGTGACAATTGTGGCCTGTCTTCCAGATCATGACTAAACTGCCAGCCCTGTACTTCACAAAACAATCTACTATTTATTGTCTAAGCAAATTAAGAGCACGTAAAACTGTTGTAAATCAAAGTTTTATTAGTCATAAATAAATAAAAACATCTTCAAAGTATTCCAATGACTCCAATAGACCTAGAGAATCAGTGCTGTGTGTGAGTCATGACTCCTTTTTTTTGTCAAATGTATTGTGACAAACATGATTGTGAAACTACACGTTATAATAAATGTTGATTTGAATGTTGATTCATATTTGTATGATGATAACAGTAGAATAGGTTTGTCTACTTGGAGCCTGCTGCTAGTGGCTGTTTTCTTTTAGCTTAGCTGTTAGTACATTGTTGTTGTTCTTGAGGCTGGCCAGTGAGGCAGCTTAGTCCTCTACTTTTCCAACACTCCACTTGGAACAGAAGAACATGGGCAGGCTGGAGTCTTTGCCCTCTTTGGTAAGGAAGACATTGAAATAGGACCTCTGTCTGGAAAAAAATAAATAATAAGATGTAGACTTGTATATAAAATATAATAAAATGCAAAACACCCCAAAAGACATTGATTCTTTAAACCAGAGGAGTACATGTCTCCCCCCAAATTTTGAAATTACATTTTTGTCCCCCTTAGTTTTATCATTGGAATGTGATAGAAAACGAGGCTACGGTGTGCTTTAGGACCATGCGGACACCTCCAAGCAGTCGGGGAGGCTGTTTGGAGTGTTTATCCAACTGGGGGGAAAAAATTATAATAATAGTTATGTCCCCCCCACTTCGAAAAACAAAGTTGCACCCTTCCTTTATACTGTACAGTCATGGCCAAAAGTTTTGAGAATGACACAAATAGCAGGCAACAATAGTTGACAGAGGATGAACAATGATTCCAAGCACCACCCTCCTTTTGAAGCTTCCAGTCTGTTGTTCAAACTAAATCAGCATGACAGAGTGATCTCCAGCCTTGTCCTCATCAACACTCACACCTGTGTTAATGAGAGAATCACTGACATGATGTCAGCTGGTCCTTCTGTGGCAGGGCTGAAATGCAGTGGAAATGTTTTTGGAGGGATTCAGCTCATTTGCGTGGCAAAGAGGGACTTTGCAATGAATTGCAATTCATCTGACCACTCTTCATAACATTCTGGAGTATATGCAAATTGCCATCATACAAACTGAGGCAGCAGACTTTGTGAAAATGAATATTTGTGTCATTCTCAAAACTTTTGGCCACGACTGTATATAATGTATTTTCAACACAATTGGCTGGAAAGCCTCAGTGTAGAATGACATACAGTATAAGTAGCTGCTGTTGTTAACAGCAAAGGAAAAAACAGCATGAGGTATTATCTTGTTGGGTCATTTCATTATATATCACAACCCCAATTTATGAACAACTCCATCACAGTTCATGTCTACACCCTCAGACATACTTGATGTGCCCCATATGGCACCCTATTACTATAAAGTTTACAACTTTTGAACAGAGACCTTTTGGCCCTGGTCAAGGTCCAGCCAATCAGAATGAGTTTTTCCCTACAAAAGGTCTTTATTACAGACAGAAATACTCCTCAGTTTCATCAGCTGCCCGGTTGGTGGGTCTCACACGATCCCGCAGGTGAAGAAGCTGGACGTGTAGGTCCTGGGATGGCGTGTTTACACATAGCGTGCGTATGTGAGGCCGGTTGGAAGTACTGGCAAATTCTCTAAAACGACATTGGAGGTGGCTTATGGTAGAGAAATGAAGATTCAATTCTCTGGCCACAGCTCTGGTGGACATTCCTGCAGTCAGCAAAACAATCTTCTAGTTGCACTGTCCTTCAAAACTTGAGACATCTGTGGCTTTGTGTTGTGTGAAAAACGGCATATTTTAGAGTGGCCTTTTATTGTCCCCAGCATAGATTGTACATCTCAATTGTCAGTAGAAACCACATTTGTTTAAGCAAGTCAGCCATATCAGCTGCAGTTTGTTTTTAAAAAAGGCAGTAAATGAGGCTGAATGAACTGTTTCGCTGCCAGACAAGGCTCCGCTGATAGCCAGGTGTAGCAGTGGTAAGGATTCACTCCATGGTGCTGAAAAGAAAGCTCTGCTGTTGGGAAAGCTTTATATAGGGCCTAACTGTATGTGGGTACCGTTTGTCACAGTTATAGTGCAATGAATGTATTATTTAATGTTGAATTGTGTTGTGTAATGGCTTTGCTGGCATGCATCAAAACTTTGTAAAAATGTTTGCCCCACCAAGATGTATTTTTCTCTAGTGAATAAGTGATCCAGTGAATAAGTGATCCAGTGGCCTAATGGATAAGGCATCAGCCTCCAGGAGCTGGGGATTGTGGGTTCAAGTCCCACCTGGGTCTGTTGAAAACAGCTGAGCATTACATCAAAAGTTCATTCTATGATCTGCTTGCATGAATTTGTTAGCTTTAAACACTATCAGTACTAAATTCCCAATTGCCTGATGCAAATAGTGAATTCCAAATGAAAGAGACATTAGTCAATAGTAGGAGACAAGAAAAGTGACAATTGTGACCCGTCTTCCAGATCATGACTAAACTGCCAGCCCTGTACTTCACAAAACAATCTACTATTTATTGTCTAAGCAAATTAAGAGCACGTAAAACTGTTGTAAATCAAAGTTTTATTAGTCATAAATAAATAATAACATCTTCAAAGTATTCCAATGACTCCAATAGACCTAGAGAATCAGTGCTGTGTGTGAGTCATGACTCCTTTTTTTTGTCAAATGTATTGTGACAAACATGATTGTGAAACTACACGTTATAATAAATGTTGATTTGAATGTTGATTCATATTTGTATCATGATAACAGTAGAATAGGTTTGTCTACTTGGAGCCTGCTGCTAGTGGCTGTTTTCTTTTAGCTTAGCTGTTAGTACATTGTTGTTGTTCTTGAGGCTGGCCAGTGAGGCAGCTTAGTCCTCTACTTTTCCAACACTCCACTTGGAACAGAAGAACATGGGCAGGCTGGAGTCTTTGCCCTCTTTGGGAAGGAAGGACCTCTGTCTGGAAAAAAATAAATAATAAGATGTAGACTTGTATATAAAATATAATAAAATGCAAAACACCCCAAAAGACATTGATTCTTTAAACCAGAGGAGTACATGTCTCCCCCCAAATTTTGAAATTACATTTTTGTCCCCCTTAGTTTTATCATTGGAATGTGATAGAAAACGAGGCTACGGTGTGCTTTAGGACCATGCGGACACCTCCAAGCAGTCGGGGAGGCTGTTTGGAGTGTTTATCCAACTGGGGGGAAAAAATTATAATAATAGTTATGTCCCCCCCACTTCGAAAAACAAAGTTGCACCCTTGCTTTATACTGTACAGTCATGGCCAAAAGTTTTGAGAATGACACAAATAGCAGGCAACAATAGTTGACAGAGGATGAACAATGATTCCAAGCACCACCCTCCTTTTGAAGCTTCCAGTCTGTTGTTCAAACTAAATCAGCATGACAGAGTGATCTCCAGCCTTGTCCTCATCAACACTCACACCTGTGTTAATGAGAGAATCACTGACATGATGTCAGCTGGTCCTTCTGTGGCAGGGCTGAAATGCAGTGGAAATGTTTTTGGAGGGATTCAGCTCATTTGCGTGGCAAAGAGGGACTTTGCAATGAATTGCAATTCATCTGACCACTCTTCATAACATTCTGGAGTATATGCAAATTGCCATCATACAAACTGAGGCAGCAGACTTTGTGAAAATGAATATTTGTGTCATTCTCAAAACTTTTGGCCACGACTCTATATAATGTATTTTCAACACAATTGGCTGGAAAGCCTCAGTGTAGAATGACATACAGTATAAGTAGCTGCTGTTGTTAACAGCAAAGGAAAAAACAGCATGAGGTATTATCTTGTTGGGTCATTTCATTATATATCACAACCCCAATTTATGAACAACTCCATCACAGTTCATGTCTACACCCTCAGACATACTTGATGTGCCCCATATGGCACCCTATTACTATAAAGTTTACAACTTTTGAACAGAGACCTTTTGGCCCTGGTCAAGGTCCAGCCAATCAGAATGAGTTTTTCCCTACAAAAGGTCTTTATTACAGACAGAAATACTCCTCAGTTTCATCAGCTGCCCGGTTGGTGGGTCTCACACGATCCCGCAGGTGAAGAAGCTGGACGTGTAGGTCCTGGGATGGCGTGTTTACACATAGCGTGCGTATGTGAGGCCGGTTGGAAGTACTGGCAAATTCTCTAAAACGACATTGGAGGTGGCTTATGGTAGAGAAATGAAGATTCAATTCTCTGGCCACAGCTCTGGTGGACATTCCTGCAGTCAGCAAAACAATCTTCTAGTTGCACTGTCCTTCAAAACTTGAGACATCTGTGGCTTTGTGTTGTGTGAAAAACGGCATATTTTAGAGTGGCCTTTTATTGTCCCCAGCATAGATTGTACATCTCAATTGTCAGTAGAAACCACATTTGTTTAAGCAAGTCAGCCATATCAGCTGCAGTTTGTTTTTAAAAAAGGCAGTAAATGAGGCTGAATGAACTGTTTCGCTGCCAGACAAGGCTCCGCTGATAGCCAGGTGTAGCAGTGGTAAGGATTCACTCCATGGTGCTGAAAAGAAAGCTCTGCTGTTGGGAAAGCTTTATATAGGGCCTAACTGTATGTGGGTACCGTTTGTCACAGTTATAGTGCAATGAATGTATTATTTAATGTTGAATTGTGTTGTGTAATGGCTTTGCTGGCATGCATCAAAACTTTGTAAAAATGTTTGCCCCACCAAGATGTATTTTTCTCTAGTGAATAAGTGATCCAGTGAATAAGTGATCCAGTGGCCTAATGGATAAGGCATCAGCCTCCGGAGCTGGGGATTGTGGGTTCAAGTCCCACCTCGGTCTGTTGAAAACAGCTGAGCATTAGATCAAAAGTTCATTCTACGATCTGCTTGCATGAATTTGTTAGCTTTAAACACTATCAGTACTAAATTCCCAATTGCCTGATGCAAATAGTGAATTCCAAATGAAAGAGACATTAGTCAATAGTAGGAGACAAGAAAAGTGACAATTGTGACCTGTCTTCCAGATCATGACTAAACTGCCAGCCCTGTACTTCACAAAACAATCTACTATTTATTGTCTAAGCAAATTAAGAGCACGTAAAACTGTTGTAAATAAAAGTTTTATTAGTCATAAATAAATAAAAACATCTTCAAAGTATTCCAATGACTCCAATAGACCTAGAGAATCAGTGCTGTGTGTGAGTCATGACTCCTTTTTTTTGTCAAATGTATTGTGACAAACATGATTGTGAAACTACACGTTATAATAAATGTTGATTTGAATGTTGATTCATATTTGTATGATGATAACAGTAGAATAGGTTTGTCTACTTGGAGCCTGCTGCTAGTGGCTGTTTTCTTTTAGCTTAGCTGTTAGTACATTGTTGTTGTTCTTGAGGCTGGCCAGTGAGGCAGCTTAGTCCTCTACTTTTCCAACACTCCACTTGGAACAGAAGAACATGGGCAGGCTGGAGTCTTTGCCCTCTTTGGGAAGGAAGGACCTCTGTCTGGAAAAAAATAAATAATAAGATGTAGACTTGTATATAAAATATAATAAAATGCAAAACACCCCAAAAGACATTGATTCTTTAAACCAGAGGAGTACATGTCTCCCCCCAAATTTTGAAATTACATTTTTGTCCCCCTTAGTTTTATCATTGGAATGTGATAGAAAACGAGGCTACGGTGTGCTTTAGGACCATGCGGACACCTCCAAGCAGTCGGGGAGGCTGTTTGGAGTGTTTATCCAACTGGGGGGAAAAAATTATAATAATAGTTATGTCCCCCCCACTTCGAAAAACAAAGTTGCACCCTTCCTTTATACTGTACAGTCATGGCCAAAAGTTTTGAGAATGACACAAATAGCAGGCAACAATAGTTGACAGAGGATGAACAATGATTCCAAGCACCACCCTCCTTTTGAAGCTTCCAGTCTGTTGTTCAAACTAAATCAGCATGACAGAGTGATCTCCAGCCTTGTCCTCATCAACACTCACACCTGTGTTAATGAGAGAATCACTGACATGATGTCAGCTGGTCCTTCTGTGGCAGGGCTGAAATGCAGTGGAAATGTTTTTGGAGGGATTCAGCTCATTTGCGTGGCAAAGAGGGACTTTGCAATGAATTGCAATTCATCTGACCACTCTTCATAACATTCTGGAGTATATGCAAATTGCCATCATACAAACTGAGGCAGCAGACTTTGTGAAAATGAATATTTGTGTCATTCTCAAAACTTTTGGCCACGACTCTATATAATGTATTTTCAACACAATTGGCTGGAAAGCCTCAGTGTAGAATGACATACAGTATAAGTAGCTGCTGTTGTTAACAGCAAAGGAAAAAACAGCATGAGGTATTATCTTGTTGGGTCATTTCATTATATATCACAACCCCAATTTATGAACAACTCCATCACAGTTCATGTCTACACCCTCAGACATACTTGATGTGCCCCATATGGCACCCTATTACTATATAGTTCACAACTTTTGAACAGAGACCTTTTGGCCCTGGTCAAGGTCCAGCCAATCAGAATGAGTTTTTCCCTACAAAAGGTCTTTATTACAGACAGAAATACTCCTCAGTTTCATCAGCTGCCCGGTTGGTGGGTCTCACACGATCCCGCAGGTGAAGAAGCTGGACGTGTAGGTCCTGGGATGGCGTGTTTACACATAGCGTGCGTATGTGAGGCCGGTTGGAAGTACTGGCAAATTCTCTAAAACGACATTGGAGGTGGCTTATGGTAGAGAAATGAAGATTCAATTCTCTGGCCACAGCTCTGGTGGACATTCCTGCAGTCAGCAAAACAATCTTCTAGTTGCACTGTCCTTCAAAACTTGAGACATCTGTGGCTTTGTGTTGTGTGAAAAACGGCATATTTTAGAGTGGCCTTTTATTGTCCCCAGCATAGATTGTACATCTCAATTGTCAGTAGAAACCACATTTGTTTAAGCAAGTCAGCCATATCAGCTGCAGTTTGTTTTTAAAAAAGGCAGTAAATGAGGCTGAATGAACTGTTTCGCTGCCAGACAAGGCTCCGCTGATAGCCAGGTGTAGCAGTGGTAAGGATTCACTCCATGGTGCTGAAAAGAAAGCTCTGCTGTTGGGAAAGCTTTATATAGGGCCTATCTGTATGTGGGTACCGTTTGTCACAGTTATAGTGCAATGAATGTATTATTTAATGTTGAATTGTGTTGTGTAATGGCTTTGCTGGCATGCATCAAAACTTTGTAAAAATGTTTGCCCCACCAAGATGCATTTTTCTCTAGTGAATAAGTGATCCAGTGAATAAGTGATCCAGTGGCCTAATGGATAAGGCATCAGCCTCTGGAGCTGGGGATTGTGGGTTCAAGTCCCACCTGGGTCTGTTGAAAACAGCTGAGCATTAGATCAAAAGTTCATTCTACGATCTGCTTGCATGAATTTGTTAGCTTTAAACACTATCAGTACTAAATTCCCAATTGCCTGATGCAAATAGTGAATTCCAAATGAAAGAGACATTAGTCAATAGTAGGAGACAAGAAAAGTGACAATTGTGACCTGTCTTCCAGATCATGACTAAACTGCCAGCCCTGTACTTCACAAAACAATCTACTATTTATTGTCTAAGCAAATTAAGAGCACGTAAAACTGTTGTAAATCAAAGTTTTATTAGTCATAAATAAATAATAACATCTTCAAAGTATTCCAATGACTCCAATAGACCTAGAGAATCAGTGCTGTGTGTGAGTCATGACTCCTTTTTTTTGTCAAATGTATTGTGACAAACATGATTGTGAAACTACACGTTATAATAAATGTTGATTTGAATGTTGATTCATATTTGTATCATGATAACAGTAGAATAGGTTTGTCTACTTGGAGCCTGCTGCTAGTGGCTGTTTTCTTTTAGCTTAGCTGTTAGTACATTGTTGTTGTTCTTGAGGCTGGCCAGTGAGGCAGCTTAGTCCTCTACTTTTCCAACACTCCACTTGGAACAGAAGAACATGGGCAGGCTGGAGTCTTTGCCCTCTTTGGTAAGGAAGGACCTCTGTCTGGAAAAAAATAAATAATAAGATGTAGACTTGTATATAAAATATAATAAAATGCAAAACACCCCAAAAGACATTGATTCTTTAAACCAGAGGAGTACATGTCTCCCCCCAAATTTTGAAATTACATTTTTGTCCCCCTTAGTTTTATCATTGGAATGTGATAGAAAACGAGGCTACGGTGTGCTTTAGGACCATGCGGACACCTCCAAGCAGTCGGGGAGGCTGTTTGGAGTGTTTATCCAACTGGGGGGAAAAAATTATAATAATAGTTATGTCCCCCCCACTTCGAAAAACAAAGTTGCACCCTTCCTTTATACTGTACAGTCATGGCCAAAAGTTTTGAGAATGACACAAATAGCAGGCAACAATAGTTGACAGAGGATGAACAATGATTCCAAGCACCACCCTCCTTTTGAAGCTTCCAGTCTGTTGTTCAAACTAAATCAGCATGACAGAGTGATCTCCAGCCTTGTCCTCATCAACACTCACACCTGTGTTAATGAGAGAATCACTGACATGATGTCAGCTGGTCCTTCTGTGGCAGGGCTGAAATGCAGTGGAAATGTTTTTGGAGGGATTCAGCTCATTTGCGTGGCAAAGAGGGACTTTGCAATGAATTGCAATTCATCTGACCACTCTTCATAACATTCTGGAGTATATGCAAATTGCCATCATACAAACTGAGGCAGCAGACTTTGTGAAAATGAATATTTGTGTCATTCTCAAAACTTTTGGCCACGACTCTATATAATGTATTTTCAACACAATTGGCTGGAAAGCCTCAGTGTAGAATGACATACAGTATAAGTAGCTGCTGTTGTTAACAGCAAAGGAAAAAACAGCATGAGGTATTATCTTGTTGGGTCATTTCATTATATATCACAACCCCAATTTATGAACAACTCCATCACAGTTCATGTCTACACCCTCAGACATACTTGATGTGCCCCATATGGCACCCTATTACTATATAGTTCACAACTTTTGAACAGAGACCTTTTGGCCCTGGTCAAGGTCCAGCCAATCAGAATGAGTTTTTCCCTACAAAAGGTCTTTATTACAGACAGAAATACTCCTCAGTTTCATCAGCTGCCCGGTTGGTGGGTCTCACACGATCCCGCAGGTGAAGAAGCTGGACGTGTAGGTCCTGGGATGGCGTGTTTACACATAGCGTGCGTATGTGAGGCCGGTTGGAAGTACTGGCAAATTCTCTAAAACGACATTGGAGGTGGCTTATGGTAGAGAAATGAAGATTCAATTCTCTGGCCACAGCTCTGGTGGACATTCCTGCAGTCAGCAAAACAATCTTCTAGTTGCACTGTCCTTCAAAACTTGAGACATCTGTGGCTTTGTGTTGTGTGAAAAACGGCATATTTTAGAGTGGCCTTTTATTGTCCCCAGCATAGATTGTACATCTCAATTGTCAGTAGAAACCACATTTGTTTAAGCAAGTCAGCCATATCAGCTGCAGTTTGTTTTTAAAAAAGGCAGTAAATGAGGCTGAATGAACTGTTTCGCTGCCAGACAAGGCTCCGCTGATAGCCAGGTGTAGCAGTGGTAAGGATTCACTCCATGGTGCTGAAAAGAAAGCTCTGCTGTTGGGAAAGCTTTATATAGGGCCTAACTGTATGTGGGTACCGTTTGTCACAGTTATAGTGCAATGAATGTATTATTTAATGTTGAATTGTGTTGTGTAATGGCTTTGCTGGCATGCATCAAAACTTTGTAAAAATGTTTGCCCCACCAAGATGTATTTTTCTCTAGTGAATAAGTGATCCAGTGAATAAGTGATCCAGTGGCCTAATGGATAAGGCATCAGCCTCCGGAGCTGGGGATTGTGGGTTCAAGTCCCACCTGGGTCTGTTGAAAACAGCTGAGCATTAGATCAAAAGTTCATTCTACGATCTGCTTGCATGAATTTGTTAGCTTTAAACACTATCAGTACTAAATTCCCAATTGCCTGATGCAAATAGTGAATTCCAAATGAAAGAGACATTAGTCAATAGTAGGAGACAAGAAAAGTGACAATTGTGACCCGTCTTCCAGATCATGACTAAACTGCCAGCCCTGTACTTCACAAAACAATCTACTATTTATTGTCTAAGCAAACTAAGAGCACGTAAAACTGTTGTAAATCAAAGTTTTATTAGTCATAAATAAATAATAACATCTTCAAAGTATTCCAATGACTCCAATAGACCTAGAGAATCAGTGCTGTGTGTGAGTCATGACTCCTTTTTTTTGTCAAATGTATTGTGACAAACATGATTGTGAAACTACACGTTATAATAAATGTTGATTTGAATGTTGATTCATATTTGTATCATGATAACAGTAGAATAGGTTTGTCTACTTGGAGCCTGCTGCTAGTGGCTGTTTTCTTTTAGCTTAGCTGTTAGTACATTGTTGTTGTTCTTGAGGCTGGCCAGTAAGGCAGCTTAGTCCTCTACTTTTCCAACACTCCACTTGGAACAGAAGAACATGGGCAGGCTGGAGTCTTTGCCCTCTTTGGGAAGGAAGGACCTCTGTCTGGAAAAAAATAAATAATAAGATGTAGACTTGTATATAAAATATAATAAAATGCAAAACACCCCAAAAGACATTGATTCTTTAAACCAGAGGAGTACATGTCTCCCCCCAAATTTTGAAATTACATTTTTGTCCCCCTTAGTTTTATCATTGGAATGTGATAGAAAACGAGGCTACGGTGTGCTTTAGGACCATGCGGACACCTCCAAGCAGTCGGGGAGGCTGTTTGGAGTGTTTATCCAACTGGGGGGAAAAAATTATAATAATAGTTATGTCCCCCCCACTTCGAAAAACAAAGTTGCACCCTTGCTTTATACTGTACAGTCATGGCCAAAAGTTTTGAGAATGACACAAATAGCAGGCAACAATAGTTGACAGAGGATGAACAATGATTCCAAGCACCACCCTCCTTTTGAAGCTTCCAGTCTGTTGTTCAAACTAAATCAGCATGACAGAGTGATCTCCAGCCTTGTCCTCATCAACACTCACACCTGTGTTAATGAGAGAATCACTGACATGATGTCAGCTGGTCCTTCTGTGGCAGGGCTGAAATGCAGTGGAAATGTTTTTGGAGGGATTCAGCTCATTTGCGTGGCAAAGAGGGACTTTGCAATGAATTGCAATTCATCTGACCACTCTTCATAACATTCTGGAGTATATGCAAATTGCCATCATACAAACTGAGGCAGCAGACTTTGTGAAAATGAATATTTGTGTCATTCTCAAAACTTTTGGCCACGACTCTATATAATGTATTTTCAACACAATTGGCTGGAAAGCCTCAGTGTAGAATGACATACAGTATAAGTAGCTGCTGTTGTTAACAGCAAAGGAAAAAACAGCATGAGGTATTATCTTGTTGGGTCATTTCATTATATATCACAACCCCAATTTATGAACAACTCCATCACAGTTCATGTCTACACCCTCAGACATACTTGATGTGCCCCATATGGCACCCTATCCTATAAAGTTTACAACTTTTGAACAGAGACCTTTTGGCCCTGGTCAAGGTCCAGCCAATCAGAATGAGTTTTCCCTACAAAAGGTCTTTATTACAGACAGAAATACTCCTCAGTTCATCAGCTGCCCGGTTGGTGGGTCTCACACGATCCCGCAGGTGAAGAAGCTGGACGTGTAGGTCCTGGGATGGCGTGTTTACACATAGCGTGCGTATGTGAGGCCGGTTGGAAGTACTGGCAAATTCTCTAAAACGACATTGGAGGTGGCTTATGGTAGAGAAATGAAGATTCAATTCTCTGGCCACAGCTCTGGTGGACATTCCTGCAGTCAGCAAAACAATCTTCTAGTTGCACTGTCCTTCAAAACTTGAGACATCTGTGGCTTTGTGTTGTGTGAAAAACGGCATATTTTAGAGTGGCCTTTTATTGTCCCCAGCATAGATTGTACATCTCAATTGTCAGTAGAAACCACATTTGTTTAAGCAAGTCAGCCATATCAGCTGCAGTTTGTTTTTAAAAAAGGCAGTAAATGAGGCTGAATGAACTGTTTCGCTGCCAGACAAGGCTCCGCTGATAGCCAGGTGTAGCAGTGGTAAGGATTCACTCCATGGTGCTGAAAAGAAAGCTCTGCTGTTGGGAAAGCTTTATATAGGGCCTAACTGTATGTGGGTACCGTTTGTCACAGTTATAGTGCAATGAATGTATTATTTAATGTTGAATTGTGTTGTGTAATGGCTTTGCTGGCATGCATCAAAACTTTGTAAAAATGTTTGCCCCACCAAGATGTATTTTTCTCTAGTGAATAAGTGATCCAGTGAATAAGTGATCCAGTGGCCTAATGGATAAGGCATCAGCCTCCGGAGCTGGGGATTGTGGGTTCAAGTCCCACCTGGGTCTGTTGAAAACAGCTGAGCATTACATCAAAAGTTCATTCTATGATCTGCTTGCATGAATTTGTTAGCTTTAAACACTATCAGTACTAAATTCCCAATTGCCTGATGCAAATAGTGAATTCCAAATGAAAGAGACATTAGTCAATAGTAGGAGACAAGAAAAGTGACAATTGTGACCCGTCTTCCAGATCATGACTAAACTGCCAGCCCTGTACTTCACAAAACAATCTACTATTTATTGTCTAAGCAAATTAAGAGCACGTAAAACTGTTGTAAATCAAAGTTTTATTAGTCATAAATAAATAAAAACATCTTCAAAGTATTCCAATGACTCCAATAGACCTAGAGAATCAGTGCTGTGTGTGAGTCATGACTCCTTTTTTTTGTCAAATGTATTGTGACAAACATGATTGTGAAACTACACGTTATAATAAATGTTGATTTGAATGTTGATTCATATTTGTATCATGATAACAGTAGAATAGGTTTGTCTACTTGGAGCCTGCTGCTAGTGGCTGTTTTCTTTTAGCTTAGCTGTTAGTACATTGTTGTTGTTCTTGAGGCTGGCCAGTGAGGCAGCTTAGTCCTCTACTTTTCCAACACTCCACTTGGAACAGAAGAACATGGGCAGGCTGGAGTCTTTGCCCTCTTTGGGAAGGAAGGACCTCTGTCTGGAAAAAAATAAATAATAAGATGTAGACTTGTATATAAAATATAATAAAATGCAAAACACCCCAAAAGACATTGATTCTTTAAACCAGAGGAGTACATGTCTCCCCCCAAATTTTGAAATTACATTTTTGTCCCCCTTAGTTTTATCATTGGAATGTGATAGAAAACGAGGCTACGGTGTGCTTTAGGACCATGCGGACACCTCCAAGCAGTCGGGGAGGCTGTTTGGAGTGTTTATCCAACTGGGGGGAAAAAATTATAATAATAGTTATGTCCCCCCCACTTCGAAAAACAAAGTTGCACCCTTCCTTTATACTGTACAGTCATGGCCAAAAGTTTTGAGAATGACACAAATAGCAGGCAACAATAGTTGACAGAGGATGAACAATGATTCCAAGCACCACCCTCCTTTTGAAGCTTCCAGTCTGTTGTTCAAACTAAATCAGCATGACAGAGTGATCTCCAGCCTTGTCCTCATCAACACTCACACCTGTGTTAATGAGAGAATCACTGACATGATGTCAGCTGGTCCTTCTGTGGCAGGGCTGAAATGCAGTGGAAATGTTTTTGGAGGGATTCAGCTCATTTGCGTGGCAAAGAGGGACTTTGCAATGAATTGCAATTCATCTGACCACTCTTCATAACATTCTGGAGTATATGCAAATTGCCATCATACAAACTGAGGCAGCAGACTTTGTGAAAATGAATATTTGTGTCATTCTCAAAACTTTTGGCCACGACTCTATATAATGTATTTTCAACACAATTGGCTGGAAAGCCTCAGTGTAGAATGACATACAGTATAAGTAGCTGCTGTTGTTAACAGCAAAGGAAAAAACAGCATGAGGTATTATCTTGTTGGGTCATTTCATTATATATCACAACCCCAATTTATGAACAACTCCATCACAGTTCATGTCTACACCCTCAGACATACTTGATGTGCCCCATATGGCACCCTATTACTATATAGTTCACAACTTTTGAACAGAGACCTTTTGGCCCTGGTCAAGGTCCAGCCAATCAGAATGAGTTTTTCCCTACAAAAGGTCTTTATTACAGACAGAAATACTCCTCAGTTTCATCAGCTGCCCGGTTGGTGGGTCTCACACGATCCCGCAGGTGAAGAAGCTGGACGTGTAGGTCCTGGGATGGCGTGTTTACACATAGCGTGCGTATGTGAGGCCGGTTGGAAGTACTGGCAAATTCTCTAAAACGACATTGGAGGTGGCTTATGGTAGAGAAATGAAGATTCAATTCTCTGGCCACAGCTCTGGTGGACATTCCTGCAGTCAGCAAAACAATCTTCTAGTTGCACTGTCCTTCAAAACTTGAGACATCTGTGGCTTTGTGTTGTGTGAAAAACGGCATATTTTAGAGTGGCCTTTTATTGTCCCCAGCATAGATTGTACATCTCAATTGTCAGTAGAAACCACATTTGTTTAAGCAAGTCAGCCATATCAGCTGCAGTTTGTTTTTAAAAAAGGCAGTAAATGAGGCTGAATGAACTGTTTCGCTGCCAGACAAGGCTCCGCTGATAGCCAGGTGTAGCAGTGGTAAGGATTCACTCCATGGTGCTGAAAAGAAAGCTCTGCTGTTGGGAAAGCTTTATATAGGGCCTAACTGTATGTGGGTACCGTTTGTCACAGTTATAGTGCAATGAATGTATTATTTAATGTTGAATTGTGTTGTGTAATGGCTTTGCTGGCATGCATCAAAACTTTGTAAAAATGTTTGCCCCACCAAGATGTATTTTTCTCTAGTGAATAAGTGATCCAGTGAATAAGTGATCCAGTGGCCTAATGGATAAGGCATCAGCCTCCGGAGCTGGGGATTGTGGGTTCAAGTCCCACCTGGGTCTGTTGAAAACAGCTGAGCATTAGATCAAAAGTTCATTCTACGATCTGCTTGCATGAATTTGTTAATTTTAAACACTATCAGTACTAAATTCCCAATTGCCTGATGCAAATAGTGAATTCCAAATGAAAGAGACATTAGTCAATAGTAGGAGACAAGAAAAGTGACAATTGTGGCCTGTCTTCCAGATCATGACTAAACTGCCAGCCCTGTACTTCACAAAACAATCTACTATTTATTGTCTAAGCAAACTAAGAGCACGTAAAACTGTTGTAAATCAAAGTTTTATTAGTCATAAATAAATAATAACATCTTCAAAGTATTCCAATGACTCCAATAGACCTAGAGAATCAGTGATGTGTGTGAGTCATGACTCCTTTTTTTTGTCAAATGTATTGTGACAAACATGATTGTGAAACTACACGTTATAATAAATGTTGATTTGAATGTTGATTCATATTTGTATCATGATAACAGTAGAATAGGTTTGTCTACTTGGAGCCTGCTGCTAGTGGCTGTTTTCTTTTAGCTTAGCTGTTAGTACATTGTTGTTGTTCTTGAGGCTGGCCAGTAAGGCAGCTTAGTCCTCTACTTTTCCAACACTCCACTTGGAACAGAAGAACATGGGCAGGCTGGAGTCTTTGCCCTCTTTGGGAAGGAAGGACCTCTGTCTGGAAAAAAATAAATAATAAGATGTAGACTTGTATATAAAATATTATAAAATGCAAAACACCCCAAAAGACATTGATTCTTTAAACCAGAGGAGTACATGTCTCCCCCCAAATTTTGAAATTACATTTTTGTCCCCCTTAGTTTTATCATTGGAATGTGATAGAAAACGAGGCTACGGTGTGCTTTAGGACCATGCGGACACCTCCAAGCAGTCGGGGAGGCTGTTTGGAGTGTTTATCCAACTGGGGGGAAAAAATTATAATAATAGTTATGTCCCCCCCACTTCGAAAAACAAAGTTGCACCCTTGCTTTATACTGTACAGTCATGGCCAAAAGTTTTGAGAATGACACAAATAGCAGGCAACAATAGTTGACAGAGGATGAACAATGATTCCAAGCACCACCCTCCTTTTGAAGCTTCCAGTCTGTTGTTCAAACTAAATCAGCATGACAGAGTGATCTCCAGCCTTGTCCTCATCAACACTCACACCTGTGTTAATGAGAGAATCACTGACATGATGTCAGCTGGTCCTTCTGTGGCAGGGCTGAAATGCAGTGGAAATGTTTTTGGAGGGATTCAGCTCATTTGCGTGGCAAAGAGGGACTTTGCAATGAATTGCAATTCATCTGACCACTCTTCATAACATTCTGGAGTATATGCAAATTGCCATCATACAAACTGAGGCAGCAGACTTTGTGAAAATGAATATTTGTGTCATTCTCAAAACTTTTGGCCACGACTCTATATAATGTATTTTCAACACAATTGGCTGGAAAGCCTCAGTGTAGAATGACATACAGTATAAGTAGCTGCTGTTGTTAACAGCAAAGGAAAAAACAGCATGAGGTATTATCTTGTTGGGTCATTTCATTATATATCACAACCCCAATTTATGAACAACTCCATCACAGTTCATGTCTACACCCTCAGACATACTTGATGTGCCCCATATGGCACCCTATTACTATATAGTTCACAACTTTTGAACAGAGACCTTTTGGCCCTGGTCAAGGTCCAGCCAATCAGAATGAGTTTTTCCCTACAAAAGGTCTTTATTACAGACAGAAATACTCCTCAGTTTCATCAGCTGCCCGGTTGGTGGGTCTCACACGATCCCGCAGGTGAAGAAGCTGGACGTGTAGGTCCTGGGATGGCGTGTTTACACATAGCGTGCGTATGTGAGGCCGGTTGGAAGTACTGGCAAATTCTCTAAAACGACATTGGAGGTGGCTTATGGTAGAGAAATGAAGATTCAATTCTCTGGCCACAGCTCTGGTGGACATTCCTGCAGTCAGCAAAACAATCTTCTAGTTGCACTGTCCTTCAAAACTTGAGACATCTGTGGCTTTGTGTTGTGTGAAAAACGGCATATTTTAGAGTGGCCTTTTATTGTCCCCAGCATAGATTGTACATCTCAATTGTCAGTAGAAACCACATTTGTTTAAGCAAGTCAGCCATATCAGCTGCAGTTTGTTTTTAAAAAAGGCAGTAAATGAGGCTGAATGAACTGTTTCGCTGCCAGACAAGGCTCCGCTGATAGCCAGGTGTAGCAGTGGTAAGGATTCACTCCATGGTGCTGAAAAGAAAGCTCTGCTGTTGGGAAAGCTTTATATAGGGCCTAACTGTATGTGGGTACCGTTTGTCACAGTTATAGTGCAATGAATGTATTATTTAATGTTGAATTGTGTTGTGTAATGGCTTTGCTGGCATGCATCAAAACTTTGTAAAAATGTTTGCCCCACCAAGATGTATTTTTCTCTAGTGAATAAGTGATCCAGTGAATAAGTGATCCAGTGGCCTAATGGATAAGGCATCAGCCTCCGGAGCTGGGGATTGTGGGTTCAAGTCCCACCTGGGTCTGTTGAAAACAGCTGAGCATTAGATCAAAAGTTCATTCTACGATCTGCTTGCATGAATTTGTTAGCTTTAAACACTATCAGTACTAAATTCCCAATTGCCTGATGCAAATAGTGAATTCCAAATGAAAGAGACATTAGTCAATAGTAGGAGACAAGAAAAGTGACAATTGTGACCCGTCTTCCAGATCATGACTAAACTGCCAGCCCTGTACTTCACAAAACAATCTACTATTTATTGTCTAAGCAAACTAAGAGCACGTAAAACTGTTGTAAATCAAAGTTTTATTAGTCATAAATAAATAATAACATCTTCAAAGTATTCCAATGACTCCAATAGACCTAGAGAATCAGTGCTGTGTGTGAGTCATGACTCCTTTTTTTTGTCAAATGTATTGTGACAAACATGATTGTGAAACTACACGTTATAATAAATGTTGATTTGAATGTTGATTCATATTTGTATCATGATAACAGTAGAATAGGTTTGTCTACTTGGAGCCTGCTGCTAGTGGCTGTTTTCTTTTAGCTTAGCTGTTAGTACATTGTTGTTGTTCTTGAGGCTGGCCAGTAAGGCAGCTTAGTCCTCTACTTTTCCAACACTCCACTTGGAACAGAAGAACATGGGCAGGCTGGAGTCTTTGCCCTCTTTGGGAAGGAAGGACCTCTGTCTGGAAAAAAATAAATAATAAGATGTAGACTTGTATATAAAATATTATAAAATGCAAAACACCCCAAAAGACATTGATTCTTTAAACCAGAGGAGTACATGTCTCCCCCCAAATTTTAAAATTACATTTTTGTCCCCCTTAGTTTTATCATTGGAATGTGATAGAAAACGAGGCTACGGTGTGCTTTAGGACCATGCGGACACCTCCAAGCAGTCGGGGAGGCTGTTTGGAGTGTTTATCCAACTGGGGGGAAAAAATTATAATAATAGTTATGTCCCCCCCACTTCGAAAAACAAAGTTGCACCCTTGCTTTATACTGTACAGTCATGGCCAAAAGTTTTGAGAATGACACAAATAGCAGGCAACAATAGTTGACAGAGGATGAACAATGATTCCAAGCACCACCCTCCTTTTGAAGCTTCCAGTCTGTTGTTCAAACTAAATCAGCATGACAGAGTGATCTCCAGCCTTGTCCTCATCAACACTCACACCTGTGTTAATGAGAGAATCACTGACATGATGTCAGCTGGTCCTTCTGTGGCAGGGCTGAAATGCAGTGGAAATGTTTTTGGAGGGATTCAGCTCATTTGCGTGGCAAAGAGGGACTTTGCAATGAATTGCAATTCATCTGACCACTCTTCATAACATTCTGGAGTATATGCAAATTGCCATCATACAAACTGAGGCAGCAGACTTTGTGAAAATGAATATTTGTGTCATTCTCAAAACTTTTGGCCACGACTCTATATAATGTATTTTCAACACAATTGGCTGGAAAGCCTCAGTGTAGAATGACATACAGTATAAGTAGCTGCTGTTGTTAACAGCAAAGGAAAAAACAGCATGAGGTATTATCTTGTTGGGTCATTTCATTATATATCACAACCCCAATTTATGAACAACTCCATCACAGTTCATGTCTACACCCTCAGACATACTTGATGTGCCCCATATGGCACCCTATTACTATAAAGTTTACAACTTTTGAACAGAGACCTTTTGGCCCTGGTCAAGGTCCAGCCAATCAGAATGAGTTTTTCCCTACAAAAGGTCTTTATTACAGACAGAAATACTCCTCAGTTTCATCAGCTGCCCGGTTGGTGGGTCTCACACGATCCCGCAGGTGAAGAAGCTGGACGTGTAGGTCCTGGGATGGCGTGTTTACACATAGCGTGCGTATGTGAGGCCGGTTGGAAGTACTGGCAAATTCTCTAAAACGACATTGGAGGTGGCTTATGGTAGAGAAATGAAGATTCAATTCTCTGGCCACAGCTCTGGTGGACATTCCTGCAGTCAGCAAAACAATCTTCTAGTTGCACTGTCCTTCAAAACTTGAGACATCTGTGGCTTTGTGTTGTGTGAAAAACGGCATATTTTAGAGTGGCCTTTTATTGTCCCCAGCATAGATTGTACATCTCAATTGTCAGTAGAAACCACATTTGTTTAAGCAAGTCAGCCATATCAGCTGCAGTTTGTTTTTAAAAAAGGCAGTAAATGAGGCTGAATGAACTGTTTCGCTGCCAGACAAGGCTCCGCTGATAGCCAGGTGTAGCAGTGGTAAGGATTCACTCCATGGTGCTGAAAAGAAAGCTCTGCTGTTGGGAAAGCTTTATATAGGGCCTAACTGTATGTGGGTACCGTTTGTCACAGTTATAGTGCAATGAATGTATTATTTAATGTTGAATTGTGTTGTGTAATGGCTTTGCTGGCATGCATCAAAACTTTGTAAAAATGTTTGCCCCACCAAGATGTATTTTTCTCTAGTGAATAAGTGATCCAGTGAATAAGTGATCCAGTGGCCTAATGGATAAGGCATCAGCCTCCGGAGCTGGGGATTGTGGGTTCAAGTCCCACCTGGGTCTGTTGAAAACAGCTGAGCATTACATCAAAAGTTCATTCTATGATCTGCTTGCATGAATTTGTTAGCTTTAAACACTATCAGTACTAAATTCCCAATTGCCTGATGCAAATAGTGAATTCCAAATGAAAGAGACATTAGTCAATAGTAGGAGACAAGAAAAGTGACAATTGTGACCCGTCTTCCAGATCATGATTAACCTCTCTAGTACATGTGGGACGAACTCGTCCCACCTACGTAACAGCTACTGAAATCCAGTGGCGCGATTTTTGAATCGTTAGAAATGCTATAACTTCAATTTCTCAAACATATGACTATTTCACAGCTATTTAAAGACAAGAATCTCGTTAATCTAACCCCACTGTCCGATTTCAAAAAGGCTTTACAACAAAAGCAAAACATTAGATTATGTTAGCAGAGTACCCAGCCAGAAATAATCACACAGCCATTTTTCAAGCTAGCATATCATGTCACATAAACCCAAACCACAGCTAAATGCAGCACTAACCTTTTATAATCTTCATCAGATGACACACCTAGGACATTGTGTTATACAATACATGCATGTCTGTTCAATCAAGTTCATATTTATATCAAAAACCAGCTTTTTACATTAGCATGTGACGTTCAGAAAAAGCATAACCACCGCAAACTTCCGGTGAATTTACTAACAGTTTGCTAAATTACTCACGATAAACGTTCACAAAAAGCATAACAATTATTTTAAGAATTATAGATACATTACCCCTCTATGCACTCGATATGTCCGATTTTAAAATAGCTTTTCGGATGAAGCACATTTTGCAATAATGTAAGTACATAGCCCGGCGTTACAGGGCTAGCTATTTAGATACCCACCCAGTTCAGCCTCCACCAAAATCACATTTCCTATAAGAAAAATGTTCTTACCTTGCTTGTTCTTCATCAGAATACACTGCCAGGACTTCTACTTCAATAACAAATGTTGGTTTGGTCCCAAATAATCCATCGTTATGTTCCAACAGCGACGTTTTGTTCGTGAGTTCTAGAATGCTTTTTCGCGGTGTCGCGCATGGCGCATTGGCGTGTCAAAAATGTCTAAATATTCCATTACCGTACTTCGAAGCATGTCAACCGCTGTTTAAAACCAATTTTTATGCCATTTATGTCATAGAGAAGTGTTAATATTCCGACCGGGAGTATGCATTGAGCCTAAACAGCCGAATAAAATTTCTCCTCAGAAGCGACTCATGCACGCGCATCATTGAAAGGTCCTCCGAGCATCCACTTACAAAAGGCGATAATATATTTCAACCTGAGGTTCCCTCGTAAACCTTCAGTTATTTCGCGGGCTCTGAGAGCCTATTGGAGCCCTGGGAATTGTCACGTTACAGCTAAGATCCTTACTTTTCAATAAAAAGAGGTAAGACGCACGACTCCTTGTCAGACAGGGTACTTCCTG
The DNA here is from genome assembly GCF_901001165.1 of Salmo trutta. Taxonomy (NCBI): domain Eukaryota; kingdom Metazoa; phylum Chordata; class Actinopteri; order Salmoniformes; family Salmonidae; genus Salmo; species Salmo trutta. The sequence goes on from NC_042958.1 coordinate 34,955,957, forward strand.
CTTGAAACCTTGTCAGGTTTTTGCCTGCCATAGGAGTTCTGTTATACTCACAGACACCATTCAAACAGTTTTAGAAAATTCAGAGTGTTTTCTATCCAAACCTGAACAATAATATGCATATTCTAGCTTCTGAGTTGGTGTAGGAGGCCGTTAAAAATGGGAACATATTTTTTCCAAAATTCTCAATACTGCCCCCTATACCAAACAGGCTAAACTGCCAGCCCTGTACTTCACAAAACAATCTACTATTTATTGTCTAAGCAAATTAAGAGCACGTAAAACTGTTGTAAATCAAAGTTTTATTAGTCATAAATAAATAAAAACATCTTCAAAGTATTCCAATGACTCCAATAGACCTAGAGAATCAGTGCTGTGTGTGAGTCATGACTCCTTTTTTTTGTCAAATGTATTGTGACAAACATGATTGTGAAACTACACGTTATAATAAATGTTGATTTGAATGTTGATTCATATTTGTATCATGATAACAGTAGAATAGGTTTGTCTACTTGGAGCCTGCTGCTAGTGGCTGTTTTCTTTTAGCTTAGCTGTTAGTACATTGTTGTTGTTCTTGAGGCTGGCCAGTAAGGCAGCTTAGTCCTCTACTTTTCCAACACTCCACTTGGAACAGAAGAACATGGGCAGGCTGGAGTCTTTGCCCTCTTTGGGAAGGAAGGACCTCTGTCTGGAAAAAAATAAATAATAAGATGTAGACTTGTATATAAAATATAATAAAATGCAAAACACCCCAAAAGACATTGATTCTTTAAACCAGAGGAGTACATGTCTCCCCCCAAATTTTGAAATTACATTTTTGTCCCCCTTAGTTTTATCATTGGAATGTGATAGAAAACGAGGCTACGGTGTGCTTTAGGACCATGCGGACACCTCCAAGCAGTCGGGGAGGCTGTTTGGAGTGTTTATCCAACTGGGGGGAAAAAATTATAATAATAGTTATGTCCCCCCCACTTCGAAAAACAAAGTTGCACCCTTGCTTTATACTGTACAGTCATGGCCAAAAGTTTTGAGAATGACACAAATAGCAGGCAACAATAGTTGACAGAGGATGAACAATGATTCCAAGCACCACCCTCCTTTTGAAGCTTCCAGTCTGTTGTTCAAACTAAATCAGCATGACAGAGTGATCTCCAGCCTTGTCCTCATCAACACTCACACCTGTGTTAATGAGAGAATCACTGACATGATGTCAGCTGGTCCTTCTGTGGCAGGGCTGAAATGCAGTGGAAATGTTTTTGGAGGGATTCAGCTCATTTGCGTGGCAAAGAGGGACTTTGCAATGAATTGCAATTCATCTGACCACTCTTCATAACATTCTGGAGTATATGCAAATTGCCATCATACAAACTGAGGCAGCAGACTTTGTGAAAATGAATATTTGTGTCATTCTCAAAACTTTTGGCCACGACTCTATATAATGTATTTTCAACACAATTGGCTGGAAAGCCTCAGTGTAGAATGACATACAGTATAAGTAGCTGCTGTTGTTAACAGCAAAGGAAAAAACAGCATGAGGTATTATCTTGTTGGGTCATTTCATTATATATCACAACCCCAATTTATGAACAACTCCATCACAGTTCATGTCTACACCCTCAGACATACTTGATGTGCCCCATATGGCACCCTATTACTATATAGTTCACAACTTTTGAACAGAGACCTTTTGGCCCTGGTCAAGGTCCAGCCAATCAGAATGAGTTTTTCCCTACAAAAGGTCTTTATTACAGACAGAAATACTCCTCAGTTTCATCAGCTGCCCGGTTGGTGGGTCTCACACGATCCCGCAGGTGAAGAAGCTGGACGTGTAGGTCCTGGGATGGCGTGTTTACACATAGCGTGCGTATGTGAGGCCGGTTGGAAGTACTGGCAAATTCTCTAAAACGACATTGGCTTATGGTAGAGAAATGAAGATTCAATTCTCTGGCCACAGCTCTGGTGGACATTCCTGCAGTCAGCAAAACAATCTTCTAGTTGCACTGTCCTTCAAAACTTGAGACATCTGTGGCTTTGTGTTGTGTGAAAAACGGCATATTTTAGAGTGGCCTTTTATTGTCCCCAGCATAGATTGTACATCTCAATTGTCAGTAGAAACCACATTTGTTTAAGCAAGTCAGCCATATCAGCTGCAGTTTGTTTTTAAAAAAGGCAGTAAATGAGGCTGAATGAACTGTTTCGCTGCCAGACAAGGCTCCGCTGATAGCCAGGTGTAGCAGTGGTAAGGATTCACTCCATGGTGCTGAAAAGAAAGCTCTGCTGTTGGGAAAGCTTTATATAGGGCCTAACTGTATGTGGGTACCGTTTGTCACAGTTATAGTGCAATGAATGTATTATTTAATGTTGAATTGTGTTGTGTAATGGCTTTGCTGGCATGCATCAAAACTTTGTAAAAATGTTTGCCCCACCAAGATGTATTTTTCTCTAGTGAATAAGTGATCCAGTGAATAAGTGATCCAGTGGCCTAATGGATAAGGCATAAGCCTCAGGAGCTGGGGATTGTGGGTTCAAGTCCCACCTGTGTCTGTTGAAAACAGCTGAGCATTAGATCAAAAGTTCATTCTACGATCTGCTTGCATGAATTTGTTAGCTTTAAACACTATCAGTACTAAATTCCCAATTGCCTGATGCAAATAGTGAATTCCAAATGAAAGAGACATTAGTCAATAGTAGGAGACAAGAAAAGTGACAATTGTGGCCCGTCTTCCAGATCATGACTAAACTGCCAGCCCTGTACTTCACAAAACAATCTACTATTTATTGTCTAAGCAAATTAAGAGCACGTAAAACTGTTGTAAATCAAAGTTTTATTAGTCATAAATAAATAAAAACATCTTCAAAGTATTCCAATGACTCCAATAGACCTAGAGAATCAGTGCTGTGTGTGAGTCATGACTCCTTTTTTTGTCAAATGTATTGTGACAAACATGATTGTGAAACTACACGTTATAATAAATGTTGATTTGAATGTTGATTCATATTTGTATCATGATAACAGTAGAATAGGTTTGTCTACTTGGAGCCTGCTGCTAGTGGCTGTTTTCTTTTAGCTTAGCTGTTAGTACATTGTTGTTGTTCTTGAGGCTGGCCAGTGAGGCAGCTTAGTCCTCTACTTTTCCAACACTCCACTTGGAACAGAAGAACATGGGCAGGCTGGAGTCTTTGCCCTCTTTGGGAAGGAAGGACCTCTGTCTGGAAAAAAATAAATAATAAGATGTAGACTTGTATATAAAATATTATAAAATGCAAAACACCCCAAAAGACATTGATTCTTTAAACCAGAGGAGTACATGTCTCCCCCCAAATTTTGAAATTACATTTTTGTCCCCCTTAGTTTTATCATTGGAATGTGATAGAAAACGAGGCTACGGTGTGCTTTAGGACCATGCGGACACCTCCAAGCAGTCGGGGAGGCTGTTTGGAGTGTTTATCCAACTGGGGGGAAAAAATTATAATAATAGTTATGTCCCCCCCACTTCGAAAAACAAAGTTGCACCCTTGCTTTATACTGTACAGTCATGGCCAAAAGTTTTGAGAATGACACAAATAGCAGGCAACAATAGTTGACAGAGGATGAACAATGATTCCAAGCACCACCCTCCTTTTGAAGCTTCCAGTCTGTTGTTCAAACTAAATCAGCATGACCGAGTGATCTCCAGCCTTGTCCTCATCAACACTCACACCTGTGTTAATGAGAGAATCACTGACATGATGTCAGCTGGTCCTTCTGTGGCAGGGCTGAAATGCAGTGGAAATGTTTTTGGAGGGATTCAGCTCATTTGCGTGGCAAAGAGGGACTTTGCAATGAATTGCAATTCATCTGACCACTCTTCATAACATTCTGGAGTATATGCAAATTGCCATCATACAAACTGAGGCAGCAGACTTTGTGAAAATGAATATTTGTGTCATTCTCAAAACTTTTGGCCACGACTGTATATAATGTATTTTCAACACAATTGGCTGGAAAGCCTCAGTGTAGAATGACATACAGTATAAGTAGCTGCTGTTGTTAACAGCAAAGGAAAAAACAGCATGAGGTATTATCTTGTTGGGTCATTTCATTATATATCACAACCCCAATTTATGAACAACTCCATCACAGTTCATGTCTACACCCTCAGACATACTTGATGTGCCCCATATGGCACCCTATTACTATAAAGTTTACAACTTTTGAACAGAGACCTTTTGGCCCTGGTCAAGGTCCAGCCAATCAGAATGAGTTTTTCCCTACAAAAGGTCTTTATTACAGACAGAAATACTCCTCAGTTTCATCAGCTGCCCGGTTGGTGGGTCTCACACGATCCCGCAGGTGAAGAAGCTGGACGTGTAGGTCCTGGGATGGCGTGTTTACACATAGCGTGCGTATGTGAGGCCGGTTGGAAGTACTGGCAAATTCTCTAAAACGACATTGGAGGTGGCTTATGGTAGAGAAATGAAGATTCAATTCTCTGGCCACAGCTCTGGTGGACATTCCTGCAGTCAGCAAAACAATCTTCTAGTTGCACTGTCCTTCAAAACTTGAGACATCTGTGGCTTTGTGTTGTGTGAAAAACGGCATATTTTAGAGTGGCCTTTTATTGTCCCCAGCATAGATTGTACATCTCAATTGTCAGTAGAAACCACATTTGTTTAAGCAAGTCAGCCATATCAGCTGCAGTTTGTTTTTAAAAAAGGCAGTAAATGAGGCTGAATGAACTGTTTCGCTGCCAGACAAGGCTCCGCTGATAGCCAGGTGTAGCAGTGGTAAGGATTCACTCCATGGTGCTGAAAAGAAAGCTCTGCTGTTGGGAAAGCTTTATATAGGGCCTAACTGTATGTGGGTACCGTTTGTCACAGTTATAGTGCAATGAATGTATTATTTAATGTTGAATTGTGTTGTGTAATGGCTTTGCTGGCATGCATCAAAACTTTGTAAAAATGTTTGCCCCACCAAGATGTATTTTTCTCTAGTGAATAAGTGATCCAGTGGCCTAATGGATAAGGCATCAGCCTCCGGAGCTGGGGATTGTGGGTTCAAGTCCCACCTGGGTCTGTTGAAAGCAGCTGAGCATTAGATCAAAAGTTCATTCTACGATCTGCTTGCATGAATTTGTTAGCTTTAATCACTATCAGTACTAAATTCCCAATTTCCTGATGCAAATAGTGAATTCCAAATGAAAGAGACATTAGTCAATAGTAGGAGACCAGAAAAGTGACAATTGTGACCGGTCTTCCAGCCCTGTACTTCACAAAACAATCTACTATTTATTGTCTAAGCAAATTAAGAGCACGTAAAACTGTTGTAAATCAAAGTTTTATTAGTCATAAATAAATAAAAACATCTTCAAAGTATTCCAATGACTCCAATAGACCTAGAGAATCAGTGCTGTGTGTGAGTCATGACTCCTTTTTTTGTCAAATGTATTGTGACAAACATGATTGTGAAACTACACGTTATAATAAATGTTGATTTGAATGTTGATTCATATTTGTATCATGATAACAGTAGAATAGGTTTGTCTACTTGGAGCCTGCTGCTAGTGGCTGTTTTCTTTTAGCTTAGCTGTTAGTACATTGTTGTTGTTCTTGAGGCTGGCCAGTGAGGCAGCTTAGTCCTCTACTTTTCCAACACTCCACTTGGAACAGAAGAACATGGGCAGGCTGGAGTCTTTGCCCTCTTTGGGAAGGAAGGACCTCTGTCTGGAAAAAAATAAATAATAAGATGTAGACTTGTATATAAAATATAATAAAATGCAAAACACCCCAAAAGACATTGATTCTTTAAACCAGAGGAGTACATGTCTCCCCCCAAATTTTGAAATTACATTTTTGTCCCCCTTAGTTTTATCTTTGGAATGTGATAGAAAAGGAGGCTACGGTGTGCTTTAGGACCATGCGGACACCTCCAAGCAGTCGGGGAGGCTGTTTGGAGTGTTTATCCAACTGGGGGGAAAAAATTATAATAATAGTTATGTCCCCCCCACTTCGAAAACAAAGTTGCACCCTTGCTTTATACTGTACAGTCATGGCCAAAAGTTTTGAGAATGACACAAATAGCAGGCAACAATAGTTGACAGAGGATGAACAATGATTCCAAGCACCACCCTCCTTTTGAAGCTTCCAGTCTGTTGTTCAAACTAAATCAGCATGACAGAGTGATCTCCAGCCTTGTCCTCATCAACACTCACACCTGTGTTAATGAGAGAATCACTGACATGATGTCAGCTGGTCCTTCTGTGGCAGGGCTGAAATGCAGTGGAAATGTTTTTGGAGGGATTCAGCTCATTTGCGTGGCAAAGAGGGACTTTGCAATGAATTGCAATTCATCTGACCACTCTTCATAACATTCTGGAGTATATGCAAATTGCCATCATACAAACTGAGGCAGCAGACTTTGTGAAAATGAATATTTGTGTCATTCTCAAAACCTTTGGCCACGACTCTATATAATGTATTTTCAACACAATTGGCTGGAAAGCCTCAGTGTAGAATGACATACAGTATAAGTAGCTGCTGTTGTTAACAGCAAAGGAAAAAACAGCATGAGGTATTATCTTGTTGGGTCATTTCATTATATATCACAACCCCAATTTATGAACAACTCCATCACAGTTCATGTCTACACCCTCAGACATACTTGATGTGCCCCATATGGCACCCTATTACTATATAGTTCACAACTTTTGAACAGAGACCTTTTGGCCCTGGTCAAGGTCCAGCCAATCAGAATGAATTTTTCCCTACAAAAGGTCTTTATTACAGACAGAAATACTCCTCAGTTTCATCAGCTGCCCGGTTGGTGGGTCTCACACGATCCCGCAGGTGAAGAAGCTGGACGTGTAGGTCCTGGGATGGCGTGTTTACACATAGCGTGCGTATGTGAGTCCGGTTGGAAGTACTGGCAAATTCTCTAAAACGACATTGGAGGTGGCTTATGGTAGAGAAATGAAGATTCAATTCTCTGGCCACAGCTCTGGTGGACATTCCTGCAGTCAGCAAAACAATCTTCTAGTTGCACTGTCCTTCAAAACTTGAGACATCTGTGGCTTTGTGTTGTGTGAAAAAACGGCATATTTTAGAGTGGCCTTTTATTGTCCCCAGCATAGATTGTACATCTCAATTGTCAGTAGAAACCACATTTGTTTAAGCAAGTCAGCCATATCAGCTGCAGTTTGTTTTTAAAAAAGGCAGTAAATGAGGCTGAATGAACTGTTTCGCTGCCAGACAAGGCTCCTCTGATAGCCAGGTGTAGCAGTGGTAAGGATTCACTCCATGGTGCTGAAAAGAAAGCTCTGCTGTTGGGAAAGCTTTATATAGGGCCTAACTGTATGTGGGTACCGTTTGTCACAGTTATAGTGCAATGAATGTATTATTTAATGTTCAATTGTGTTGTGTAATGGCTTTGCTGGCATGCATCAAAACTTTGTAAAAATGTTTGCCCCACCAAGATGTATTTTTCTCTAGTGAAAAAGTGATCCAGTGGCCTAATGGATAAGGCATCAGCCTCCGGAGCTGGGGATTGTGGGTTCAAGTCCCACCTGGGTCTGTTGAAAGCAGCTGAGCATTAGATCAAAAGTTCATTCTACGATCTGCTTGCATGAATTTGTTAGCTTTAATCACTATCAGTACTAAATTCCCAAATTCCTGATGCAAATAGTGAATTCAAAATGAAAGAGACATTAGTCAATAGTAGGAGACCAGAAAAGTGACAATTGTGACCCTTCTTCCAGATCATGACTAAACTGCCAGCCCTGTACTTCACAAAACAATCTACTATTTATTGTCTAAGCAAATTAAGAGCACGTAAAACTGTTGTAAATCAAAGTTTTATAAGTCATAAATAGATAAAAACATCTTCAAAGTATTCCAATGACTCCAATAGACCTAGAGAATCAGTGCTGTGTGTGAGTCATGACTCCTTTTTTTGTCAAATGTATTGTGACAAACATGATTGTGAAACTACACATTATAATAAATGTTGATTTGAATGTTGATTCATATTTGTATCATGATAACAGTAGAATAGGTTTGTCTACTTGGAGCCTGCTGCTAGTGGCTGTTTTCTTTTAGCTTAGCTGTTAGTACATTGTTGTTGTTCTTGAGGCTGGCCAGTGAGGCAGCTTAGTCCTCTACTTTTCCAACACTCCACTTGGAACAGAAGAACATGGGCAGGCTGGAGTCTTTGCCCTCTTTGGGAAGGAAGGACCTCTGTCTGGAAAAAAATAAATAATAAGATGTAGACTTGTATATAAAATATAATAAAATGCAAAACACCCCAAAAGACATTGATTCTTTAAACCAGAGGAGTACATGTCTCCCCCCAAATTTTGAAATTACATTTTTGTCCCCCTTAGTTTTATCATTGGAATGTGATAGAAAACGAGGCTACGGTGTGCTTTAGGACCATGCGGACACCTCCAAGCAGTCGGGGAGGCTGTTTGGAGTGTTTATCCAACTGGGGGGATAAAATTATAATAATAGTTATGTCCCCCCCACTTCGAAAAACAAAGTTGCACCCTTGCTTTATACTGTACAGTCATGGCCAAAAGTTTTGAGAATGACACAAATAGCAGGCAACAATAGTTGACAGAGGATGAACAATGATTCCAAGCACCACCCTCCTTTTGAAGCTTCCAGTCTGTTGTTCAAACTAAATCAGCATGACAGAGTGATCTCCAGCCTTGTCCTCATCAACACTCACACCTGTGTTAATGAGAGAATCACTGACATGATGTCAGCTGGTCCTTCTGTGGCAGGTCTGAAATGCAGTGGAAATGTTTTTGGAGGGATTCAGCTCATTTGCGTGGCAAAGAGGGACTTTGCAATGAATTGCAATTCATCTGACCACTCTTCATAACATTCTGGAGTATATGCAAATTGCCATCATACAAACTGAGGCAGCAGACTTTGTGAAAATGAATATTTGTGTCATTCTCAAAACTTTTGGCCACGACTCTATATAATGTATTTTCAACACAATTGGCTGGAAAGCCTCAGTGTAGAATGACATACAGTATAAGTAGCTGCTGTTGTTAACCTCTCTGGGGTATGTGGGACGATTTCGTCCCACCTACGTAACAGCTACTGAAATTCCAGTGGCGCGATTTTTGAATCGTTAGAAATACTATTACTTCAATTTCTCAAACATATGACTATTTTACGGCTATTTAAAGACAAGAATCTCGTTAATCTAACCCCACTGTCCGATTTCAAAAAGGCTTTACAACGAAAGCAAAACATTAGATTATGTCAGCAGAGTGCCCAGCCAGAAAAAATCAGACAGCCATTTTTCAAGCTAGCATATAATGTCACAAAAACCCAAACCACAGCTAAATGCAGCACTAACCTTTGATGATCTTCATCAGATGACACACCTAGGACATTGTGTTATACAATACATGCATGTCTGTTCAATCAAGTTCATATTTATATCAAAAAACAGCTTTTTGCATTAGCATGTGACGTTCAGAAAACGCATAACCCCCGGCAAACTTCCGTTGAATTTACTAACAGTTTGCTAAATTACTCACGATAAACGTTCACAAAAAGCATAACAATTATTTTAAGAATTATAGATACATTACTCCTCTATGCACTCGATATGTCCGATTTTAAAATAGCTTTTCGGATGAAGCACATTTTGCAATAATCTAAGTACATAGCCCGGCATTAGAGGGCTAGCTATTTAGATACCCACCCAGGTCAGCATCCACCAAAATCACATTTCCTATAAGAAAAATGTTCTTACCTTGCTTGTTCTTCATCAGAATACACTGCCAGGACTTCTACTTCAATAACAAATGTTGGTTTGGTCCCAAATAATCCATCGTTATATCCAAACAGCGACGTTTTGTTCGTGAGTTCTAGAATGCTTCTTCGCGGTCCCGCGCATGGCGCATTGGCGTGTCAAAAATGTCTAACTATTCCATTACCGTACTTCGAAGCATGTCAACCGCTGTTTAAAACCAATTTTTATGCCATTCAACTCGTAGATTAGTGATAATATTCCGACCGGGAGTATGCATTGAGCCTAAACAGCCGAATAAAATTTCTCCTCAGAAGCGACTCATGCACGCGCATCATTCAAAGGTCCTCGGAGCATCCACTTACAAAAGGCGATAATCTGTTTCAACCTGAGGCTCCCTCGTAAACCTTCAGTTATTTTGCGGGCTCTGAGAGCCTATTGGAGCCCTGGGAATTGTCACGTTACAGCTAAGATCCTTACTTTTCAATAAAAAGATGCAAGACGCACGACTCCTTGTCAGACAGGGTACTTCCTGCTTGAAACCTTGTCAGGTTTTTGCCTGCCATAGGAGTTCTGTTATACTCACAGACACCATTCAAACAGTTTTAGAAAATTCAGAGTGTTTTCTATCCAAACCTGAACAATAATATGCATATTCTAGCTTCTGAGTTGGTGTAGGAGGCAGTTAAAAATGGGAACATATTTTTTCCAAAATTCTCAATACTGCCCCCTACCCCAAACAGGTTAACAGCAAAGGAAAAAACAGCATGAGGTATTATCTTGTTGGGTCATTTCATTATATATCACAACCCCAATTTATGAACAACTCCATCACAGTTCATGTCTACACCCTCAGACATACTTGATGTGCCCCATATGGCACCCTATTACTATATAGTTCACAACTTTTGAACAGAGACCTTTTGGCCCTGGTCAAGGTCCAGCCAATCAGAATGAGTTTTTCCCTACAAAAGGTCTTTATTACAGACAGAAATACTCCTCAGTTTCATCAGCTGCCCGGTTGGTGGGTCTCACACGATCCCGCAGGTGAAGAAGCTGGACGTGTAGGTCCTGGGATGGCGTGTTTACACATAGCGTGCGTATGTGAGGCCGGTTGGAAGTACTGGCAAATTCTCTAAAACGACATTGGAGGTGGCTTATGGTAGAGAAATGAAGATTCAATTCTCTGGCCACAGCTCTGGTGGACATTCCTGCAGTCAGCAAAACAATCTTCTAGTTGCACTGTCCTTCAAAACTTGAGACATCTGTGGCTTTGTGTTGTGTGAAAAACGGCATATTTTAGAGTGGCCTTTTATTGTCCCCAGCATAGATTGTACATCTCAATTGTCAGTAGAAACCACATTTGTTTAAGCAAGTCAGCCATATCAGCTGCAGTTTGTTTTTAAAAAAGGCAGTAAATGAGGCTGAATGAACTGTTTCGCTGCCAGACAAGGCTCCGCTGATAGCCAGGTGTAGCAGTGGTAAGGATTCACTCCATGGTGCTGAAAAGAAAGCTCTGCTGTTGGGAAAGCTTTATATAGGGCCTAACTGTATGTGGGTACCGTTTGTCACAGTTATAGTGCAATGAATGTATTATTTAATGTTGAATTGTGTTGTGTAATGGCTTTGCTGGCATGCATCAAAACTTTGTAAAAATGTTTGCCCCACCAAGATGTATTTTTCTCTAGTGAATAAGTGATCCAGTGGCCTAATGGATAAGGCATCAGCCTCACGAGCTGGGGATTGTGGGTTCAAGTTCCACCTGGGTCTATTGAATGCAGCTGGCAATGAAGAGAGTAGAGTATAGCCCAAGGGTAAGTAAGTTGACTGGGAGTAAGCCTGAAGAGAGAGAGCCAGGGAGGATGAGTTTTAGTAAGGTTGAGTTTATATCCATGGTGATCAACTGCATTTCACTGATGGAGTGGAAATCACAGAAGATAGATGTGGTAGTTGCAGCAGACACATTTTTGGGTGTGAGAGATTTTAGTGCAGAAGATCTACAGGAAGTTTTGAGAGAAGGGGTTCCATCCTCCCAGGCTGATGGCCTGGTGTACGATTGTTTAGGGCCAAAGCCATGGGATGGGGTGGTGGGTTTTGGGGGATAGAGTATAGATACCGGGTTAGATGGTGATGGAATTTAAGTTTTTACCATTCCCCCTTTTTTGCAGGGGACGAAACTGTGCAATCTGCACTCCGACCTGCGAAAGGCAGCAATACGCAACACAGCATTTAGTTTGCCGTAAACCCACACTAAAAAGTTCTGCGCCAACTGTCAAACAAACAGGAAATCCTTATTCAGTGGATTAAACCAAAGATGTTCTACTAAGATAGACCAGATTCTGTCGCTTCCAATGGGAGGCAAGTGAGCCGAGTAGTTGGGATCAAGTGTCGAGATGGGTTTTTCAAAGTCGCGTTTATTGGTCTATCAGATGTCAGTCAGATGACTTAGTGACGTCAATAAAATACATCGTCATCATATTCAAATTAAGTTCAAAATGAGATGCAGATGTTGGGACTGGAGATTTGCAGAAGAGGGACTTCAAACGCTTGAGTTGATGTAGCTAACTTTAAGTAACTATTTGTTGTTCAGACTGTTATAACGCCACCAAGATAGAAAAGTAAGTTACAAATATATAGTTTAATGTTATACATGTTATATAAATTAGATATTAAAATGTTTTGTAGTGGGCGTTAACTTCTGTGGGCTAGGTGGGACGTTAGCGTTACACTCTATTCAACAGCCAGTGTAATCGCGTTGCGCGAAATACAAATACCTCAAAAATGCAATCATTTCAATATTTCAAACATTCGACTATTTTACACCATTTGAAAGATAAGACTCTCGTTAATCTAACCACATTGTCCGATTTCAAAAAGGCTTTACAGCAAAAGCAAAACATTAGATTATGTTAGGAGAGTACATAGCCACAAATAATCACACAGCCATTTTTCAAGCAAGCATATATGTCACAAAAACCAAAAACACAGCTAAATGCAGCACTAACCTTTCATGATCTTCATCAGATGACACTCCTAGGACATTATGTTATACAATACATGCATGTTTTGTTCAATCAAGTTCATATTTATATCATAAAACAGCTTTTTACATTAGCATGTGATGTTCAGAACTAGCATTCCCACCCAAAACTTACGGTGAATTTACTAAATTACTCATGATAAACGTTGACAAAACACATAACAATTATTTTAAGAATTATAGATACAGAACTCATTTATGCAATCGCTATGTCAGATTTTAAAATAGCTTTTCGGCGAAAGCACATTTTGCAATATTCTGAGTACATAGCTCAGCCATCACGGCTAGCTAATTTGACACTGGCTAAGGTCGAGGCAACCTAAACTCAGAATTACTATTAGAAAAATTGGATTACCTTTGCTGTTCTTCGTCAGAATGCACTCCCAGGACTGCTACTTCCACAACAAATGTCATTTTTGTTCCAAATAATCCATAGTTATGTGCAAATACCCCCGTTTTGTTTGTGCGTTCAGGTCACTATCCAAAGGGTAACGCGCGAGCGCATTTCGAGACAAAACATTTCAAAATGTTCCATTACCGTACTTAGAAGCATGTCAAACACTGTTTAAAATCAATTTTTATGGTATTTTTCTATTAGAATAGTGATAATATTCCAACCGGACAATACTGTATTCATTCAAAGAGGAAAATAAAAAATGGCGAGGTCTCGTGAACGCGCATTTCCATTCCCTTTGTCCTCAGGCAGACCACTGACAAACTGAGTTACTATACTTTGCCCAGAGACAGGAGACGCCCCAATCCACTTTCTGGTGGCTTTAGAGAGCCAATGGAAGCCTTAGAAAGTGCAACATAACCCCACGGATACTGTAGTTTCGATAGACAAGCAAAAGGAGAACTACAAAATCGCAGACAGGCCACTTCCTACTTGGAATCTTCTCAGGTTTTTGCCTGCCATATGAGTTCTGTTATACTCACAGACACCATTAAAACAGTTTTAGAAACTTTAGAGTGTTTTCTATCCAAATCTACTAATAATATGCATATTCTCGTTAACAGTTGTCATTTTGCGAATCAATACTGGAGGCTATTGGTAAAATATAATTGAATGAGGTTATTAATAGCTAACCCGTTACTCTTCTCTTAATACATGTTATAATTTCTCCTGGGCAAGAAGAGAGAAATAGTAGCTAGCTCGATATATACACTATTATATATTTCTCAGCTAACGTTAACTGTAGCGCAATAAATCCGATTCTGCACATGTCAGAAAAATAGCCGAGTAACTAGCTAGTATAGCTAGCTAATCATTCAGAACCGCACATCTGAGAGAACAGGACATAAGTTATTTGTTTACTTGAAGAGCTAGAAATCGCTAGAACATGGATGAGCACGGACGAACAGCGTTTGTATGAATGAATGTACTCTACAGTACTGTATTGTTACACCTCAAAAGAGCTAGAACCAGGTGTTGGAACCAAAATTATTTTACAATCGTTTTGAAAAGAACCATTACCAAGAGGACATTGGAATTAGTTTCTTAGTGACATTGAGGACAAAGCAATGTTCCCCCAGCTCGCGGGCCGAATTTGGCACATGGGTGGTTTTATTTGGCCCCCAAAGTTTTCTGAGGCAATTTAAAATATATATTTTTTATTATTGCACATAAAAGACTGGAAAAACACCAGGAAATCATCTCCAAGTGATTTTTATTTAAGAATCTATTAATGTATTACCATGCATAATAGACACCTGATTGTACACAAATGTAAACATTCAAATTATTATTTTATTCCAACATATTTGTTCTGCAGTCTACAAATTATTTGCAATTACATTCCGGCCCCCGAACCATCCCCTCAAGAAAAAATTGGCACGCAGCTGAATCTAGTTGATGATCCCTGGGATAAAGGGAATGGATGACTCCCCTTTTCTCTGTATGTTTTTGTTCTCTTCACCAGGATAGTGAGTCCAGGCACCAAAAGAAAAGTACTATTCGGTGAAACACTTCAGTTTTCGCTGTGCTATGGTTTTTGGTTCGTTAACTTCGTCCATTTATTTTTCTAAGCTGTGCTCGCATTCAATACATGGTGCATTTCGTTATATTTTTTTCTATGACGGGGTAGACATGCTCGACATGGCCTTCCAGGATGCAATCAAAGGCACTAGATCTAAGTAAGAGGATTCTTAGTCCTTACACAATGCCAGTATTTGCCCAGAGACTGCTACGGTTTTGGTCAATGATGTCCTCCATTTCTATAAGATGACGACGTACTTGGTTTTGGTGGCTTTTAGTCTTGCGGCATGCCTACTTTGCATTTTCCTTTTTTTTTGTGTGATTTTGACAGCTTCTTTTCCAGGAGCTGTATTCTCTTATTAAAGTAACATCTGTATGAGATTAACTTTGTGATATTTTTGTTTCAATGTGTGTGCAATGAATCACTGTGGGTGTATTACTATTATTATACAGGATGATGGTCTCCTTCTGCATGACACCTGTGCTACATGCTGCTTCCTTTGACACCTGAGCTTGCTGTATGCTCGTGAGGATGACTCCTTCTGTCACCCGATGTCACGACCTGACCTGAGAGAGACGGTTTATTTCTCTATTTTGTTAGGTCAGGGTGTGGGGTGGGCATTCTGTGTTTTTGTATTTCTTTGTTTTGGGCCGAGTATGGTTCCTAATCAGAGGCAGCTGTCTATCGTTGTCTTTGATTAGGAATCATACTTAGGCAGCCTGTTCCCCCACCTGTGTTTGTGGGTTATTATTATTTCTGTGTGTGTACGGCACAGTTGCGTTGCGTTTCTTGCTGCTTACCTGTTTGTTGTTTTGGTTCGGTTTCCTTCAATAAAGATGTGGAATTACCGGCACGCTGCGCCTTGGCTCCTATATGACAGGGAATTTGAAGATAGCACTCGTGACACCCGAGCCTCCTCCTGTATGCTTGTGAGGAAGCCTCCTGCCACCTCTGTCACCTGACAGACCCACCTCCTGCAGACCACCTGAACTAAATTCAGCATCTGCTGCTTCCTCTGCTGGAGCTGGGTCAATGCTCTCCTTCACTCTCTTGTTCTCTCTGTCTTTCTCACCTAAAACTCCTACATCTGCTTCCCTGTCTTCGCCTTAAAAAAATAGACAATTCAAGACTTTAAACCTGTTGATATAAAACAATAACGATGCATCTGGATTCATGCAATTTAATCTGGTAGGTACTGCCTCGGAGGACAGTGTATTCCAGAAAAGTATCATGACTAAAATGTATTTTTATTGACAAAGATGGTCAATAGTTGGAATAAAACACTCTTCAAAGTGCTCCTTGCACACAGTGAACTCCCTTTCTTCAGGTCCTCAAAGGACTTCTGCAGATTGATGTCCCTACGCCTGATGTTTCTCAGCCACATCTTCCTCCTGAGTAATTACAAAAGTGTGTAAGGTCTACGTCACACTCCTCCTCTTCAATCAAAACTGACACTCCTCTCTGTGAGACACCACCTTAACAACTATTGCCTGATTAGCAACACCCCCAATAACGGAGAACATATTATAGAATAAAGACCCACACTTTATCCTGTCCTATGAAACATTACAAATAAAGACCCACACTTTATCCTGTCCTATGAAACATTAGAATAAAGACCCACACTTTATCCTATCCTATGAAACATTAGAATAAAGACCCACACTTTATCCTATGAAACATTTTCAGTTGCTGCCCTCGTAAACCTGATAGATGTCTTTTTTGGACCATTATTGATGGGATGCATGCACAAGGTGATCAAATCGCCTACTTTCATAGTTTTGATATGTTCTATATTTTTCACCATGTTAACAGGCATTTAATAAATGTACAACCTTTTGAGTTTTGTCTATTTTCTGAAGATGCATATAATTATAGTAGACTATATTTTGTGGTATTCTTACTTAATCTGATCATAGAGCAACAGAACATACGTAGTTGCCTATACAATGTTTTACAGACATCTGCCATAATTTAAGGTGTACTTAATGGTGTTCTACAACTCGATAAAATACTTTGCAATGACCCAGTGTCACAAATGGCCTCTATTGATTGTGCAGCATAGCCTGGGATAGCCTTGGATGTAATATGGCAGGCCACATTGGTCAACTAATGTTAGCTAGCCATGCTGCCTCATGCTATTTGTGTTTAAAACCCATCTTTAGATTTGTTTCATTACTGGTAGCTAGCATATTTTATCTAACAGTAAACATTGCTTTGGTGATTGATTCGATGGGTAGTCATGGATACAGCACTCTACTGATTACACAACCAATGACGTGTACCCTACCAAGGCAATAATTACTCCAAATGCATCTTTATTATTTATTACATAACTTTCAGCGTCTGTTGGAAATTGGATTTTCCTCCCTTCCATTTTACAGTAAACAAGGTATTTATTGATGACATGTTTCTTATCGTGAAAAAAAGTTCATTCACAGAAGGAGTACTAGTATTGAGGAAAACTGGCAAAGAAATCGATTTCTAGCTATTTAAGGCAAGTAAGGTTTTTTTTGTGAATTAGCTAGACAGCTAGATATCTACTTGGGACAAGCTAGCTACCGCCAAGAAGAGGTTGAAGACCATTTGAGCCGTACAATATGACGTTCATTAGGAAAACGCTCACTATCTAGTGCAATCGTCCTAAACAAAGTAATCTCTATAAACAATTAGGTAAGTCAAGTCTACCAAACTTAGTGCACTCTGTTTGTTATAGATTCTAGTTTTGGAAACAGAAAACTGTATGTAGATCAAATGTTTCATTGATGAGAAAATTAGCAGAATGTCAGCCAAAATCCATCTAGCTCAATCTTCTCCCACTGCCGGCAAACGGACATTCTCTCACTACCATATTTGGTAGTGAGAGGAAACGCCAACCGGATGTCTCACATTTTTACATCCGGTGAAATATCTGTCTCATCTAGCTGTGATTAAGCTTTGGAATAACTAAACAGCGACATGGAATCGGAGAAAGTAGTGCAACCAACAGGTGGGTCTTCTAAAAGACAAACGGTGTCTCAAGTAAATCGATACAACTCACGTATTAAGATAAGGTTATCGATAGTTCACTGAAGGTTAACAGTAACAACATCGCTAACGTAAGCTAAATAACGTTAGCTACAGTAGCTAGCTAGTTTGGTTAGCTATGCAGTTTTGCTAACTCTGAGCCGAACGTGACACGTTTCACTTGCCAGTTGCACTTAGCTAGCTAGTTTACTGCTTCAGACCGGGACACTATGAGTCAAATGTTAGAATAACTCGGCTGATACAGGGCAAGATCCGGTTTCAACCATAGCCACACAGGAGATGAGCTGGCTGAATTTGAATGTTGACACTAACGAACGAATGAAAGTGATACAGTAACTAACTACTCATTAATCGCGATGCAGAAAGGCAGGCTATGACTCGTTTATACACTGGCTTTATTTTTTAAAATTCTATAAAGGATTTGAACTTGATTAAAAATGATTATGCACCACCAACTAAAGATTCTGTAGCTAAACTGCGTGGTTCACTGACGGTGTAGTTGTAAAGTTTCTAGCCTATAAAAATGTTGCCAGTAGTGTGACCTTAATTGGCATGTCAGTGTAACTAGTCTATCTATTTAGTTAGCAACGAACATCGTTGCCAATATTGTCTATACAGAGGAAAAGCTTTGATATGTAATTACTGATAAACATGCTAAAGTGGAGGTATGGCTTGTTGCTTCAAGCTTCCCTTATCACCATGTAATTGCAGAAACGGACTAAAACAGTATTAGCTAAAAAGTCCTTGCTAATGATTTGTGATGTTTGTACTCCCAGGAGAAGATGCCCCTGACCCAGAGGAGGAAGAGAAGAGGCTGGCGGCAGTAGCCCGGGAAGCCAACCATCTAAATGATTTGAGGCTGGTGCTGTTGGGCTGGAGGTGGCCTGGGAAGAGCCTGACAGGCAACACCATACTGGGCCGTGAGGAGTTCCGCCTGGAGCGTGCGGCTGAATTCTGCGTCAAGCGTCAGACTGAGGTGGAGGGGCGCCAGGTGACGGTAATAGACACGCCGGGCTGGTTCTCGACTCAGTCCACGCCACCAGTCTACCAGCAGGAGATGGTGCGGGGCGCCTCCATGTGCGGGCCACTGGGCCCCCACGCTTTCTTGCTGGTCATCCCTGTGGGCATGTTTACCGAGGTGGACCGGGCCCGCATCGAGGAGCACCTGGCTCTGTTCGGGGAGCGCGTGTGGAGGCATACCATCGTGGTGTTCACCTGGGCAGATGTCCTGACGAACATGTCCATCGAGAGGCACATCAAGCGAGAGGGGAAGGATCTGCAGTGGGTGCTGGAAAAGTGCAAGATGCGGTACTTTGTCATCAGCAACTACATATTTGGGGAGCACCCCCAGCTGCGGCAGCTTATGGAGAAGATAGAGAAGGTGGTGGCAGAGGAGGGCATCTATAACCCAGAGGAGGTGGAGGAGAAGAAACCTCTGGACCAGAATCAGAACCAAACCCAGAACCGGGAGCTTGGGGCAAGGCCTAAAGTGAATTCTGCCAGTGGATTGGCCAAAATGGACATGGATCCGCCCCACAGTGAGTGACAGCTTTACTGACAACTCAGATATAGTCTTGTACCAGGTAACAGCAGTATCATAGGCTAAACCTCACACGGGGTGAAATGTATAATCCTTGCTCTTCTCTGCAAAACTAGTACTTGCATTACTGTTGTATTATTCCACTTAGGGTAACTGTATTTGAATTACTCATGTGGTAGTTATGTACATTGTAACAAGTAGTGTGGAATTAGTCCCACTTCTTGGGACTCATCATCTCCCCTCAACCCCTCCTTACATTTCTTCCTTCATTTTCCTTCCACTTTTTCTTTGCTAACCATCTCTCCTCTTATCTCATGTCTGCTGCGTGGGAATAGAGAAGAATCCATGATGATTGTCCAGGACAAGGCAATATTCCTCTATAGTAATATCAACACTTCAATGAACAAGTCTTTAACAAGATAGTTTCACATACACGTGAAGACAATGATAGTTATACCAATGATATTACTAGGGATGCACGATATATCGGTGAACATATCGGAATCGGCTGATATTAGCTAAAAATGCCAACATTGGTATCGGCCCGATATCAAGTTTAACGCTACAATTTACTAAATTACTATTCGAAAACATTTTTAAAATGTAATATTGTCATTCTAAGATTTATAGATGAATATCTCTTCAAAGCACCTGTAATGCCAGATTTAAAAATAACTTTACTGGGTAATCACACTTTGCGATAAAAGGGGATGCGATACTCAGAACAATAGGCTAGCAATACTGGTCAGCGCCATCTTGGAACAATCGCATATCAAATCTAGTCTTGTATACTATTGTCAATAATCCCTTACCTTTGATTATCTTCATTCTTAGGCACTTCCAGGAATCCCAGGTCCACAACAAATGTATTTTCGTTTGAAAAAGTTCATCCTTTATGTTCCATTAGCTTGTTGTTGTTAGCGCGTTCTGAAGGCTGCACCAAAAGTTCCGACGTGCGCGGGGCTACTCTTTCAACAAAATGCTTTTTTTTCTTATTTAGGTTCGTTGAAACGTCAAACGTTGTATAACAAATCTTTAGGGCGTTTTTCAACTAGAGCTCCAATAAGATTCGAGGGGGACGATTGCATTGTGTTTCAAAACGTTTCGAAAGGGGAGGGTAGCTAGGGGCGCCGGCGTCATAATGGTGATGGCCCTCTCCGTGTGACCACGTTCCACAGCGTGTCATTCTGTCAGTTTTCACAGTAGAAGGCTCAAATCACTTTGTAAAGACTGGGGACATCTAGTGGAAGCAATAGGAAGTGCTCAATGAACCATAGCTCACGGTGTGATTAATAGGCAATGTGATGAAGTTGAGTCCGCAATTCAGAATTCCACTTCCTGTTTCGATCTGTCTCGGAGTTTTGACTGCCATATGAGTTCTGTTATACTCACAGACACCATTCAAACAGTTTTAGAAACTTTAGGGTGTTTTCTAGCCACAAGTATTAATTATATGCATATCCTAGCTTCTGAGTTTGAGTAGTAGGCCGTTTAAAATGGGCACTAATTTTTTTCAAAATGCGCTGTGGCGCCCCTTAACCTAGGCGACCGTCAAGAGGTTAAAAACCGATGTCAAAGCTACAGTGCGTCCCTATATAACGTAATATGACGTAATAGCTACACGTAAAATTTTGCACTACTTGTTCAACACAGCATTCCTAACCTAGCTCACACAATGTCTGCTGTGTGGATTGAGCAGTCAACAAGTTGAGCAGTCATTTGAAAGAGTAAGAAAATTTCAAGTAGACAACTCAAAGGCAAAATCCATTAAAGCCAAGATAATGGAATTCATTGCCCTTGACAATCAAACGTTCTCTGTCATGGGTGATGTTGGCTTTTGCAGACTGGTCGGGCACCGGTACACACTACCAAGTGCGCTATTTTTCAGATATTGACCTACCGGAGTTACACAGTAACAGCGTCACTGCTATTAGCTTCACGACATACATACTATGGACGCCGTTTGGGTCTTTGCGTGTCAAAAAAGATACAGTAGCACTGTCAAAGCTGTACAAAAAAGTCTGCAAACAAGCAAATACCGGCCACGAACGATGTGTTTACAATAGCGCATTGGTAATAAAGCATAATTTGTTCGACCGCAACTTCTGGGGTAGCTAGCTTTAGCTTGGTACCTAGCTAGCACCAATACAACCAGCCTGAAAACAATGACGAGTAGAAACTGCAGTCATTTTCATTATTCTTAGCAATGGTTTAGGAACCCTTGTGAGTAAGTATTAGCTAGGTTGCCACTTTTTGTTCGCCTATTGAAATTGAACTTCAGTTCATAAAAATAAATAGCTAGTCAGCTACTTAACCCTATTGCCCAAAGCTAACGTTATAAGCAGCCAGCTAGCTTCATATGGCTAGTGAGGCTCGACCGGGTTATGTGTTGTGAAGCTAGCCAAAATAATGATTAGGCACAATAGTGGAATTTGCCGTTTGCCTTCAAAATAAAACTGACATTGACAGTGCTGCAAATGAATACAAATAGTAGAATTATGCCATACTTTTATTTTGAAGGCTAACCGCAAAGTCCACTATTGTGGCTAATCCTTATTGAGGCTAGCTTCACATAGATGGGTCCGACCACCATTATTCAAATAAGAACTGTCTTATAAATTAGGGTTATTTTAGATGATGACACCTAGCTATATAGTTAACTTGCTTGCTTATTTGACACTCAAATAGTGTTATTTGACGTATCTTTTGTTGACAAGCAAAGACCCAAACGACATTCCATAGAAATCCTGGTTGAGAATGAAACGACTGAACAAATCAACAACGAAACAGCACAGCAAGTAAGTGAAAGAAATAGGTTTTGATTATGTTTTGCTGGTAATGGGGACGTATGTAAATGCCAACAAAATAACTTTTTGGTCAGTGGTCAGTGGTCAGTGGTGTGTGTGTGTGTGTGTGTGTGTGTGTGTGTGTGTGTGTGTGTGTGTGTAACCTTTATTTAACTAGGCAAGTTAGTTAAGAACAAATTCTTATTTACAATGACGGCCCGGACGACGCTGGGCCAATTGCGCGCCGTACTAGAATGCTTTAAAGGCCGCTAAAATTTCAAATATCGGTATCGGGTTTTTTTGGCAAGGAAAATATTGTTATGGGCCAAAAATGTGATATCGGTGCATCACTAGATATTACATATACAGTACCAGTCAAAAGTTTGGACACACCTACTCATTCCAGGGTTTTTCTTTATTTTGACAATTTTCTACATTGTAGAATAATAGTGAAGACATCAAAACTACGACATAACAGATATGGAATCATGTAGTAACCAAAAAAGTGTTAAGCCACCCTTTGCCTTGACAGCTTTGCACACTCTTGGCATTCTTTCAACCAGCTTTACCTAGAATGCTTTTCCAAGGAGGAGTTCCCACATATGCTGAGCACTTGTTGGCTGCTTTTCCTTCACTCTGCAGTCCAACTCATCTCAAACCATCTCAATTGGGTTGAGGTCAGGTGATTGTGGAGGCCAGGTCATCGGATGTAGAACTTCATCATTCTCCTTCTTAGTCAAATAGCCCTTACATAACCTGGAGGTGTGTTGGGACGTTGTCCTGTCGAAAAACAAATGATAGTCCCACTAAGCGCAAACCAGATGGGATGGTGTATCACTGCAGAATGCTGTGGTAGCCATGCTGGTTAAGTGTGCCTTGAATTCTAAATAAATCACTGACACTGTCACCAGCAAAGCACTCCCACACCATTACACCTCCATGCTTCACGGTGAGAAACACACATGCGGAGATCATCTGTTCACCAACACTGCGTCTCACAAAGACATGGCGGTTGGAATCAAAAATCTCAAATTTGGACTCATCAGACCAAAGGACAGATTTCCACCGGTCTAATGTCCATTGCGTGTGTTGTCCCAAACAAGTCTCTTCTTCTTATTGGTGTCCTTTAGTAGTGGTTTCTTTGCAGCAATTCGACCATGAAGGCCTGATTCACACAGTCTCCTCTGAACAGTTGATGTTGAGATGTGTCTGTTACTTGACCTCAGTGAAGCATTTATTTCGGCAGCAATTTCTGAGGCTGGTAACTCTAATGAACTTATCCTCCTTCAGCAGAGGTAACTCTGGTTCTTCCTTTCCTGTGGCGGTTCTCATGAGAGCCAGTTTCATCATAGCGCTTGATGGTTTTTGTGACTGCACTTGAAGAAACTTTAAAAGTTCTTGAAATTTTGATTGACCGTCATGTCTTAAAGTAATTATTGACTGTCGTTTCTTTTTGCTTATTTGAGCTGTTCTTGCCATATTATGGACTTGGTCTTTTACCAAATAGGGCTATCTTCTGTATACCACTCCTACCTTGTCACAACACATCTTATTGGCTCAAACGCATTCAGAAGGTAAAAATGGCGAAAATAGTAAAAAAAATTAAGAAAAACCCTTGAATGTGTGTGTCCTAACTTTTGACTGGTACTGTACATCTTAAGTAATCCTTGTCTGTTATTATGTGTCCATTTTCAGATTCAGTGGATGGACTGACTGACTGACTGAAGGAGAGCTGGTGAGCCACCACAGTACTGATTTGAGAGCTCTATGTCCATACGTTACCCCAACCTCAGGGCCAGTATTCATAAAGCATCTCAGAGTAGGAATGTTGATCTACGATCAGTTCCCTTTTTAGATCATAATGAATGAGACGGGGGGGTCTTGATCCTAGATCAGTACTCCTACTCGGAGATGCTTTATGAATACAGGCCCAGATTCTTTTAAACCTTTAAGACTTAACCTCTCTCCCATTAATATACACTGCTCAAAAAAATAAAGGGAACACTAAAATAACACATCCTAGATCTGAATGAATGAAATAATGTTATTAAATACTTTTTTCTTTACATAGTTGAATGTGCTGACAACAAAATCACACAAAAATAATCAATGGAAATCCAATTTATCAAACCATGGAGGTCTGGATTTGGAGTCACACTCAAATTTAAAGTGGAAAACCATACTACAGGCTGATCCAACTTTGATGTAATGTCCTTAAAATGAGGCTCAGTAGTGTGTGTGGCCTCCACGTGCCTGTATGACCTCCCTACAACGCCTGGGCATGCTCCTGATGAGGTGGCGGATGGTCTCCTGAGGGATCTCCTCCCAGACCTGGACTAAAGCATCCGCCAACTCCTGGACAGTCTGTGGTGCAACGTGGCGTTGGTGGAAGGAGCGAGACATCCCAGATGTGCTCAATTGGATTCAGGTCTGGGGAACGGGCGGGCCAGTCCATAGCATCAAAGCCTTCCTCTTACAGTAACTGCTGACACACTCCAGCCACATAAGGTCTAGCATTGTCTTGCATTAGGAGGAACCCAGGGCCAACCGCACCAGCATATGGTCTCACAAGGGGTCTGAGGATCTCATCACGGTACCTAATGACAGTCAGGCTACCTCTGGCGAGCACATGGAGGGCTGTGCGGCCCCCCCAAAGAAATGCCACCCCACACCATGACTGACCCACCGCCAAACCGGTCATGCTGGAGGATGTTGCAGGCAGCAGAACGTTCTCCACGTCTGTCACATGTGCTCAGTGTGAACCTGCTTTCATCTGTGAAGAGCACAGGGCGCAAGTGGCGAATTTGCCAATCTTGGTGTTCTCTGGCAAATGCCAAACGTCCTGCACGGTGTTGGGCTGTAAGCACAACCCCCACCTGTGGACGTCGGGCCCTCATACCACCCTCATGGAGTCTGTTTCTGATCGTTTGAGCAGACACATGCACATTTGTGGCCTGCTGGAGGTCATTTTGCAGGGCTCTGGCAGTGCTCCTCCTGCTCCTCCTTGCGCAAAGGCGGAGGTAGCGGTCCTGCTGCTGGGTTGTTGCCCTCCTACGGCCTCCTCCACGTCTCCTGATGTACTGGCCTGTCTCCTGGTAGCGCCTCCATGCTTTGGACACTACGCTGACAGACACAGCAAACCTTCTTGCCACAGCTCGCATTGATGTGCCATCCTGGATGAGCTGCACTACCTGAGCTACTTGTGTGGGTTGTAGACTCCGTCTCATGCTACCACTAGAGTGAAAGCACCGCCAGCATTCAAAAGTGACCAAAACATCAGCCAGGAAGCATAGGAACTGAGAAGTGGTCTGTGGTTACCACCTGCAGAACCACTCCTTTATTGGGGGTGTCTTGCTAATTGCCTATAATTTCCACCTGTTGTCTTTTCCATTTGCACAACAGCATGTGAAATGTATTGTCAATCAGTGTTGCTTCCTAAGTTTGATTTCACAGAAGTGTGATTGACTTGGAGTTACATTGTGTTGTTTAAGTGTTCCCTTTATTTTTTTGAGCAGTATATATAATAGTTATCTGTAACTGGATGTAGGCTAACATGATTAATGCCCGTTAATGCAGAATTCTGCGTTTTTCACACAGGAGAAAGAAAATAAAAAACATAAATATCTTGCTGCATTTTTTAAACACAGATCTAAAATGCTTCTTGTTATTGCTGCTCGGCATCAGGCTTCTTTTTTTGCTTCAGTTGCAATTGTACACTCCAATGAGAATTCACGAACGGGCATTCTATCAGAAGACCGCACTCTGACTGATGTGTAGCTACTTTTCTTCAGTACATTTATTGGTGTAGCCTACTTTTCTCTGATCAAATGTAAGATTAACTTCAAGCAAAACCTAAGAAAATTATGTGGCTGCTAGCCAAATAGCGTTTCACTTATGTTGTCATCTGATGAAAATGAAGCTATTTTCTGATTAATGACTAGATTTCTGAACTCTAACGAGATCCCTGATGATGCTGTTCTTGCTTTTTGAGACTGTTAGGCCTACCTCGTACCTATGTCAGTTCTGAGGCAATGTATATATTTGGGGATTTTATTGTATCCGATTTGCACATGAAGTAAGAAGCAAATCGCATACAGTACCAGTCAAAAGTTTGGACACACCAACTCATTCTAGGGTTATCCTTTATTTTTACTATTTTCTACATTGTAGAATGATAGTGAAGACATCAAAACTAAACTATGAAATAACACATGGAATAATGTAATAACCAAAAAAGTGTTAAACAAATGAAAATATATTTGAGATTCTTCAAAGTAGCCACCCTTTGCCTTGATGACAGCTTTGCACACTCTTGGCATTCTCTCAACCAGCTTCATGAGGTAGTCACCTGAAATGCATTTCAGTTAACAGGTGTTCCTTGTTTAAAGTTAATTTCTGGAATTTCTTTCCTCCTTAATGTGTTTGAGCCAGTCAGTTGTGTTGTGACGGTATACAGAAGGTAGCCCTATTTGGTAAAAGACCAAGTCCATATTATGGTAAGAACAGCTCAAATAAGCAAAGAGAAACATCAGTCCATCATTACTTTAAGACATTAAGGTCAGTCAATCTGGAACATTTCAAGAACTTTGAAATGTTTCTTCATGTGCAGTCTCAAAAACCATCAAGCGCTATGATGAAACTGGCTCTCATGAGAACCGCCACAGGAAAGGAAGAACCAGAGTTACCTCTGCTGCAGAGGATAGGTTCATTAGGATAGGATAAGGTTCCCACCGTGAAGCATGGAGGTGTGATGGGGTGGGGATGCTTGCTGGTGACACTGCCAGTGATTTATTTAGAATTCAAGGCACACTTAACCAGCATGGATACCATGCTGCGATATACCATCCCATCTGGTTCGTGTTTAGTGGGACTATCATTTGTTTTTCAACAGGACAGTGGCCCAAACACAGGCTGTTTAAGGGATAGAAGGAGAGGTTGAAAGAATGCAAGAGTTTGCAAAGCTGTCAAGGCATAAGGTGGCTACTTTGAAGAATCTAAAATATTAAGTATATTTTGATTTAACACTTTTTTTTGGTTACTACATGGTTCCATATGTGTTATTTCATAGTTTTGATGTCTTCACTATTATTCTACGATGTAGAACATAGTAAAAATAAAGAAAAACCCTGGAATGAGTAGGTGTGTCCAAACTTGACTGTTACTGTACATTTATACAGGATTGAAAAAAACATGACTTTAGATGTCAATTGTGTACCAATATAGGCCCTGTATATCTACCCTTTTCTTCATGAAGTGAGGATCATGGGAAAACTACTGTACATGACAAGTCTCAGGCTGGGACAGAGACGAGGAAGTCCCTTAACCAAATGTGTACAGTACACGCTAGATTACACTTATGTTTTTTACATTTTTAATAAATGTTAATGTTCAGGAAAAAGTTTGTTAAAAGCTACCCCAATTGTGACCAAAAAAGTGTATAGTGTTTTATCAAGCACTTGAAGTGCAGGTACTGTTTTATTCTACTAGTAGATAATATACATATCGTTGTCTGGGTTTTGTATATGGGTGTGAAATGATAAATGTGCATTTTTATTTATCAGGCTCATGTATTTGTATGCATCAAACCCTACCTTCTTTGCAAGGGAATAGCTGCTGAAAATGTGTTTTAAATGCAAATTGGATAATGATAAATCAATAGCACTTTGCATTTTAATATTATAATTTTGTGGCAGCTATATGCTGCTTCCATAACCCTCTGAGTGCGGTCTCTTAATTATTCAGATTAGTAATTTTATGTTTAATTCCTAACTAATCTGTTGCAGTATTGCAATGTGGTCCATGATGATAGTATTGAATAGGTTTCTTGTTTAGAAAATTGCCTATATCTGTGGGTTGGGTTTATATTAATCCATCCCACATGCCTATAGCTGGCAGCACCCAAATAATCATCAATTCTGAGCACAGCTGCATACGACCCCATCATAATGCCAATCCTCAATTTGGTTTGACATTTGATATTCTTATGGGGCTAGTGACTGATCATCAGTAAATTACACAATGTACATGGGACAATTTTTTTTTTTTAAGTTAATGAAATTGTAGAAATGCATATACAAATATTGAATGAATTTCAGACAACTAAAAGATGTGCAACATGAAAATAATGTCCCATTTACATTGTAATATATTGACGGTCCCTAACTATCCCCAGAGGTAGGCTATCCAAAGTCAAACCAATTTTTGCCGCTGTCGCACACCAACCAGCTGAAGCTACAGTAATTGATGAAATAATTTGTCTCTCTTCCCACCTGCAAACACACGAGACACCCACATCAATCCACACCCCGAAACCAACTCAGGTTTGAATTCAGTCGTGGCTGCTAAGCATTTCTTAAATGAACCAAATCTAAATTGAAGCCAAATCAAGAAGTTCAGTTGCCCTTTTAGTACTGTGAATAATTGTGGCAAAGATGTCTATTATTATGTCCTTTATTGTCATCATTATATTATTATGATATAACTTTACTCTTATAATTGCTTCCTATACTGAGAATCAATACTAGTAGTAGTAGCTACATTCACTAACTAGCATCCAATGATGGGTATAACACTGACTGTTTTCTGTTGATATTGTATACAAATTATTTTACAAACATTCATATTGGTGATTTGTATTGCTGTTACATAGTATTCTGTGAGTTACACTTTCATGAATGCACATGTGCTGTAAGGGTTCTGAGTCAATAAAATAGATACGTGGTAGGTGTCTTCTCTAGTCAATGCAACTAAAGTTGTCTTTTGTTTCCATATATAATTAATGTTGTTTTGTTTGTTTGTGTGAACACACTGATGTTATATTTTGTCTTGCTGTAGTCTATTTTTTTTATGTATCTAAATAAAGTTCATATTTTGATGAAATGGAAGATAACTTTTGACCTGCAGTATTTTTGTTATTGTTAGTATCTGAAGCAAAAATGTACCAGCATTGGTCATGAAAAACAGCCACAGGCTCATTCTCAATCTTTTCTCAATTCCTTGCATGCTCTCTCCTCCTGAGACCATAGATCTTCTCTTCCAATACAGTTAAGGAGGCAAGGAGATAGGATTCGAGGAATCACCGATAACTAATTGAGACAGAGGCACATGCTGATGATGGCAGATTGCGTGTTTCAAGACTGACATCTCCTGGTCAATGTGTGGACTACAAATTTAGGGCCTGCTCGTGTTTTAACATTTTCCTCAGTACAATTTTCCAAGTATAGGTTATCCCTTTTCCTTTAGTCTTTTGACTAACCCTTGCGTCAATCTAAGTAACATAATAACAAAATCGCTCCATGATTTCCTTTTTGGAAAAAATTCTAATAGTTTGTCTAATTTCAGTTGGTGACAGAACACGCACGTATAGTGTAGAGAGTCATTGTACCATCTAAACCACTGTGAAATATATTTTACATAACCAAAAATATTGTATTTTCATCTGTTTGAGGCTGGTATACAAAACTTTGAGTAAAATGCAAAAACGACACTTACGAATAGGAAGCATAGAAATAGCGCACAGAACAGATCTTCCGCTTCTTAGATGTGCTTTCAATGAGAATGACAGATGTATAACAACTCGCATGTCTATGTGAATTTGGTTGGGTTACCCAAAAAGTTTCATATTGCAGCTTTAAAGATGCACTATGTATAAATCGCTCCGCCATTTCCTGGTTGCAAAAATGTGAATAGTTCGTAATTTCAGTTTGTGACGAAACAAGCAAGTATAGTGTAGAGAATCATTGTACCATTTAAACCGCTGTGAAATATCTTTGCCATATCCAAAAATATTGTATTTTAAACTGTTTAAAGCTGGTGTACGAAACCGAAAGTAAACGACATAAGAACGGGAAGCATAGAAAACACACAGAACAGATCTACCGCTTCTTAGACTTGCTTTTTTTTACACATTGCAGCTTTAAATTATAGATGTTTTTTATTTTATTTTTACATGGGCGGCGTGTCAATCCACCGCATAGCTTATGTCAGCCTTCTGCATCTGCGGTGGGAGGTGGCCGAGCTACAGCGGTGTTTGTGAGACCAAGAGGCATCCCGAAATTTACTCTTCTCAAGAAATCGTCTGTAGGGTCCGAACAGTTTGGCGTTATTCTAAAATTGATATATATTTTTTTATCAATCTAAACACAATACCTTATAATGACGTTGCGAAAACCGGTTTTTTGAAATTGTATCAAATGTATTAAGAATAAAAAACATACGTTATTTACGTAAGTATTCAGACCCTTTGCTATGAGACATGAAATTGAGCTCAGGTGCATCCTGTTTCCATTGATCATCCTTGAGATGTTTCTACAACTTGCTTGGTGTCCACCTATGATAAATTCAATTGATTGGGCATGATTTGGAAAGGCACACATCTGTCTATATAAGGTCCCACAGTTGACAGTGCATGTCAGAGCAAAAACCAAGCCATGAGGTCTAAGGAATTGTCCACAGAGCTCCGAGACAGTGTTGTGTCGAGGGACAGATCGGGGGATGGGTACCAAAAAAAGGTCTGCAGCATTAAATGTCCCTAAGAACACAATGGCCTCCATCATTCTTAAATGGAGGAAGTTTAACCACCAACCGCCGCCCGGCCAAACTGAGCAATCGGGGTAGAAGGGACTTGGTCAGGGAGGTGACCAAGAACACAATGGTCACTCTGACAGAGCTCCAGAGTTCCTCTGTGGAGATGTGAGAAGCTTCCAGAAGGACAACCATCTCTGCAGCACTCCACCAATCAGGCCTTTATGGTAGAGTGGCCAGACAGAAGCCACTCCTCAGTAAAAGGCACATGACATCCACTTGGAGTTTGCCAAAAGGCACCTGAAGGACTCTCCGACCATGAGAAACAAGATTATCATGTCTGATGAAAACAAGATTGAACTCAAGCCTGAATGCCAAGCGTCACGTCTGGAGGAAACCTGGCATCATCCCTACGGTGAAGCATGGTGGTGGCAGCATCATGCTGTGGGGATGTTTTTCAGTGGCATGGACTGGGAGACTAGTCAGGATCGAGGGAAAGATAAATGTAGCCAAGTACAGCGAGATCCTTGATGAAAACCTGTTCAGGACCTCAGACTGAGGCGAAGGTTCACCTTCCAACAGGACAACGACCCTAAGCACACAGCCAAGACAACGCAGTAGTGGCTTCGGGACAAGTCTCAATGTCTTTGAGTGGCCAGGTCAGAGCCCGGACTTGAACCCAATCTAGCATCTCTGGAGAGACCTGAAAATAACTATGCAGTGACAATCCCCATCCAACCTGACAGAGCTTGAGAGGATCTGCAGAGAAGAATGGGAGAAACTCCCCAAATACAGGTGTCCCAAGGTTGTAGCGTCATACCCAAGAAGACTCGAGGCTGTTATATCTGTCAAAGGTTCTTCAACAAAGTACTGAGTAAATGGTCTGAATACTTATATAAAGGTAAAATTTCGTTGTAATTTTTTTTTATACATTCGCAAAGATTTCTAAACCTGTTTTTGCTTTGTCATTATGGGGTATTGCGTGTAGATTGATGATGAAAAAAACAAGGAGTCTGAGTACTTTCCGAATGCACTGTATCTTCTAGATGTAGGCCAGACACCCCTCCACCAACAGCTTAGACTTTGAGGTTAAGTGGTCCTTGCTTAGACTTTGAGGTTAAGTGGAGCCCTTGGAGTATCAGTCAATGTGGAGTGTGTCTGTCAGAGTGATTGAAGTCAATAATGACTGATTAGCGATACCTCCAGAATTAACAGGCAGGCTGACTAATGAGAAGTTGAGTTGTTATGGAAACCATGATACACTACTTGACCAAAAGTATGTGGACACCTGCTCGTCATCTCATGCCAAAATCATGGGCAGTAATATGGAGTTGCTATGAAATGCTTACTTACAAGCCCTTAACCAACAATGCAGTTTTAAGAAAAAATATTTCCTATATAAACTAAAGAAAAAAAGTAACAATAAAATAACAATAATGAGGCTATATACAGGAGGTACGGGTACCGAGTCAATGTGCTTGAGGTAAATTGTACATACAGGTACGGATAAAGTGACTATGAATATATATTAAACAGCGAGTAGCAGTAGTGTAAAAAACTGCTGACGTTGCTTCCAGAGGCTGCTTGGAACTCCGGTGAGTGTTGCAACCGAGGACAGACAATTTTTTACGCGCTACATGCTTCAGCACTCGTCGGTCCCGTTTTGTGAGCTTGTGTGGCCTACCACTTCGTGGCTGAGCCGTTGTTGCTCCTAGACATTTTCACTTCACAATAACAGCATTTAGACCGGGGCGGCTCTAGCAGGGCAGAAATGTGACGAACTGACTTATTAACTGACTTATCTTATGACGGTGCCACGTTGAAGGTCAGTGAGCTCTTCTGTAAGGCCATTCTACTGCCAATGTTTGTCTATGGAGATTGCATGTCTATGTACTCGATTTTATACACCTGTCAGCAACAAATTTCGGGGGGTTAGTGTATGTATTTCTGAGCTATTTGTCTCCAAAACACACTGTGAAGTCAATTCCAACACTAAACCTGGAGAGAGATTTGTTGAAGAGTCATCCTGTGAAGTTCTCCGCAAAATTACTGTGACAAAGTAATGTAAAACTTGGCATGACAAATAATTGTATATTTGGAGAAGATGCTTTTAAGCTGAAAGGCTACAGATAAAAAATCTACTGAAAAGCTAATAACATGGCCTCCATTTGGGTAGATCTATCTAGACTATCATATGAATTCAAATGGCATCTTATTCCAAATGTAGTCTCAAACCAGACCCTAGGCAACCGTAGCATTTGAAAATTGTGGCAGGCAAGGCAGATGTCTTGAGACTATTCCAAATACACTTCTTTTCCATGAGTACCACTCACTACCACTAGATGGCAATAAGACATCATATGTGCACTTGCTGATAACACTCAGTGGGCCATCCATACCTACTG
Organism: Salmo trutta; assembly: GCF_901001165.1. Classification (NCBI taxonomy): domain Eukaryota; kingdom Metazoa; phylum Chordata; class Actinopteri; order Salmoniformes; family Salmonidae; genus Salmo; species Salmo trutta. The sequence goes on from NC_042958.1 coordinate 34,988,999, forward strand.
TTCTGCTCATTTTAGAGGGGTGGTTGCCAGGCTGGTTTTACCAGATTATTATGCTTACGGGCATGTTATACTACTATACTATATGTATAATATTATAGTACACTACACTGTTGGACTGACCACTGACGCCAGTACAAAACCACTGACAGTATAGAGAAATCCTCTTGGCAGTGCCCATCTCCATTCCCACTGTTACCTAAACCCCAGTGCTCTCCTCCAGTGGCCCACCTGAGGTGGGATATGGAGAAAGGGACACAATGTTATTGTTTCAGAGTCTCTGATGCTTTCTTCTGCATGTCTCTCTACCCCTTTGTGGTGTATTCCTCCAGGGGTAGACTCGTGTTTGTTTGAATCACGCTCTGGTGACAGGCTTCTTTCTGGCTTGGTGAAGTTTTCTTTCTTTTGGCTATTCTTACTGTTTTCCCTGAGGACGGTTACAAAATGCTTATAAAACAAGTACGCTCTTGCTGTTATTTATTGTACCACATGGTTTGTCAGGAAGAATGGGATAACAATTGTGTGTGTGCATGTTTGTGCATGCGTGTGTGTGGTCCACTCTCTGTGTGGTCCACTCCCCCTGGCCCTGGCTAACACACTCCACCGGTCTATCGCTGTTGGTGCTAATCCTAAAAACACACACTTGTATTCCTTGAACAAGTGTAGCAGCAGTGAATTCCCCAGTCAGCCTACCAGGCTGACAGAGTCAAACAGCCCCTCTAATCTCCCAACATTTGCTCAATGAAACCTGCTTTCAATTTACACCAAAGATCTGTCACGTTCAGAGAAGGAACAGCAAAACAAACTCCTGTTTACAAAGTCAATCACCGCTTCAGTGAGAAGCATCCAGGTAGACACACACATGCTGCTGCGCCGTGTGTAGCCTAGCTGTCAGACCCTGGACTGCCGAGCTCATTTGAAATCTTTAAATCGAATGTTATTTGTCACATGCTTTGTAGACCAACAGTGAAATGCTTTCTTATGGGCCCTTTCCAACAATGCAGAGAGAGAGAGAGAGAGAGGAAATAATAGAAATTGATAACACAATAATAAATATACAATGAGTAACGATAACTTGGCTATATACACGGATACCAGTACCGAGTCGATGTGCAGGTGTACCAGGTAATTGAAGTAGATACAGTGCATTTGGAAAGTATTCAGATTGCTTGACTTTTTCCACATCTTGTTACATTAGTCTTATTCTAAAAATGTATATCTTTTTTCATCAATCTACACACAATTGTCATCAACGTCGTAAAGGACAGACCAAGGCGCAGCGGGTATAGTGCTCATCTTAATTTATTTAAAGAAAACACTAAACAAAATAAACGAACGACGAAAGACAGTTCCATAAGGCATCCAGGCTATACAGAAAAATATCCACCCACAAAACACAAGTGAAACAAACCTCAACTAAATATGGCCTCCAATTAGAGACGACAACCAGCTGTCTCTAATTGGAGGTCCTAACAAAAACCCAACATAGAAATAGAAAACTAGATTTAAAAATAGAAATAGAAAACATAGAACCTAAACCAAAAACACCAAAACACACAAAACAAACACCCTGCCACGCCCTGACCAAACTACAATGACAAATAACCCCTTTTACTGGTCAGGATGTGACAACAATACCCCATAATTACTCCAATTTTATATAAAGAAACCCCAGAAATATCACATTTACATAAGTATTCAGACCCTTTACTCAGTACTTTGTTGAAGCACCTTTGGCAGCGATTACAGCCTAGTCTTCTTGGGTATGACGTGACAAGCTTGACACCCCTGTATTTGGGGAGTTTCTTCTCTCTGCAGATCCTCTCAAGCTCTGTCAGGTTGGATTGGGAGCGTCACTGCACAGCTATTTTCAGGTCTCTCCAGAGATGTTTGATTGGGTTCAAGTCTGGGCTCTGGCTGGGCCACTCAAAGACATTCAAAGACTTGTCCGGAAGCCCCTCCTGCATTGTCTTGGCTGTGTGCTTAGGGTCGTTGTCCTGTTGGAAGGTGAACCTTTGCCCCAGTCTGAGGTCCTGAGCACTCTGTAGCAGGTTTTCATCAAGGATCTCTCTGCACTTTGCTCCGTTCATCTTTCCCTCAGTCATCACTAGTCTCCCAGTTCCTGCCATTGAAAAACATCCCACAGTATGACACTGCAACCACCATGCTTCACCATAGGAATGATGCCAGGTTTCCTCCAGATATGACACTTGGCTATTTGGTTAACTATTTAACTATTTAGCAGCCTTATGGCTTGGGGGTACAAGCTTTACAGGGTACCGTTGGTTCCAAACTTGTTGCATCGGTAATGCTTGCTGTGCGGTAGCAGAGAGAAAAGTCTATTACTTGGGAGTCTGGAGTCTTTGACAATTTTTAGGGCCCCTTCCTCTGACACCGCCTGGTGTAGAGACATCTTGGATGGCAGGGAGCTCTGGCCCAGTGATGTACTGGGGGCATGCTCAGCCCTCGTATTCCTGTAGTCTAAGATCAAGTCTTAGTCTTGCTGGCGTTGACGGAGAGGTTATTGTCCTGGCACTACACTGCCAGGTGTCTGACCTCCCTATAGGCTGTCTCATCGTTGTCGGTGATCAGGCTTACAACCGTCATGTCATCAGCAAACGTAATGAAGGTGATAGAGTCGTGCTCGGCCACACAGTCGTGGGTGAACAGGGAGTACAGGAGGGGACTAAGCACACACCCCTGAGGGGTCCCAAGCACGCACCCCTGAGGGGCCCCCGTGTTGAGGGTCAGCATGGTGGATGTGATGTTGCCTACCCTCACCATCTGGCGGCGGCACGTCAGGAAGTCCAGGATCCAGTTGCAGAAGGTGGTGTTCAGTCCCAGGGTCCTTAGCTTAATGATGTGCTTAGAGGGCACTATGGTGTTAAACAATGATCTGTCAATGAACAGCATTCTTGCTTGTGTTCCTCTTGTCGAGGTGGGAGAGGGTGGTGGGGAGTGCAGTAGAGGTTGCGTCATCTGTGGATCTGTTAGGGCGGTATGTGAATTGGAGTGGGTCCAGGGTGTTTTGAGTTGTTTGAGTTTGTGCTGTGATATTTCAATTACCCATCTCTGTTATGGGGTCTAGTGGCTTGGGGGTACAGAATACTAATGTTTACTACAAGCCTTCTCAATCTGTCTCGTGTGTGTGTGTGTGTGTGTGTGTGTGTGTGTGTGTGTGTGTGTGTGTGTGTGTGTGTGTGTGTGTGTGTGTGTGTGTGTGTGTGTGTGTGTGTGTGTGTGTTGTGTGTGTGTGTGTGTGTGTGTGTGTGTGTGTGTGTGTGTGTGTGTGTGTGTGTGTGTGTGTGTGTGTGTGTGTGCGCCATTCATTTATTAATCCACAAAAGCAGGGAAATAGAATAGTCAACAGTGAATTTGGGTTGGATGGGACAGTTTTTGCTGATGCTAGGAGGGTGTTTGCCAGTGAATAATTCGAACCAAGCTTTGTGTTTGAATGATAGTATACCAGAATATAGAGTATACCAGACTGACACCAGAATATTTCCTCTTAGCGCTTATCTCAATTTCCGAGGAGATTGCAGTCACTGCTTTGGCTGAACTGCAATGCAAAACACATTGATGTAGAGGCTAAATCCAGCAGACTACACTACTTTACCCAGCCATAGTCATTTCATCTTTTCCCTTTTTTAAAAACATATTTTACATCAATGCTGCAAGAAGGAACAGAATGAACAGCTGATAAAATAATGGCTACCCTAACACTCCACTGAGTGGTTTGTTTGTTTACTAGAATCATTGCCATCGATGGGGAACGGCCCAGTAAAATACTGTCCCCGCTGAGAAATGGAGAGCTGTCAGCACTCACACAGCAGGAAGAACCAACAGAGTTCCAAGGGGGAAGAAGAAGAGGCTCTCTGCTGGAGGGAATGAAAACACACGCCAGGGGGAGGAGAATAAGAGACAAACCGAGAGGCAGGGGCAAAAATCTGATATCAACTTTGGAGGGGACAATTACATGACATTTTCTCAAGAGCAATTCCTGAGGGGGACACCAAAAGTAGTGCTGTAACACATAGCCTACATTGTAATATGGTAAATGTATATTGAGGAACCAAAGAAATAAGGTGTTTGCCGTACTCCTAACTACCGGTACCCAAAACTACACAACTAATCACAACAGCAATACCATTGCCTTTAACAAATCTTAGTTCAGTCACCAGTTTAAGTTGAGAGTGGGGGTATCCATGGCATTTTCCAATTATGTTCCTATTTTACAAGTCAAAAAAATGGAGAACCTTTTATAATGTTGCCAAACAAAGACTCAGCAAACTTACCTGAAACTCCCTGTCTCTGCCAGTCTGTCCCTGCATATCTGTCCCCAACTCTGCTGTCTGTGTGCCATCTGTTGCCTGCTCTGCCTAATGACATCATTGTGAAACATTTCCATTAGAATTTCATTTCTTTCTTATAAACATTTTATCAACTAGTCTTTGAGATATTAGGCTACTAGGGTTCTTACTTTGCGTTTTGGTGTACTGAAAAATACTCTGATGTCCGTCTTTTATTTTTCTGCCATTTTTCTACCTGGCTGGCTGGCTACACACACACACAGTGTGTAGGTTATTTACAGTAGGAGATGGGCTTCTATCATCTTATCTTCTATCATTCTATTTGGGCTTCGATCTAAAAGTTAGCTAGCAAATGTGAAACGGATTAAAATGACAAGAGTTGACAGCTGAATGAGTTCACCATTTACACAACATATGCTGCAACCTTTTGTAATTGTAATAGTTTGTTTCCTATTGGCTGGCTTCCAACAATAGCTGAATTTGCAAAGCTAGCGAGCATCAATTCCGTTTCAGTGGTGTTTGCTATAATCTTTGCTACCCGGGTTAAATAAAGGTGAAATAAAATAAATAAAAGTTCCCTTGCGACAATTTAGCTTTTGCAACGAGACCATTAAATATATTTAAGACAATGGTAGAAGAAAGTGTAGTTCTGTTCAGTTTGGACTTCAGTTTATCGCTAACCTTATCACAGGAACTTTGAAGCACTAACTTACATCATCTGCATGCTGATCTTGGAATAAATTGACGATAGCAAAGATTCCATCTTTGACGACGCCACATAAATGGAATAGGTATTAACTAGCTTAATAATTAATATTTGCGCGCTAGCTCTGCATATTCAGCTAGTGTGTGTGCGTGATTGACTGGATTAACCTTACGTCAGTTACGTTCATTGAGTGCCTTTCAGACAGTAGACACGAACCCTCTCTTACCTTGCCAACTAAGGAACTGGCAGTGGATCAAACCATTGTGAGACAAAGGGTGGGGGGGTCGCAATCTTTTGAAACTTAAAAACGCGCTATTAAGTGTCTATAATCAGCACAATTGCTTTCATTGTGTATTATTAATATTATTTAAATTACATAGTTATGTTTCAGTGATATATTGGGAGGGACAAATCATATTTTTCCCAGGATGGGGGGTTCGTGTCCCCCCCGTCCCCCCCGGGATTTCCGCCTCTGCAGAGGGGCAGCATGGCATGGCCACCAGGGCAGTCTCTTTTGTGTTGCTACTTAAGTTTAAATGATTCATTATATTTGTGCTGTACCATTCCCCAATGTCACAACAGTAACTAAGGTTAGATGTGGACAACATAGTGGAAATGTGATTTAAACAACTTTCTTTATTATTTAAAATGCAATCAAAATTACAATAGTTACAGAAATTACAGGCTGCTAGGGTATTGTGTGATTTTTTTAGGCTCTAATGTCGAGTCATCGTTTCCTAAAGAATTTTCCAATGAGATCAGAACAAAACATAGGGTCACAGTTTAGAAGAAATTTGAATCCTCTGACCTCCATTTTCAGTTCAGGCAATCACTGTTGAGTTACATCGTTCGTTTCACCTCATTTGTCTGGAGGAAAGAGTAACAGCACTCTGCAGTAGAGTGCACCCTATCTCAACAACAGCACAATGTTGCTTTTCTCAATCTAAAAAAGCATGTTAAGAGCAAGTTGGGTGAAAGCAATCAGTGTGAGATTAGTGATGCAAGTGATTACTGGAGAAACACGAATAGCTTTCTTATCACAGACCAGCTAGTTTGAAAGTGTTGCAATCACTCTGTGTAACATAGACTGAACGCTCAGGCCTACTGAATGACAACCTTTTCCCTATATAGAACACTGCTTTTGACCAGAGCCCTATGGCCCCTGGTCTAACTAGCGCACTAAATAAGGAATAGAGTGCCATTTGGGACACAGACTCTGAGTGGCTATAAAAACACTAGCAGTTTCAGGTGGCAGAGTGGAACAAGCAGATGTCCCAGAATGCCCAAACTACACAGCATTTCTCCACAGGGGAAAACTCTGTCTAAGTCCCTATTCCCTTTATAGTGTATTATGTAGACAATAGGGTAACATGTGGGACTTAGATAAAATGTCTGTAGGCATGGAAAAGCCATTTGGGGTAGTCACGTCCAGCCCCCTCCGTCCCATCTGCTCTTTAACACTGTTTTGGAAAATAATCTGATATTATAGGGCGTCATGAAAGGGCTGCTCTCGTGCAGGAGGCTTGAAAGCCCTTGGGTCCTACAGTAATGTTCAGTAGAGTGGAGTAGTGGGTTGCTGTGCTCAGTCACTCAACCTCTATAGATGGACTAGTTATGAATAAAGCAGGGGTTGAGTTCTGGAGTGTGTGTGTGTGCGTTTCTCTGCGTGTGTCTACGTGTGCCTCTATGTGTTTGTCTGAGTGAATATAGGTCTGAGGTGGTGTGTTCAAAGTGGTGACTGCCATAGGAGATGCAGTGGTTTGATTCAACATTAAGTGGTGAGATATAATTTGGCTGGTGGGGAATGGAGTGAGAGATTGGGAACATTGGGACCCAGAGAAGCTCTCACGGTACAGGGTAGAGAACATTTTAGTATGCTGACAAAGTAAACATTGTGATTGGTCTTTGGTCTCAGTGCAATGGGGGATTAATTCAAAATAGATGGTGTAACCCTAAATAATTCCATCTATGATATCACTAAACCTTTGAAAATTAGAAATGCATAATGAAACTAGATGAATGTTATATTGCACATTGAGATACTTTTCTGTAGAATCCACTTCTTTGTAATTGTAAATAGTACAGTGTTTACTATTGTAACCCAAGGCATATTTCTCAGATCAATCTACAATTTATGTTGAAATACATTTCATTTTGTTTGTTCGGTTGGTCTACAGTACCAGTCAAAGGTTTGGACACACATACTCATTCCAGGATTTTTCTTTATTTTTCTTATTTTATACATTGTAGAATAATAGTGAAGACATCAAAACTATGAAATAACACATATGGAATCATGTAGTAACCAAACAAGTGTTAAACAAATCAAAATATATTTTATATTTGAGATTCTTCAAAGTAGCCACACTTTGCCTTGATGAAGCTTTGCACACTCTTGGCATTCGCTCAACCAGCTTCATGAGGTAGTCACCGGAATGCATTTCAATTAACAGGTGTGCCTTGTTAAAAGTTAATTTGTGGAATTTATTTCCTTCTTAATGCATTTGAGCCAATCAGTTGTGTTGTGACAAGGTAGGGGTGGCATACAGAAGATAGTCCTATTTGGTAAAAAAAAAGAAAAGAAAGAGAAACGACAGTCCGTCATTACTTTAAGACATTAAGGTCAGTCAATCTAGAACATTTCAAGAACTTTGAAAGTTTCTTCAAGTACAGTCGCAAAAACCATCAAGCACTATGATGAAACTGGCTCTCATGAGGACCGGCACAGGAAAGGAAGACCCAGAGTTACCTCTGCTGCAAAGGATACGTTCATTAGAGTTAACTGCACCTCAGATTACAGCCCAAATAAATGCTTCACAGAGTTCAAGTAGCAGACACATCTCAACATCAACTGTTCAGAGGAGACTGAGTGAAGCAGGCCTTCATGGTCGATTTGCTGCAAAGAAACCACTACTAAAGGACACCAATAAGAAGAAGAGACTTGCTTGGGCCAAGAAACATGAGCAATGGACATTTGACTGGAGGAAATCTGTCCTTTGGTCTGATGAGTCAAAATGTGCGATTTTTGGTTCCAACCACCGTGCCTTAGTGAGACGCAGAGTAGGTGAATGGATGATCTCCGCATGTGTGGTTCCCACCGTGTAGCATGGAGGAGGAGGTGTGATGGTGTGGGGATGCTTTGCTGGTGGCACTGTCAGTGATTTATTTAGAAATCAAGGCACACTTAACCAGCATGGCTACCACAGCATTCTGCAGCGATACGCCATCCCACCTGGTTTGCGCTTAGTGGGACTATCATTTGTTTTCAACAGGAAAATGACCAGAAACACACCTCCGGGCTATGTAAGGGCTATTTGACCAAGGAGAGTGATGGAGTGCTGCATCAGATGACCTGGCCTACACAATCACCCAACCTCAACCCAGTTGAGATGGTTTGGGATAAGTTGACCTGCAGTGAAGGAAAAGCAGCCAACAAGTGCTCAGCATATGTGGGAACTCCTTCAAGACTGATGGAAAAGCATTCCTCATGAAGCTGGTTGAGAGAATGCCAAGAGTGTGCAAAGCTTTCAAAGAGTGGCTACTTTGAAGAATCTAAAATATAAAGTATACAGTTGAAGTCGGAAGTTTACATACACCTTAGCCAAATACATTAAAACTCAGTTTTTTTTACAATTCCTGACATTTAATCCTAGTAAATATTCCCTGTCTTAGGTCAGTTAGGATCACCACTTTATTTAATGAATGTGAAATGTCAGAATAATAGTAGAGAGAATGATTTATTTCAGCTTTTATTTCTTTCATCACATTCCCAGTGGGTCAGAAGTTTACATACACTCAATTAGTATTTGGTTGCATTGCTCCCAAGGATGAACCAAACTTGTGGAGGTCTACAATTGTTTTTCTGAGGTCTTGGCTGATTTCTTTTGATTTCCCCAAGATGTCAAGCAAAGAGGCACTAAGTTTGAAGGTAGGCCTTGAAATACATCCACAGGTACACCTCCAATTGACTCAAATTATGTCAATTAGCCTATCAAAAGCTTCTAAAGCCATGACATCATTTTCTAGAATTGTCCAAGCTGTTTAAAGGCACAGTCAACTTAGTGTATGTAAACTTCTGACCCACTGGAATTGTGATACAGTGAATTATAAGTGAAATAATCTGTCTGTAAACAATTGTTGGAAAAATTACTTGTCATGCACAAAGTAGATGTCCTAACCGACTTGCCAAAACTATAGTTTGTTAAAACCTGTTGGGGATAGGGGGCAGTATTTGCACGGCCGGATAAAAAACGTACCCGATTTAATCTGGTTACTACTCCTGCCCAGTAACTAGAATATGCATATAATTATTGGCTTTGGATGGAAAACACCCTAAAGTTTTTAAAACTGTTTGAATGGTGTCTGTGAGTATAACAGAACTCATATGGCAGGCAAAAACCTGAGAAGATTAATTACAGGAAGTGGCCTGTCTGACCATTTCTTGCCCTCCTTGATCATCTCTAACAAAAACAGGGGATCTCTGGCATGACGTGACACTTCCTACGGCTCCCATAGGCTCTCAGAACCCGGGAAAAAGCTGAATGACGTAATTCCAGGCCCAGGCTGAAACACACTAGCGCTTTTGGCAAGTGCTCTATCAGAGGGCCATCAGACTGAGGCTCGTGCATGAGGGGATCCCATGCTTTTACTTTCGCTCTCTTTGTATTAAAAAACTATTTCCCAGTCGGAATATTATATGATTGAACAAAACATGCATGTATTGTATAACATAATGTCCTAAGATTGTCATCTGATGAAGATCATCAAAGGTTAGTGCTGCATTTAGCTGTGGTTTGGGTTTATGTGACATATGCTAGCTTGAAAAATGGGTGTCTGATTATTTATGGCTGGGTACTCTGCTGACATAATCTAATGTTTTGCTTTCGTTATAAAGCCTTTTTGAAATCGGACAGTGTGGTTAGATTAACGAGAGTCTTGTCTTTAAAATGGTGTAAAATAGTCATATGTTTGAGAAATTGAAGTAATAGCATTTCTAAGGTATTTGAATAACGCGCCACGGGATTCAACTGGCTGTTGAGTAGGTGGGATGCAAGCATCCCACCTAGCCCAGAGAGGTTAAAAAGAAATTTGTGGAGTGGTTGAAAAATTTGTTTTAATTAAAACTTCCTTGGGATAGGTGTCCCTTCCATGGGACGGTTGAGCTAACGTAGGCTAATGCGATTAGCATGAGTTTGTAAATAACAAGAAAATTACCCAGGACATAGACATATCTGATATTGGCAGAAAGCTTACATTCTTGTTCATCTAACTGCACTGTCCAATTTACAGTAGCTATTACAGTGAAAAAATACCCTTCTATTGTTTGAGGAGAGTGCACAATTTTGAACATGAAAAGTTATTAATTAACAAATTAGGCACATTTGGGCAGTCTTGATACAACATTTTTAACAGAAATGCAATGGTTCATTGGATCAGTCAAAAACTTTTCACATACACTGATGCCATCTACTGGCCAAAATCTAAATTGCACCTGGGCTGGAATTATACATTATGGCCTTTCTCTTGCATTTCAAAGATGATGGTACAAAAAAATACAAAGAACGGTTAGTTTTTTCTTTGTATTGTCTTTTACAAGATCCATTGTGTTAAATTCTACCACATTCCTTTCACATTTCCATAAAAGTGTTTCCTTTCAAATGGTACCAAGAATATGCATATTCATGCTTCAGGTTCTGAGCTACAGGCAGTTAGATTTGTCATTTTAGGCGAAAATTGAAAAAGAAGGGGCTAATCGTTAAGAGGTTTTAATGACTCAAACCTAACTGTATGTAAACTTCCGACTCCAACTGTATTTTGATTTGTTTGAAACTTTTTTGGTTACTACATGATTCCATATGTGTTATTTCATAGTTTTGATGTTTTCACTATTTTTCCACAATGTAGAAAATAGTAAAAATAACGAAAACCCATTGTATGAGTAGGTGTGTCCAAACTTTTGACTGGTACTGTAAATCATCAGTATGAAGCAACAAAAAACTTTTTTTGGTTTGATTTGATCAATGCATGAAAGCCTTGTCCTGTATATCGATCAGCAACAGCAGATATGCAATGATTGATTGATTATTTCACATTTGAATAAAAAAGAGAGAGGCCACTCAAAAAGAAAGACAAAATAGTAATAATCTAACATGTAATATGTAAGATTTTTCATTCATAACCTGAATCTGTACATGTTTTGAGGCAATCTACAAAGGTTTAATCCCCTGTTTATACAAGGCCTTCAGAAAGTATTCATACCCCTTGACTGATTCCACATTTGGTAGTTACAGCCTACATTCAAAATGCATTAAATCATTTTTTTCTCTCACGCAGCTACACACATACCCCACAATGACAATGTAAAAACATGTTTTCGAAATTTTAGCAAATTTATTGAAAATGAATTACAGAAATATCACATTTACATACAGTACCAGTCAAAAGTTTGGACACACCAACTCATTTCAGGGATTTTCTTTATTCTTACTATTTTCTACATTGTAGAATAATAGTGAAGACATCAACACTATGAAATAACACATGGTATCATGTAGTAACCAAAAAAGTGTTAAACAATTCAAAATATATTTTACATTTGAGATTCATCAAAGTAGCCACCCTTTGCCTTGATGACAGCTTTGCACACTCTTGGCATTCTCTATTTGGTAAAAGACCAAGTCCATATTATGGTAAGAACAGCTCAAATAAGCAAAGATAAACAACAGTCCATCATTACTTTTAAGACATGAAGGTCAGTCAATCTGGAAAGTTTCAAGAACTTTGAAAGTGCAGTCGCAAAAACCATCAAGCGCTATGATGAAACTGGCCACAGGAAATGAGGATCGCCACAGGAAAGGAAGACCCAGAGTTACCTCTGCTGCAGAGGATAAGTTCATTAGAGTTACCAGCCTCAGAAATCTGCAATTAACTGCACCTCAGATTGCAGCCCAAATAAATGCTTCACAGAGTTTAAGTAACAGACACATCTCAACATCAACTGTTTAGAAGAGACTGCCTGAATCAGGCCTTCATGGTTGAATTGCTGTAAAGAAACCACTACTAAAGGACACCAATAAGAAGAAGAGACTTGCTTGGGCCAAGAAACACGAGCAATTGACATTAGACCAGTGGAAATCTGTCCTTTCAAGGCATTCAAGGCAAACTTAACCAGCATGGCTACCACAGCATTCTGCAGCGATACGCCATCCCATCTCATTTGTGTTAGTGGGACTATCATTTGTTTTTCAATAGGACAATGACCCAAAACACACCTCCAGGCTGTGTAAGGGCTATTTGACCAAGAAGGAGAGTGGTGGAGTGCTGCTTCAGATGACCTGGCCTCCACAATCACCCGAACTCAACCCAATTGAGATGGTTTAGGATGAGTTGGTCTGCAATGCCAAGGCAGCAGCTACTCATCCTGGGGTCCAGCAAAATTAAGGCAGTTTATTCAATTTTAAAAACATTACATTCACAGATTTCACAACACACTGTGTGCTCTCATGCCCCTACTCCACCACCACCACATGTCTACAGTACTAAATCTATGTGCATGTGTGTGTATAGTGCGTATGTTGGACTGCCGAGTGAAGGAAAAGCAGCCAACAAGTGCTCAGCATGTGAGACTGTTGAAAAGCATTCCATGTGACTACCTCATGAAGCTGGTTGAGAGAATGCCAATAGTGTGCAAAGCTTTCATCAAGGCAAAGAGTGGCTACTTTGAAGAATCTCAAATATAACAAATATTTTGATTTGTTTAACACTTTTTTGGTTACTACATGATTCCATATGTGTTATTTCATAGTTTTGAGGTATTCACTATTATTCTACGATGTAGAAAATAGTAAAAAGAAAAGAAAAACCCTTGAATGAATAGGTGTGTCCAAACTTTTGGCTGGTACTGTATATACTCCACACCCCTGAGTCAATACATGTTAGAATCACCTTTGGCAGCGATTACAGCTGGATTGTACAATTTTTGTGCATTACTCTTCAAGCTTTGTCAAGTTTGCTGTTTATCAATGCTAGACAGTCATTTCCAAGTCTTGCCATAGATTTTCAATCCGATTTAAGACAAAACTATAACTAGGCCACTCAGGATCATTCAATTACGTCTTGGTAAGCAACTCCAGAGTATATTTGGCCTTGTGTTTTAGGTTATTGTCCTGCTGAAAGGTGAATTTGTCTCCCAGTGTCTGTTTGAAAGCAGACAGAACCAGGTTTTCCTCTAGGATTCTGCCTGTGCTTAGCTCTATTTCTTTCATTTTTATCCTAAAAAAACTCCGTAGTCCTTGTCGATGACAAGCATACCCATAACATGATGCAGCCCCCACCATGCTTGAAAATATGAAGAGTGGTACTCAGTAATGTGTTGGATTTGTCCCAAACATAATGCTTTGTAGTTTATTTATTTGCCACATTTTTTGCAGTTTTACTTTAGTGCTTTATTTCCAACAGGATGCATATTTTGGAATATTTGTATTGTGTCACTCTGCCATTTAGGTTAGTATTGTGGAGAAACTACAATGTTGTTGATCCATCCTCACTCTGTTTTAAAGTCACCCCTGGCCTCATGGTGAAATCCCTGAGCGTTTTCCTTCCTCTCCGGCATCTGAATTAGGAAAGACACCTGTATCTTTGTAGTGACTGGTGTATTGATACACCATCCGAAGTGTAATTAATAACTTCAAAGGGATAATCAACATTTTTTTTTTTTCATCTACCAATAGGTGACCTTTTTTGTGAGGTATTGGAAAACTTCTCTGGTCTCTGTGGTTGAATCTGTGTTTGAAATTCACTGCTCGATTGAAGGACCTTACAGATAATTGTATGTGTGGGGTACAGAGATGAGGTAGTCATTAAATACTATTATTGCACAAAGTGTGAGTCCATGCAACTTATTATTTGACTTGTTAAGCACATTTTTTCTCCTGAACTTATTTAGGCTTGCCATAACAAAGGGGTTGAATACTTTTTGACTCAAGACATTTCAGCTTTTAATTTTTAATTCATTTGTAATTACATTTCTAAAAACATATTTCCACTTTGACATTATGGGGTATTGTCTGTAGGCCAGTGACACAAAATCTCAATTTAATCCATTTTAAATTTAGGCTGTAACACAACAAAATGTGGAAAAAGTCAAGGCGTGTGAATGCTTTGTGAAGGCACTATGATATGCTAGGGTTAAATGACATGGACTAGCCATCCATTAATATAGAACAAGAGCTGGAACAGTATGGGGTTAGATATCTGCCAAAAATCTCCCCAAAGTTATTTACGATTCTAATGTTACATTCGTTTAACGTTTTGGCAGATTTCTCACTCCATAGAACAGTAACACATATTCTCCAGTCCTGTACAAGATCAGATTCAGCAGCAGGTCAAACCAGGGGCATCATTTCAGCTTTTACATTTTTTATTTAACTAGGCAAGTCCGTTAAGAACAAATTCTTATTTACAATGACGGCCTACCCCGGCCAAACCCTCCTCTAACCCGGACGGCGCTGGGCCAATTGTTCGCCACTCTATGGGACTCCCTATCATGGATGGTTGTGATATAGCCCGGGATCGAACTAGGGTCTGTAGTGACTTAGACCGCTGCGCCACTCTAGGGTATGGTAAACATAGGGTATGGCAAAGTGACGGGGGGAGGGTGATTCCAAGCAATTGTCATACATTTGTATGCTTATTTAATGCATTTCTACACAATTTAAAAAGTAAGAAATGCTATTTGGCGAAGAGCAAAAAACGAAATTGACTCCAGCCATTTTCACCTCAGCTGCTGTAGCTTCATTCACCTCAAACACGTCATACAGCACTTAGCTGCGACGCCCTAGCTCAGAACTGGGATTAAAAACTCTAGTTTCATTTCATTCCAAGTCAAATGGCAGTTACCTAGCATCCTAGCCATCTACAGCAATCTTCTACCTCTACACTGTTTTAAAATAAATGTTGCGCTGTTCACCATCCCGCTCCGAGGGATGTTTGGTCCTAAAGCCACCCCGCTAATACTGCTAAACTGCATTTGTCTTTTAATTGGGATTGGAATGATTTTAGTAGCCTATTTTAAATTGTTAGTATTGAGCTAGGGTATGGGGACTGCCATACCCAATTGACGCCCCTGGGTCAAACTACTTGAAAACCACATTGTATACATAAAATCAAAACCCAGGCAAACTCAAGCCAAGTATGTCCCAAACGTATAATAAAATAATGTAAAAGTACCTCCGGTCAACCACTCAGCATCAATTACACAGAACCAGCTCAAACTGACCCACCTACAAGCAGGTTGATATCCAATCACACAAAAACCAGACAAACATGCACGCACAAACATACACACACACAGACACACACACACGCTCACTCACATTTAGACCATGCATACACACAACCACACACACTCACAAAACGCCTGTCTTGCAATTTTGCAATTGTACCAAATGAAGTAAAGAT
Source organism: Salmo trutta (assembly GCF_901001165.1). Lineage (NCBI taxonomy): Eukaryota > Metazoa > Chordata > Actinopteri > Salmoniformes > Salmonidae > Salmo > Salmo trutta. The sequence goes on from NC_042958.1 coordinate 35,004,470, forward strand.
GTATGTGCATGAAAAACTTTGTGCAAAGAATGTTGAGCAAACTCCAGTCAGGGAAAGAATGGCACGGCAGTACTGAAATCAATGTAAAAAAATAAAAATAATTCGAAAAAACTTTAAGTAAAAAAGAGATACCAACAAAAGCCTGCTACTCCTGGGTGGGATGAGTGGCAGTAGCAGGAGCATATCACACTATTGAACCACGCTATGGAGTTAAAGCTACGGTAAAGAAGCCTTATTATGGTAGTGGAAAGCAAGACAAAATCCCCTCACTGATTAGGAATAATAAAACCCCAGTTTAAAAAAAAGCAACAGAAAAAAAACATGGACAGTAAATTAGCAAAACCCCAAAGGATATATAAAGGCCTATATAGCCTCACCAACATTTAAAGTCAAGATCTCTGTTCACATACTCTGTATTCTTTCTGAAAAATATACTGTATAATTCTTCCTACTACTCCCCCCTCACATCACACACCACCAGTGTAGGGCAGTCACACTGTACAACCCACTCAATGACACTGTTACTTTCCCTCTGTCCCCAAGAAGTCAGTCACGAGTGTGAAGTGTTCGAAGACTTTGGGCTTGGACGAAGAACTGACTTGAGATCAGTTTAAGGTTTTCCCACAGCACAGTCCCTCTGGCAGTGACCCTCCCTCAGCAGCTCTCAGATCAGCTCTCTGTTGAACAAGCCAGGTTTGAAGATTCACCGTGGTAGTCCACCAAACACAAGGCCTACTCTCAGACCACCAGAAAAAAAGCATGGGATTTCAAAGTGACACCACCACGATTTTCTCATCTCATTTCACAATATTGACAGCGAGCGTTTGAATCGACAAAACAAGAGACCAGCGTCAATCAGTCGATTGGGGGGGGGGGGGAGCGGTGCATGCCCCTTAGCACTGCTCAGACTCAATGAAGCCCTCCTTCTCCTGGCCCACGGGCTCCACCTCCGCGTAGGCAGGGTGACCGGACCCTCGCCGGAACTTCATGGCCGGCCACCTGCTGGGACGTCTCTGGAGAAGGGGAGAGGGATTAGAGGTCATTGAGGTGACAGACTAGGTTCAAAGGCCAAAGGTCTGCAATGCCACTGACCTGTGCCCAGGGTTAGGTCACTGTGCTACACCCTATTTCAGCTGACCTATCTTTGTAGCTATCACATTCTTCTTGTTTCTCCTAAACGCTGATCCTGGGTCAGTTTAGCATTTCCCCCACTAATGGTTAAGGTTAGGATTAGGGGAGGAGGAAGCTGATCCTAGATCTGTACCTAGGGAAAACTTCCCACCGGAGCTACATATGGATGTATAGCGGTAGAAATAAGCGAGCACATTGTATTACAGACAGCGAAATATAATATATGACATTTCCAGAGTTAATAACCTCTTAGGTATGCGTGATTGAAACAGATGTATTGGGAGTAAATGTTATGACATTAATTGACACGCTCTCGCCGTTTGATATATGCCATGTACTAAACCACTCAGTGAGTGAAGAGAGCTCCGAGGGAGAAGCATTTGAATTCTCTCAGAGAAAATTGTTCCTTGATGAGGGATTGGCTCGTTGTGCGATAATGACCTTGAAGATTACGCATTTGTCATTTATTTTCTCGATGTTTAAACATCAATCAGTCTCATTACAACCTCCAAACGGTACAAATGAAACCAAAACCAATTCATTGCCAAAGCTTTCGTAGGCATTTATCATCAAAGAACCATATGGAGCCATGTTTCACTGCCTGCACCCTGTGAAAGTAATCATGCATATTTATGAGTTGGAGAAACAGGGATAAAGTGTAATGAACGCTGACCAGATTATGACTCTACTTTTTTTTGGAGGGCCTGACAGAACTTTGGTCCCAAATGGCACCCTATTCCCTATATAGTGCCCTATTTTTGAACCAGAGCCCTGTCGACAAAGTAGTGCACTAAATAGGGAATAGGGTGTAATTAGGGAGAACAGAGAAACACAGTGGGAGTAGTTTGTTATTCCACCCTGACATACGGGCGTCTAGTGGTTGGCAGACATATTGCCTGACCTTGGAAGGAAGTATCTGCTGGGGTAGGTTAGGAAAGCACACATCATAATCAAACCTGACAGGCAGAGAGACACACAGAGAGAGAGAGACTCCCTCACAAGCAGTTGTAATACTGTACTACCCTTAGGCTAGCATGGGTCTCAGCCTGCTGTTCTAAGGTACTTCAGGGGACATAACTGACCAACCGGTAAAGACAGTCCAGAACGAAGGGACTTCTAAATCCAGTGGATACTTATGGACTGTTGACAAGTCAAAGCAATACATGTCTTTGTATATAAGCTTGATTGACATTTTTGGGGGGGAGTCACTCTTCTTTCATATTGTGTATGCTTTATGGACAGACATATGAGACACCATTAGAGACAGGTGAAGAGGAGATTCAGGGAGAAGGGAGCACATAGGGATTGAACAACACATCGTTTGAATGTTGAGATAGCCACATAGTGGTATTATAGACTCACCTCGATGAAGAAGAGGCTTGCGGCTGATGTAGGGTGGTGGTAGATGTAGACAGTGACCAGGACTGCGGCTGCCATGATGAGCAAGACCACGAGAATGCCCAGGATCAGGCCAGTGTGCAGTGGGTGTGTGTCCTTCCTCTCTGCAGCACTCTCCTTTGGCATCGCTAGAGTAACACAGGAAAACCCACTTTAGAATCTTTCTCTTGAACACAGACCTTCACTGCATTTGTACTATTGAACAGTAGGGGACACTCGTCATTCGTGGGTGCTGCTGGTCTCTGTTTCTCCTGTTGTCACTAGGGCTTCTGTCTTAATAAACACGCCTGACGCTTGTGATCAAAAATGAAGTTGACCAAATGTCATGATGCACGGCCTTGTTCAGCCTCAGTCTAATCATACTTACTCTGGTGGCAATTACCGTTCAACCATTTAACCATGCAAGAAAACGAAAAGTGCCAGGTTCAAGTTCAACCCGCCCCAGAAAAGTTCATTGTGTTTTCCTATTGTTCCAAAAACCAAACAAACCTTGAATATTATCCTTTAATCCTTACCGTCAACTAACATGAGATTCTCTTTCTCTCTGAAAACGATGGAACATTCCGGATCTAGCTCAGCCGTTAGCCGACACTGCGCTTGAATGCCTGTGTGTGTGTGTGTGTGCATGTGTGCGAGTGTCTGGAAGGAGGAGATTAGCATCGTTGTGGCATAACCTGTTTAGCTATTCATGAGCAATGTGCTACAGCTGAGGCACAAGAGATAATCCCAAACCAAGGTTAGCTCATGGTGTTGTTGGATAGGAGGAGAGATGCATCTATGGATGGAGATATCGAAAGTTATCAGGCACTCAGTAATGGCAGTCCAGTTTGATAAGATGTGTGTATGGAGAGGAGACTCCATAATGATTGGCTGTCCTACCTTAAGGAATGTGCACTGTCATCTTGAAGGCCTTGTTTACAAACAAATGGGTGAATGACTGTGCTTGAAATCTAAACTGCCAACTAGCTAGCTAGGTCACTGTTGTGGCTAGCCAAAAATGTTTTTTTTTTAAATCTTATCCTTTGAGGCTTTAAAAGTGTTCTTACTCTATGTTTTTGAACATTCAAAGTAACTAGAAAACGTCCATGGCAGGCATTGTTGTCACTGTAACTTGCCACATAACTTCTGAGTGATAGGAAACACGCGCAACACCAATCGGCCTAGACCCCTGCGCACACACCTGTCGTTACTATGTCAGCAAATGACTGCTGTCTTATCACACACAAATCTGATTTGGTCACTTGTAACTTGCTGTTTGGACAGTCAGTATTCCAAAACGGATTTGAAAAACAAAACGGATTTTAGCATTAAGGCCTGCAGTGTGAACAGTTAGCACATTTGGTTCCTTGGAAGTTGTGAGAATGTACTGTATTTTGGTTTCACATTGGTTGTGGGACTGAAGGCATAGGTTTCCTGACTGGTAAAACGAAAAGTTTTTTAAACGTGCTGATAACAGAAGTGAACGCTTCTTATTTGGTTGCAGGGAGGTTCTGAAAATGTTTTACTCTGGTTCCTTATGTTTTCCTTGGAGGTTTTATCCATGCTCTGAGAATGGAAACGATCGATTATTTGGATGTTTTCGAATAACCTCCTTAGAACTTTTACATAATTTTTCAATAATAAATTAACTTTTTTATAACTCTAAGCACAGATGGGACACATGGAAATAGATTTCCTCAGGCATTAATCATGCAAACACATGTCTTGTTTATTGAGACACGGCATCAATGACTTATGATCAATCAATTCAAACCTCTGATCTTCAGTTCTCTATCCATGGAATTAGTCCACTGCACCACCAGGATGGAGCGAGCATGTCATGTTTTTTATGCATACAAAGCTGTTCATTTTAGTCTATTCAAACAGACTCCATTTTCAAAAGAAACAAACATTCATTAAAAACAGTTGTGGCCAATTACTCAGTGCGGTAAACACACCTGAACACACTTAACAAGATAGAGGAAAGTGAGAGTTTTGTTGATGCTGAGAACGGACTGTATATGTTTTTAAATAACATTCTTAGAACATTATCTGAATGTTTAGTTTTCTTGTGGTTTTTATGGAAAGTTTTCTTCATGTTCTGAGAACAGAATTTTGAGCTTAATGATGTTAATGTGTACAATTACATTTTTTGGAACATTCCCAGAATATTGCCAAGAACTGATATACAAAGTTTACACAGCCTTGAACTTTTTCCGCATTTTGTTGTGTCAGTGCCTGAGTTTCATTCATTTAAAGGATTTTCCACTTATCTACACACAATACTCCACTTATAATTCATTTTTATTGTGAAAAAATATATAAAAAATACAAAACTGAAATATCATAATTGGATAAGTCTCCAACCCCCTGAGTTAATACTTGGTGGAAGCACCTTTGGCAGCAATTACAGCAATGAGTCTGTTATTATAGGTCTCTACCAACTTTGCACACCTAGATTTGGCAATATTTGACCATTCTTCTTTACAAAACTGTTCAAGCCCTACCCAGGGAGAGAGCAAATGTTCTATGCCAGGTGAAATTGCGCATCAATAGCTCATTTTTATGGATGTGTCCACAATGAATCACTAGAAAACAGCTTAAACAAACGCAAATGCAGCTCCTTTGCTGTTATTTTGACTGCACTGTTTGATGTCACTGTGTTAGCCAAAGTTGGCTAGCTAGCAAGCAAGGGATGAGAATGTTGCCAGCCATCATGGCAACGGAACATTTAGAACGAACGACTGGGTCGCGTTCATAGATTTGGAACAAAAACACTTAACGAATGTGTTGTGTCTCTGGCCATCGAACCGATAGAACGAATGACTGACAAGCCAGCTTAGGTAGCAACCCTAGATTTGCATTGGGACTATATCTCGTGGAAGGATGAAATCATATGTATAAATTAATACAAATTCAGTTTTTATTTGAATATGTTGGTAACCCATTGTATAAAAGTGGTAATGCCCTCGAAGCCGGTGTTTGGAGGATATATTGACATGGTTTGACTTAGACTCGGGCCTAAGAACACACATGTTAATATATCCTGCAAACACCGGCTTCGAAGGCATTATCACTTAATTAACTACTACAACTACAACTAGAACTACTAGAACTACTAAAACTACGACTACTACTACAACTAACCTGATAATAAGATAGCATTGGCAAGCAGTTCACTCAGTCACAGCATCACATGGACCAAGTACATTGGAACACCCTGTTCTATAGTCTTATGTCTGATTCCCGTGTGTGTGAGAGAGAAAGAGTCACAGCGGCTGTCCCATCGATCATAGCAGGAGTGAGCTAATGATGTGATTACAAAACAAATGGCCACAGCTTTGATCTCTCATCTCCCACAGATTTATGGCAATGTTCCATCCTGGATCTTTTTATTTATTGAGATCATATATTTATATATTTACAGTATTTTCCTTATTTTCTATTCTGTTCTCTTTCTTGGTTTAATTAGTGACTAGCCACTCATCAGTGCCCCAGCCAGCTTCCTTCTCTCATGGCTCTCTGCTTTATTGATCTCCATAATTGCACAGGAAAACAGGGAGGTCCAGAGTGCTAATCAAACCTGTTTGCTAAAGCAGGGCCAATCACTGATGATTAACATACACTGTAAAAAAAAAAATCACCCAAAAATCTAGTTGTTTCAACCAATTATTATTAAGTAACTGGTTACACAGGTTTTTTTTGTTTACTCAGCTTTTCGGTCAAAGTGTTACCTGACTTTAACATTTTTAGTTGGCCCAAACTTAGCTCCAACATGAGAAAATGTGTGTGTGTGTGTGTGTGTGTAACCAGTTCCACAGCCTTTTTGTCTTTAGGTAAGATGCCAAAATAATAATTTCTAGTTGACATTATTTTTGCCTACGTTTTCTCGTGTTAGAGCAATGTTTGGTCCATCAAAAAAGTTCAGGTTGAAAAGTTGAGTAAACAAAAAAAATCTGTAACCTGTAATCACATTCAACCATGCAAGGACCATACAGTGCCAGGTTTAGGGCTGAGAGCAAAAGGAAAACAAAGTATTACAGGTATCAAGATAATGTAATTGCAAAGAGTATCTCTTAGTCATACAGACCAAAAAAATCGATCTTATTTGCATTCTGAATTATCTGATAGTACATCGTCCACAGTGTTGCTGTATTTCTGGGTTTTTTCATTAGTCAAAGCAGCTAGTAGTGCCAGCAAATAACATCATTTCCATTAAGGTATATGGAGTGGGATTAAGTTTTGGAAAAAGTTATATTTTCAAATAGAGCTAATCTCTTCATTTTTGAGAGTTATTTGGCAATCTTCAGAATATGCTCTTTCTGATACTACACTGAACACAAATATAAAAGTTAATATATTAGGAAATCAGTCGATTGAAATAAATGTATTAGGGCCTAATCTATGGATTTCACATGACTGGGAATAAAGATATGCATATGTTTGTCACAGATACCTTAAAAAAAGGTAGGGGCGTGGATCAGAAAACCAGTCAGTATCTGGTGTGACATCAAACCGCTCGCCCACATTGCGCCTTTCACGAGATTCATCCGTGAAGAGCACACTTCTCCAGTGTGCCAGTGGCCATCGAAGGTGAGCATTTGCCCACTGAAGTCAGATACGACACCGAACTGCAGTCAGGTCAAGATCCTGGTGAGGAGCTTCCCTGAGACAGTTTCTGACAGTTTGTGTAGAAATTCTTCAGTTGTGCAAACCCACAGTTTCATCAGGTGTCAGGGTGGCTGGTCTCAGACGATCCCGCAGGTGAAGAAGTCGGATATGGAGGTCCTAGGCTCGCGTGGACACACGTGGTCTGCTGTTGTGAGGACGGTTCTCGAAAACGACGGAGGCGGCTTATGGTAGAGAAATTAACATACAATTATCTGGCAACAGATCTGCAGTCAGCATTCCAATTGCACTCTCCCTAAAAACTTGAGACATCTGTGGCATTGTGTTGTGTGACAAAATGGAACATTTTGGAGTGGCCTTTTATTGTCCCCAGCACAAGGTGGACCTGTGGAATGATCATACTGTTTAACTTCTTACATCTAGGCATTCCGCCAGCGGAACCCCTAGCCAACAGCCAATGGGATCGCATGGCGCGAAATACAAAAACAACAAAAATACCACAATTCAATTTTCTCAAACATACGACTATTTTACACCATTTGAAAGATAAACCTCTCCTGAATCCAACCACGTTGTCCGATTTCAAAAAGGCTTTACAGCGAAAGCAAAACATTAGATTATGTTAGGAGAGTACATAGACCAAAATAACCACACAGCCATTTTCCAAGCAAGCATATGTCAATAAAACCCAAAACACAGCTAAATGAAGCACTAACCTTTGATGATCTTCATCAGATGACACAACTATGACATTATGTTATACAATACATGTATGTTTTGTTCAATCAAGTTCATATTTATATCCAAAAACAGCTTTTTACATTGGCGCTTGATGTTCAGAAAATGTATTCCCACCAAAAACTTCCGGTGAATTTACAAAAATACTCATCATAAACGTTGACAAAATACATAACAATTATTTTAAGAATTATAGATACAGAACTCCTTTATGCAATCGCTGTGTCAGATTTTAAAATAGCTTTACGGAGAAAGCACATTTTGCAATATTCTGAGTACATAGCTCAGCCATCACGGCGAGCTATTCAGACACCCGCCAAGTTCGGGGAAACCTAAACTCAGAATTAGTATTAGAAATATTGTATTACCTTTGCTGATCTTCGGCAGAATGCTCTCCCAGGACTGCTACTTCCACAAGAAATTTTGTTTTTGTTCGAAATAATCCATAGTTATGTCCAAATACCTCCGTTTTGTTCGTGCATTCAGGTCACTATCCAAAGGGTAATGCGCGAGCGCAATTCGAGACACAAAAAGTCAAAATGTTCCATTACCGTACTTAGAAGCATGTCAAACGCTGTTTAAAATACATTTTTATGGTATTTTTAACGTAAAATTGCGATAATACTCCAACCAGACAATAGTGTATTCATGCAAGGAGAAAAAGAAAAAACAGCGTGCTCGCGGGAACGCGCATATCCAATCCCTTTGTCCTCAGGCAGACCACTCAGTAACTGAGCTCCTATACTCTGCCCAGAGACAGGAGAAGGCTCAATCCACTTTCTGAAGGCTTTAGACAGCCAATGGAAGCCTTAGAAAGTGCAACGTAACAGCACGAAAGGGACTAGAAAGAAGAACTACATTTCTCAGATCCTACACTTCCTGGTTGGCTTTTTCTCAGGTTTTTGCCTGCCATATGAGTTCTGTTATACTCACAGACACCATTCAAACAGTTTTAGAAACTTCAGACTGTTTTCTATCCAAATCTACTAATAATATGCATATTCTCATTTCTGGGCAAGAGTAGTAACCAGTTTAAATCGGGTACGTTTTTTCATCCGGCCGTGAAAATACTGCCCCCTAACCATATCAGGTTAATCAGCTTCTTGATATGTCACACCTGTCACGCCTGCTCCCGCTTCCATGCTGCATCACATCCGGCTGTGATTGGGAGTCCCATAGAGCGGTGCACAATTGGCCCAGCATCGTCCCGGTTTGGCCAGGGTAGGCCGTCATTGTAAATAAGAATTAGTTCTTAACTGACTTGCCTAGTTAAATACATTTAAAAAAATCCCCTCTCTGGCGCTCGTGGGCGCCAGGCTGCCCTTCATTACGCACACCTGTCACCATCATTACATGTATCTGAGCTCATTGGCCTCACCTGGACTTCACGATTTTATTTCCTTCCCTATATCTGTCTGTTTCCTCTGTTTCATCCCCGTGTTAGCAGTAATATCGTTTTGTTTCCCCTGTCCAGACGCTGTCCGTATTCTGTTCCTATCTGTGTTTCATTAAATGTTCACTCCTTGTACTTGCTTCTCGTCTCCACCGTCTGTCCTCACAGAATGCTGATACTCATTATTTGAAGCTTCAGGGAGGTTTTAGTTTTTTGTTTTGTTGGTGACGTCGGATCCAGGTGCCGCTGCCGTAGGAACCAGGGGGTGCCTCAGCTGGCTCGTCGGGCTTCCACGCCTTTGCTGGCTCGAGAGGTTTCCTTGCCTCGGTTGGCTCGGCAGGCACCCATCCCACGTCATGCCTCAGGTGCCGCTGCCGTAGGAACCAGGGGGTGCCTCAGCTAGCTCCTCAGGCTCCCACGCCTCAGCCGGCTCGTCAGGCTCCCATGCCTCAGCCGGCTCGTCGGGCTTCCGTGCCTTGGCCAGCCCAGGTGCTAGAGGGGGGGAGGGGGGTATTCACGCCTGCTCCCACTTCTCCTCTCTGGCGCTCGAGGGCGCCAAGCTGCCCTTCATTACGCACACCTGTCACCATCATTATGCGCATCTGAGCTCATTGGACTCACTTGGACTCCTTCACGTTTTGATTTCCTTCCCTATATCTGTCTGTTTCCTCTGTTTCATCCCCTTGTTAGCAGTAATATCGTTTTGTTTCCCCTGTCCAGACGCTGTCCGTATTCTGTTCCTGTCTGTGTTTCATTAAATGTTCACTCCCTGTACTTGCTTCTCGTCACCAGCGTCTGTCCTCACAACACCTGTCAGGTGGATGGATTATCTTGGCAAAGGAGAAATGCTCACTAACAGGGATGTAAACAAATGAATGTACAAAATTTGAGAGGAATAAGCTTGTTGTGTGTATGGAACATTTATGGGATCTTTTATTTCAGCTCATGAAACATGGGACCAACACTTTACATATTGCGCTTATATCGTTTTTGTTCAGTGTATATATTTACTGCGCAAAAAATAAAGGGGACACTTAAACAACACATCCTAGATCTGAATGAATGAAATAATCTTATTAAATACTTTTTTCTTTACATAGTTGAATGTGCTGACAACAAAATCACACAAAAATAATCAATGGAAATCCAATTTATCAACCCATGGAGGTCTGGATTTGGAGTCACACTCAAAATCAAAGTGGAAAACCACACTACGGGCTGATCCAACTTTGATGTAATGTCCTTAAAACAAGTCAAAATGAGGCTCAGTAGTGTGTGTGGCCTCCACGTGCCTGTATAACCTCCCTACAACGCCTGGGCATGCTCCTGATGAGGTGGCGGATGGTCTCCTGAGGGATCTCCTCCCAGACCTGGACTAAAGCATCCGCCAACTCCTGGACAGTCTGTGGTGCAACGTGGCGTTGGTGGATGGAGCGAGACATGATGTCCCAGATGTGCTCAATTGGATTCAGGTCTGGGGAACGGGCGGGCCAGTCCATAGCATCAATTCCTTCCTCTTGCAGGAACTGCTGACACACTCCAGCCACATGAGGTCTAGCATTGTCTTGCATTAGGAGGAACCCAGGGACAACCGCACCTGCATATGGTCTCACAAGGGGTCTAAGGATCTCATCTCGGTACCTAATGGCAGTCAGGCTACCTCTGGCGAGCACATGGAGGGCTGTGCGGCCCCCCAAAGAAATACCACCCCACACCATGACTGACCCACCGCCAAACTGGTCATGCTGGAGGATGTTGCAGGCAGCAGAACGTTCTCCACGGCGTCTCCAGACTCTGTCACGTCTGTCACGTGCTCAGTGTGAACCTGCTTTCATCTGTGAAGAGCACAGGGCGCCAGTGGCGAATTTGCCAATCTTGGTGTTCTCTGGCAAATGCCAAACGTCCTGCACGGTGTTGGGCTGTAAGCACAACCCCCACCTGTGGACGTCGGGCCCTCATACCACCCTCATGGAGTCTGTTTCTGATCGTTTGAGCAGACACATGCACATTTGTGGCCTGCTGGAGGTCATTTTGCAGGGCTCTGGCAGTGCTCCTCCTGCTCCTCCTTGCACAAAGGCGGAGGTAGCGGTCCTGCTGCTGGGTTGTTGCCCTCCTACGGCCTCCTCCACGTCTCCTGATGTACTGGCCTGTCTCCTGGTAGCGCCTCCATGCTTTGGACACTACGCTGACAGACACAGCAAACCTTCTTGCCACAGCTCGCATTGATGTGCCATCCTGGATGAGCTGCACTACCTGAGCCACTTGTGTGGGTTGTAGACTCCATCTCATGCTACCACTAGAGTGAAAGCACCGCCAGCATTCAAAAGTGGCCAAAACATCAGCCAGGAAGCATAGGAACTGAGAAGTGGTCTGTGGTCCCCACCTGCAGAACCACTCCTTTATTGGGGGTGTCTTGCTAATTGCCTATAATTTCCACCTGTTGTCTATTCCATTTGCACAACAGCATGTGAAATTTATTGTCAATCAGTGTTGCTTCCTAAGTGGACAGTTTGATTTCACAGAAGTGTGATTGACTTGGATTTACATAGTGTTGTTTAAGTGTTCCCTTTATTTTTTTGAGCAGTGTATATTTTCTGTTCAGTATAAATGGAAATCAAAACGTCTTACCTGTATGTGCCCTGTATTTTTACATGTCCTCTTAAAACTGCTTATAACACAAATTCTGCTTGTGATATCAAAGTTCTAACAACTAACATGTTAAATAAACTTCCTTGGGAAAAGTCAAGGAGGGAGGGGGGCATGACTAAAAATGGAAAAGATATTTCAATGTTAAATTCATGATGGGTCAAAATTACTCACTCAGCACCTTTTTTTCTAACAGTGTAGAAAGGCTATCTAAAACCTGAAAGGGTTATTCAGCTATCTCCATAGGATAACCCTTTGAAGAACCCTTTTTGGTTCCAGGTAGAACCCTTTTGAGATCCATGTAGAACCCTTTACACAGAGGGTTCTACTTGGATCTCAAAAGGGTTCTACCTGGAACCAAAAAGGGTTCTACCCGGAACCAAAAAGGGTTATCCTATGGGGACAGCCGAAAAACCCTTTTGGAACCATTTTTTCTAAGAGTGTAGCGTTAAAAGGGTCCATTGTGATTGTTCAGGGATTTTATGGTGCTGTTCAGTGCTATCACTGCTGCCCCGACCATCCAAATCCACTATTTATTTAGGACTATGCTAGCCTTATAGAACACCAAAACAAAAGCAGGTAGCCTACTGTACATTAACAGAAACTGTACTCAATATATATGTGTAATGTATATGTTCCTAGGATTGGGACTTTTATCGTGTGTGGATGGATAAGTGTGTGTATGTGTGTGCACGTGCATGCATGAGAGAGAGCTTGAGACTCAGTGTTTGTGTGAGCTCTTTGTCTCAGAGCATAATGATTTCACCCCCACCACAGCACTACTCAAAATCTCTCCTTACAAAATGTCTTAGCCACTGTGTTAGAATGAATCGGGCAAATCCTTCATCAGTCCCTCATTGACTCATTTCGCATTCATCCCCTTCTCATTAGCAGGAGGTGTATGACCCATTTGGCTCAAGCAAGAATCCCCTTTCAACTACGTCATAAAACCTAAACTATCTAGAAATATTAACTGATGCCCAAAAAACACCATCAGCAGTGAAACTAGGGCTGGAAAGCCCCTTTTCTCACTTTTTTCCCTGGAAGGCAATTTGTCTGTGTTTGGGAGAAAAGTACAGAAGCCAACTGCCAAGCCTCACACAGTTGGAGGCAGCTGCTCCACAGTAGCGTCTAGGCTAGGCTGTTGGTCTGAAGTGTTTGCAGGGGTCTCCTGCCCAGTGCTCAGAGTGAGAAGGGAAGAGAAATCAACAGCCCAGCGTGGCTAACCAACAACCCCATAACAACCTCACAGACCAGTCTACTGCTGTGGAAAACACTGCCTCGCTGTGTCCCAAATGGCACCCTATATAGTGCACTACGCTTGACCAGGGCCCATAGGGGCATTTCACAGGGCTCTGGTCAAAAGTACTGCACTATATAGGGAGTAGGGTGCCCTTTGGGACACAGACCCAGGTTTCATCTGACTGACTGTTTAATCTGGTCTCATCTGTAGAAGGGGTGGAGGGAGATTTCCTTGGGTGTGGGTAAGCGAGAGGCATATCTAAGCCATTTGGCTGCAGAGACAGGGGTGTGAATGAATCCACATGTTATTCACATTGGGTCACACAGCTGAAAGCTGGTAAAAACAATAGCCTGAAAAACATAGTCACAGTGTCTCGATCATGAAAGTGGATGACTATGCCTGCATGCATGGCTTTGAAAGGTATGGGCCGTGTTCCAATTGGCACCTTATTTATTCTATTTATAGCCCCATAGGGCTCTGGTCAAAAATAGTGCACTATATAGGGGTGCTATTTGCAATCCAGCCATTGAAATTAGGTTACATTGGTTTCTGCAGTATAATGAAGCAAAGTCACATCAGGACACAGCTACATGAATGGGACTGGGACTGTGGGGGTCATAGCTGGAGTTCGAACCATCTCCCTATGATCAACCAATCAGCATTCTCCTCATAAACGTTCTCAGGACATAAACCTGCTGTGCTTAGCCTTCAGACAGCAAAACACAGAGCTTGAGCAGAGAAGATGAATTGAACGACCGTGTGGACCCAGACCACGCTACGCTTTTAGCGGCACATTACTGACAGCACAGTGTCACAGGGCCACAGCCATCCTCTCACCTGGCTAACGTGCCTAGCGAAGCTAATCAACACATAGTCTTCCAAATGGCAACGTATTCACTATATAGCCCTACTTTTGGCCAGGACCAATAGTGCATGATACAGTGAACGGGTTGCCTTTGGAGACACAACCCAAAGGGAGAGATACTTTTTCTCATCTTGCTTGGAGGATAAGGAGTGTCCTGTCTTCTTCGAGTAGCCTCTGCAGTGAGACAGTAGGGTGTGTCCTGATTTTCCCTCATCATATCACTTAGCCAAGGCTAATCGCCTTAGCGTTTTCTGCCGTGCTCCGTGTTTCCCAAGGTGAAAGGACACGCACACTGCTGGATCTGGTAGAAATCACACTAAAATGTGAACGATGGGTACAAATTGGAGTGGATGAGATGCACTAGATATCAAATTCTAAATCCACAGCTAACGTTACTTGAAGTACTGTATATATGTTGTGTAGTATTTTCAAATGCTATTGAACAGATGGTGAGAGTGGATGACAGTGGGAAAAGCTAGAGGCTGTAGACCGGTTGCCAACTTATGCTGTTCAACGTAGACGTGTGTTGGAGTCTGCGGCATTAGCGCTACACCAGCCAAGCCATAGCCACCATTACTTTAGACAGCCTCTCCATATAGTCACATGGCTGGTTTGTGGTTGTAATTGGTCACATGCAGTGTGCACCTAAAGACATGGTGTGGTTTGGGCTGCAGCAGCCTTCGGCTCTGTGGTTTCAGTATGATCACACTGGCTCATTCCCTCCATCCCTTTTGGCTTTCTCCTTAGGCCCAAATCCCTTCCCAGCACGCTTCCCACACAGTGATTAGGTCCCGAACATCACCATATTCCCTGCATAGTGCACTACATTTGACCAGAGTCTATGAGCCCCGGTCAAATGTAGTGCACGCTACAGAGCAAAGGGTGCGATTTGGCACGCATCCTGTGAAACAGGTCTGCTTTCTCCCAAATGAAAATGGGCACGCAGAGATTTCGTGTTGTCCGACATCTGGGAAGAGGCTGTGCCGCGAGCCAGCGAGTGAGATAGGCAATGTTTGGGTAAGGACGATAAAAGACACAGATTTCCAATTCCTCTCCGGGAGGAAATTAAATATTTGTGTGGTTTACTCAAGAAGTGATGGAGTTGAGACTCATTTTGGAATTAAAATGTCAGTCTAACACTCTCGCTCTCGCTCTCACTCTCTCTCTCTCTCACACACACAGTGTGGGTGTAGCTAATCAGCAGAACATTTTATTTAAACATTTAATTTTGTTAAATAGATACCCTGCTGTGTTGAGGTGTGTGCGTAGCAGAGTCGACCATATATACCGGTAGTACCTACATCCTGTTGAAATGGAAATGTATGTGAGATTGTTGACCACACCTGCCTCTTTTGAAATACCCCTCATACTGGAATCCCCCTCAAATTCCTGATGACATGGAGTTCATTTGTCAAGGGTCCGCACTCCAAATTGTGTTTTTTCGTAGTGCTATTTATTTAATTTGGAGGCAACGAGGGCAAATGAATTCTGTTTTAACTTTGGTAAACGCACCAGTTCTGAGAGCAGTGGTTTCAAGAACTTGCTGACATTCACATTGAGCTTCAGTCTGCGTTTATGTTTCACCAACACTCTGAGATAGCATTCCTTCAACTATGAAGCTCTAGTGTTCCTAAGGCAACTATGACCCCCTCTCCCTCCCTAACACCCACAAAGGATGCATCCCAAATGGCACCCTATTCCCTATGAAGTGGACTACTATGGGCCCTGGTCAAAAGTAGTGCACTATAAAGGGAATAGGCTACCATTTGCGGGACACACATAGACACCATGATTGATCAGTTCAATCCCAAAACTTGGTATAGTTAGCCATTTCAAATCAGCCTCTGGATGAGGTGCTTCAACACTGCTTCAATGAGCTGCTCCTTCCCTTGGCCTGTCCTCCCCAGAAAACAGAGCAATCTGTCAGCAGTAAATACACAGACAGCAGCCTTGGATGTAAACAGAGCCCCAAATATAAACACAACATGCATCTACACAGAAAAACACAACAACTGAATCAAAGGAACATGGATATATACAATGGGAAAACAGAGGCTTACCTCCATTGTCTTTAAGATGCAGAGCAATCTTGGTGTCATCTGGAGAGAGAGAGAGAGAGAGAGAGAGAGAATTACACATTACGACCTCTGTTTTGTCTGTGGTTTGTGAATATACCCACAGCCAGAGAATTACATACAGAATCCCTATGTCTATTATATGAATTATAGGATCTCTATGCCCACAGCTATTAACCTCAATACTGGTAAAGAATGTGAATCAGATATTCAGAAATAATCATTAGCGATTATTACACAGGTTTATAGACAAATGTAACTTTTATTTTGCAGTTTATATTTCATTACTAGATCATTTCATTTGAAAAGTGAATTTACTCAATGTCTGATTTTTTTGGGGGGGGGGATATAATGCTCTCCCATGCATAATGCAAGAGCAAGAAGCAGTCTGGGGTTAAGCTACTATGAAACATTTAAATTCACTGTGAGAGGTGTGATATGAATTTACACACCCCATAGGATACACATTATGTAAATTTGCCACATACTGTACATGAGCCGATAAAATGCTATGGGTGCCATTGCACCATCTCAAAACCAGAAAGAGCCTTGAAACGGGTCTCAACTAAGTAAATGTATTTCAAAGGATTTTAACATTTCAATTGCCAAGATCAAAGATAATTTAATGCATGCAACCATTTCCTAGAATAATTTCCTAGTCTAAGAAATGCCACGGTCTATGAGATAATTTGTATGACAGCGAGGCAGGAAATCAAACTCGATTACCAATCCTGCCAGTGTCATGAATATGAACAATTATCATATGATGACATTAAACTGTGACAGTGAAGATTCCTCAAAGCCGCATCACACGGTATCTGAACTCATACAGGATACAGTATTAAAGAATGAACAGTGTTAGGAAGTGGGAGGGAACAGGAGAGGGAAAAGAGAGCTGCCCACACCCCACCATTGCCTCCCAGTATCCAGTCTGACTTGACCTTGGACCTCTACAGCTGAGGAGACTGGGGCGGATCAGAAAACTATCCTCCGTGCTTGTCAAGAAGTGTGAGGCTCTTTCTGTGTGTCAGCTTCACGGCACACACCACAGACAGATAGACCTCCTGACTTTTTCATGCTAACACACACACACAGTCTCTCACACACACGCGCACACACACACACACACACACACACACACACACACACACACACACACACACACACACACACACACACACACACACACACACACACACACACACACACACACACACACACACACACACACACACACACACACACACACATCTGTTCACAGCTCACACCCCTGCTCCTCAGCGTGTCTGACCTCCAGTATCGTTGGGGTTTGTTTTCGTCTCTCAGCTGGACCTCTCTCACACTCCTCTCCACCTCTCTCCAGCATTCAAGGCATCTGTGCTCATATCACCACCTCACTGAGGGAAGGTCTTCAAAAGCGGCAAACTGGGATTGGTACATCCATTTGGGGATTTTTAAATGAATGATATATAGCGATTGATTTTTGAAGAATATAATTTATAGATGCCTCATGAGCTTTTTTGTTTTTCAAATCCCAGATTGCCTCTTTAACATCGTCTGAGAGAAGTTATACCTACCAAGGAGAGCATAAGAGGGAAAAGGTCAAGGACTGAAACACTAAATATAAGACAGAGATTAGGAGAATGAAACGAAACCCTGCCCTCACGTCCATGAAATGAAAACCTGCCCTTACGTCCATTAAATGAAACCCTGCCCTCACGTCCATGAAATGAAACCCTGCCCTCACGTCCATGAAATGAAACCCTGCCCTCACGTCCATGAAATGAAAACCTGCCCTCACGCCCATAAAATGAAAACCTGCCCTCACGTCCATGAAATGAAACCCTGCCCTCACGTCCATGAAATGAAACCCTGCCCTCACGTCCATGAAATGAAACCCTGCCCTCACGTCCATGAAATGAAAACCTGCCCTCACGTCCATGAAATGAAAACCTGCCCTCATGTCCATGAAATGAAACCCTGCCCTCACGTCCATGAAATGAAAACCTGCCATCATGTCCATGAAATTAAACCCTGCACTCACGTCCATGAAATGAAAACCTGCCCTCACGTCCATGAAATGAAAACCTGCCCTCACGTCCATGAAATGAAACCGTGCCCTCACGTCCATGAAATGAAACCCTGCCCTCACGTCCATGAAATGAAAACCTGCCCTCATGTCCATGAAATGAAAACCTGCCCTCACGTCCATGAAATGAAATCCTGCCCTCACGTCCATGAAATGAAAACCTGCCCTCACAGTGGAAAGCCATATGGAATCCTAAGAGAAAATCCTGAAATGATTACTTTAGAACAGTGAAAAGTAGAACTGGATGTCATTGGAGTTTGTGTAGTGTGGGGTACCGAGAGCCAAAACCTTGGGCATCTGCTTTAGAGATCATCACCGACTGGAGCTGGATCTAGAACCATCTAACCCAGAACCCACAGGCAGAACCCCTACCGTAACTCACCACTCCAACCACCTTTAAACACCACTCTGCAATAACAAAACATGTAGTCTGTCTACAGGTTTAGCCTTAATTTTTTCATCAATTCCACAAGTCTGGGAAACCAAAGAGCACCTTACCATATCAACTATTATTAATGTCAGAGAGCACACGGAATTCTTCTGCTTTACCACTAATACACTCTTAGAAAAAAGGGTTCCAAAAGGGTTATTTGGCTGTCCCCATAGGAGAACCCTTTTTGGCTCCAGGCAGAACCCTTTTTGGTTCCAGGTAGAAGCCTTTTGAGTTCCATGTAGAATCCTCTGTAGAATGAGTTCTACATGGAACCCAAAAGGGTTCTACCTGCAACCAAAAACAGTTCTTCAAAGGGTTCTCCTATGGGGACAGTCGAATAATCCTTTAAGGTTCTAGATAGCACCATTTTTTGTAAGAGTGTATATATGTATGTATAGGGTGCCATATGCATGTCATTTGGGACACATCCCTCAATCTTCCTCATTGTGGTTGCATATTCCTACAATGGTGCATTCCTATAATACATCATCAGTCACCCGTAGACAATGCAAGCTGTTACATACTATAATGAATTCGACATAATTAGCGGTCTACACCTCTTTCTCTTGGGCGTAAGCAAGAGTGGATACTTGAGATGATAAGTTGACCATTAGCACAGTGTAGGCTTTGTGTATCCCCCAGGCATCCCAACCCATAACACATTAGTCAATTATCAACTTCAAGATGTACCGGTTACCGGCCAGAAAATACACCCTGCATAGGCTTTTAGTCATGATTAAAGTGCATAATGTGATTGTGCAGATAGTGACAGGGACATTAAGTTGAACATTTTACTTTTCATGGGGAAGATGAATGGTACAGTTGAAGTGAATTACAGACATCTAATATTCAAGTCAGTACTGTGTGTGGGTAATATGTTAAGCTGATGAAGATGAATTAGCTATTTGTTTCAATACATACGTGGCTTGACATTTTAATTTCCCTTGACATCAGGGCAATGAAGTGTAAATAGCTGTAATCAAGTCAGCGTGCGCCTCAAATAGCACCCTATTCCCAATGGGCCTTGGTCAATAGTAGTGCACAACATAGGGAATAGGGTGTGATTTGGGATGCATTTTCAGCTTTAACCTTTATTTAACTAGGCAAGTCCGTTAAGAACAACGTCTTATTTACAATGACGGCCTACACCGGCCAAACCTGGACGATGCTGGGCCAATTGTGCGGCCCCTATGGGACTCCCAATCACAGCCGGTTATGATACAGCCTGGAATCGAACCAAGGTGTCTGTAGTGACGCTTCTAGCACTGAGATGCAGTGCCTTAGACCGCTGTGCCACTTAGAAGGAGAACTTCACCGTTTCTCCTGACATCAGCAGGAAAGAAAGGAATGATCACGATTATTTTTCTGTGTGGGTGCATGTCTTTAAGATTTTAGAGATATTGTCCTAATTCAATCTGCATTGTTTAGCTGGGTAAAACACAGCTTGCATGCCCTGCATCATTTGTTGCCATCTAGTGTGCATTTGGTGCTCAAGGAAAACAATCCGGATAGTTCTATTACTGAAGAAACAGTGAAAGAGGCAGAGAAGTTATACAGGGCCTTCGGGAAGAATTCAGACTCCTTGACTTTTTCCACATGTGACCGACCGGCTTGATTCTGTCTTATGTATCAAAATTGGAGATTGTGTTTTTTACATTGGATAAAAGTAGTATCATACCCATTGTTCCTCAACTGTAGTGTAAGTAATTCTGCTTTGAACGTTGATAAACCTCACTTTTGAGGAAATGGCCCTTGAATGTTTTGGTTCACCTACTGGAGAGCTCTTCTTTGTCTACACCCATTCAGCATCGTTCACACCCTCTTAACCTCTCTAGGGCCGGCGGAATCGGCCCACCTACGTAACAGCCAGTGGAATCCTGTGGCGCGTTATTCAAATACCTTAGAAATGCTATTACTTCAATTTCTCAAACATATGACTATTTTACAACATTTTAAAGACAAGACTCTCGTTAATCTAACCACACTGTCCGATTTCAAAAAGGCTTTACAACGAAAGCAAAACATTAGATTATGTCAGCAGAGTACCCAGCCAGAAATAATCAGACACCCATTTTTCAAGCTAGCATATAATGTCACATAAACCCAGAAGACAGCTAAATGCAGCACTAACCTTTGATGATCTTCATCAGATGACAACCCTAGGACATTATGTTATACAATACATGTATGTTTTGTTCAATCAAGTTCATATTTATATCAAAAACCAGCTTTTTACATTAGCATGTGACGTTCAGAACTAGCATACCCCCCGCAAACTTCCGGTGAATTTACTAAATTACTCACGATAAACGTTCAAAAAAAGCATAACAATTATTTTAAGAATTATAGATACAGAACTCCTCTATGCACTCGATATGTCCGATTTTAAAATAGCTTTTCGGTGAAAGCACATTTTGCAATATTCTAAGTAGATAGCCCGGCATCCCAGGGCTAGCTATTTAGACACCCAGCAAGTTTAGCCTTCACCAAACTCCGATTTACTATTAGAAAAGTTTGATTACCTTTGGTGTTCTTCGTCAGATTGCACTCCCAGGACTTCTACTTCAATAACAAATGTTGGTTTGGTTCAAAATAATCCATAGTTATATCCAAACAGCGGCGTTTTGTTCGTGCGTTCAAGACACTATCCGAAGTGTAAATAAGGGTCATGCGCACGACACATTTTGTGACAAAAAAATTCTAAATATCCCATTACTGTACTTCGAAGCATGTCAACCGCTGTTTAAAATAAATTTTTATGCCATTTTTCTCGTAAAAAAGCGATAATATTCCGACCGGGAATCTGCAATTAGGTAAACAGACGAAAGAAAATAAAGCATGGGGTCGACTCGGGCACGCACCTAAGCCCATTGTCCTCTGATCGGCCACTTGTCAAAAGCGATAATGTGTTTCAGCCTGGGGCTGCCTCGATATCGTTCAGCTTTTACCCGGGCTCTGAGAGCCTATGGGAGCCGTAGGAAGTGTCACGTTACAGCAAAGATCCCCAGTCTTCAATAAACAGAGGCAAGAAGAACAACAACTTGTCAGACAGGCCACTTCCTGCATGGAATCTTCTCAGGTTTTTGCCTGCCATATGAGTTCTGTTATACTCACAGACACCATTCAAACAGTTTTAGAAACTTTAGGGTGTTTTCTATCCAAAGCCAATAATCATATGCATATTCTAGTTACTGGGCAGGAGTAGTAACCAGATGAAATCGGGTACGTTTTTTATCCGGCCGTGTAGATACTGCCCCCTAGCCCTAACAGGTTAAGCTTTAGTCCCACCCATCTCTTTAAGGATTCACATGTGAGGCCATGTACTAAACAACCAAAGATTTCAAGACTAAAGGCTGGTTTATACTACGGGGGTGTTCGTCAATTCAATCTGGAGTGCCATAATGTGCGAAGAGTGTACTCTGGGCATTTGTAAATTCAGAGTGTTGTCAGATTGTCCGTTCGTAAAATCTGAGCGTTTCACTCTCGGAGCATTCAGAGCGCACACTGGACGCTCTGGCCAAGGAGTCGGGGTGATCTGACCTAACAACAGCAGTCAAGCACCCAAGCTAACTGGCTAATGTTGGCTAGCTTGCTAGCTACTTCCAGACTCAAATGAGGGAACAGCTCACTCTAAACATTTTACTCGCAGTCAAACACCCAAGCTAACTGGCTAACGTTGGCTAGCTTGCTAGCTACTTTTGGACACAAATGAGGGAACACCCCACTCTGACCATTTTACTGGCCCTAGCAGAGTTGGTTAGGCTGTTTTTATGTTATCCAGAGAATTGATGACTAAAAATGTGCTGTTGGCAACCATTTAATTATGCTTTTTTGACAACGTTTTCTGACACCGGCCATATTCAACGGGTGTTTTGTCAGTTATTCTGCACTCTGGCACACTCAGACGAGTGCTCTGAAATTGGAGCACTCGTCTGAAAAAGGTTCCTGTCTTTTTCTGTGGCTTAACCAACTAGACAAAAATGACAAAGCAAAAACTGGTTTTTAGAAATGTTTGAAAATTTATCAAAATGGAAATATTACATTTACATAAGAAATCAGATTCTTTACTCAGTACTTTGTTTAAGCACCTTTGGCAGCAATTACAGTCTTGAGTCATATTGGGTATGACGCTTCAAGCTTGGCTCAGGCTGGGCTACTCAAGGATATTCAGAGACTTGTCCTGAAGCCACTCCTGCATTGTCTTGGCTGTGTGCTTAGGGTCATTGTCCTGTTGGAAGGTGAACCTTCGCCCCAGTCTGAGGTCCTGAGCTCTCTGGAGCAGGTTTTCATCAAGGATCTCTCTGTACTCCGTTTATCTTTCCCACGATCCTGACTAGTCTCCCAGTCCTTACCGCAGAAAAACATCCCCACAGTATGACGCTGCATCCACCATGCTTTACCGTACGGATGGTGCCAGGTTTCCTCCAGAACGTGACGCTTGGCATTCAGGCCAAAGAGTTCAATCTTGGTTTCATCAGACCAGAGAATCTTGTTTCTCATAGTCTGAGAGTCCTTTAGGTGCCTTTTGACAAACTCCAAGTGGGCTTTCATGTGCCTTTTACTGAGGAGTGGCTGAGGAAATGTACCGGGTACTTTGTTTTACTTAACGTCCCAACAGCACATCCATCACATCTTCTTAGCCTACCCTTCTGTTCGAAGGTAGTCTCAGGGTTGTGTGCATTAAGACTCACTGTAGCAAAACATTTGCATCGGAAAACAAGCTTTTCTCATTGGACAATTTCAGATAGTGTGACTCCACTTATGTTAGTTTTATACAACGGGTGGTTTGGAATTCCCATTGTCAGAGTCTATCCTGCCCAGGATATACTAGACAACATACACATGGCCAGCACATTCATAAGAAGTGCCATTGTTTATGTCGTTACCTAGTAACGCAGTTCCACCACCGCCACCACCACCGTAACCACCGCTACCACTACTACTGTCTCATTGGCCCAGCCATGCAACTGATAAACTTGATCTCCATAGTAAAACAGATCTAGACATTATCGCCGACATTTGCAACATTGTCGCAATATTGAAATTCGATTGCCACTGTGTCCCATAGTAATGAACAGGTCGGAATGAGACAGACAGGCAGCTTTTCTCAGCCAGTCGAAATCATGAATCAGCCTAATTTTTTATGGATATACACTATATATACAAAGGTATGTGAACACCCTTTCAAATGAGTGGATTTGGCTATTTCAGCCACACCCGTTGCTGACGAGTGTATAAAATTGAGCACACAGCCATGCAATCACCATAGACAAATATTGGCAGTAGAATGGCCTTACTGAAGAGCTCAGTGACTTTCAACATGGCACCATCATAGGATACCACCTTTCCAAGAAGTCTGTTCGTCAGATTTCTGCCCTGCTAGAGCTGCCCCAGTCAGCTGTAAGTGCTGTTATTGTGAAGTGGAAACGTCTAGGAGCAACAACGGCTCAGCCACACAAGCTCACAGAACAGGACCGCCGATTGCTGAAGCGCTGGAGTGGTGTAAAGCTTGCCGCCATTGGACTCTGGAGTAGTGGAAACGCGTTCTCTGGAGTGATGAATAATGCTTCATCATCTGGCAGTCCGACGGATGAATCTGGATTTGGCTGGTGCCAGGGGAATGCTACCTGCCCAAATGCATAGTGACAAATGTAAAGTTTGGAGGAGGAGGAATAAGGGTCTGGGCCTGTTTTTCATGACTAGGCCCCCTAGGTCCCTTTTTCATGGCTAGGCCCCTTTTTTTCCAGGCTAGGCCCCTTAGTTCCAGTGAAGAGAAATCTTAACGCTATAGCATACAATGACATTCTAGACGATCTTGTGCTTCCAACTTTGTGGCAATAGTTTGGGGAAGGCCCTTTCCTGTTACAGCATGAAAATTCCCCCTGTGCACAAAGCAAGGTCCATATGGTTTGTTGAGATTGGTGTGGAAGAACTTGACTGGCCTGCACAGAGCCCTGACCTCAACTCCATTGAACACCTTTAGGATTAATTGGAACGCCGACTGCGAGCCACGCCTAATGACCCAACATCAGTGCCTGACCTCACTAATGCTCTTGTGGTTGAATGGAAACAAGTCCCAGCAGCAATGTTCCAACATCTAGTGGAAAGCTTTCCCAGAAGATTGGAGCCTGTTATAGCAGCAAAGGGGGGACTAACTCCATATTAATTCCCATGCTTTTGTAATGACATGTTCGACAAGCAAGTGTCAACATACTTCTGGTCATGTAGTGTATATACACTGAACAAAAATATAAATATAAAAGTTTTGGTCCCATTTTTCATGAGCTGAAATAAAAGATCCCAGAAATGTTCCATACGCACATAAATCTTATTTCTCTCAAATGTTGTGCACAAACTTGTTTACATCCCTGTTAGTGAGCATTTTCCCTTTACCAAGATAATTCAGCCACCTGACAGGTGTGGCATATCAAGAAGCTGATTAAACAGCATGATCATTACACAGGTGCATCTTGTGCTGGGGACAATAAAAAGCCACTGTAGGTTTTGTCACACAACACAATGCCACAGATGTCTCAAGTTTTGAGGGAGTGTGCAATTGGCATGCTGACTGCAGGAATGTCCACCAGAGCTGTCCACCAAGGGTCTTGACCTCAAATCAAATCAAAGTTTAATTGTCACGTGCGTCGAATACAACAAGTTCACCTTACAGTGAAATGCTTACTTACAGGCTCTAACCAATAGTGCAAAAAAAGGTATTAGGTGAACAATAGGTAAGTAAAGAAATAAAAACAACAGTAAAAAGACAGGCTATATACAGTAGCGAGGCTATAAGAGTAGCAAGGCTACATACAGACACCGGTTAGTCAGGCTGATTGAGGTAGTATGTACATGTAGATATGGTTAACCTCTTATGGCTAGGGGGCAGTATTTTCACGGCTGGATAAAAAACGTACCCGATTTAATCTGATTATTAGTCCTGCCCAGAAACTAGAATATGCATATAATTATTAGCTTTGGAGAGAAAACACTCCAAAGTTTCTAAAACTGTTTGAATGGTGTCTGTGAGTATAACAGAACTCCTATGGCAGGCAAAAACCTGAGATGGTTCTGTTCAGGAAGTACCCTGTATGACCATTTATTTGCTTTCTTTGACTCTTCCAAAAACTAAGGATCTCTGCTGTTACGTGACACTTCCCACGTCTCCAATGGAGTCTCAGAGCCCGCGAAAAACAGGAATGACGTAATTCAAAGCCCTGGCTGAAACAAAGGAGAGCAAAAGCTAAGTGGTCACTCAGTGGACTAAGCCTTACGCTCGCGACCCGCCCCGCCCCCGGCTTTCGGTTTTTCCCTCAGTATACAGACAGGCAGATTCCCGGTCGGAATATTATCGCTTTTCTACGAGATAAATTGCATAAAAATTGGTTTTAAACAGCGGTTGACATGCTTCCAAGTACGGTAATGGAATATTTAGAAAATTTTTGTCACATTCTGCGCCATGCTCGTGGCCGAGATTTAGCGTTGGGATAGTGTCTAGAACTCACGAAAAAAACGTCGCTGTTTGGATATAACGATGGATTATTTGGGACCAAACCTACATTTGTTATTGAAGTAGAAGTCCTGGGACTGCATTCTGACGAAGGAAAGGTAAGAACATTTTTCTTATAGGAAATGTGATTTTGGTGAAGGCTAAACTGGTTGGGTGTCTAAATAGCTAGCCCGTGATGGCTGGGCTATGTACTTAGATTATTGCAAAATGTGCTTCATCCGAAAATCTATTTTAAAATCGGACATATCGAGTGCATAGAGGAGTTCTGTATCTATAATTCTTAAAATAATTGTTATGCTTTTTGTGAACGTTTATCGTGAGTAATTTAGTAAAATCACCGGAAGTGTTCGGTGGGAATGCTAGTTCTGAACGTCACATGCTAATGTAAATAGCTGGTTTTTGATATAAATATGAACTTGATTGAACAGACATGCATGTATTGTATAACATAATGTCCTAGGTGTGTCATCTGATGAAGATCATAAAAGGTTAGTGCTGCATTTAGCTGTGGTTTGGGTTTATGTGACATGATATGCTAGCTTGAAAAATGGGTGTCTGATTATTTCTGGCTGGGTACTCTGCTGACATAATCTAATGTTTTGCTTTCGCTGTAAAGCCTTTTTGAAATCGGACAGTGTGGTTAGATAAAGGAGAGTCTTGTCTTTAAATAGCTGTAAAATAGTCATATGTTTGAAAAGTGGAAGTTTTCGGATTTTAGAGGAGTTTGTATTTCGCGCCCCGCCCATCATTGGATATTGGAGCAGACGTTCCGCTAGCGGAACGTGTAGATGTAAGATTAAAGTGACTATGCATATATGATGAACAGAGAGTAGCAGTAGCGTAAAAGAGGGGTTGGCGGGTGGTGGGTGGGACACAATGCAGATAGTCCGGTTAGCCAATGTGTGGGAGCAGTGGTTGGTCGGCCCAACTGAGGTAGTATGTACATGAGTGTATAGTTATAGTGACTATGCATATATGATAAACAGAGAGTAGCAGCAGCGTAAAAAAAGGTATTGCGGGGGGCAGTTGGGGGGGCTCACAATGCAAATAGTCTGGGTAGCCATTTCATTACCCGTTCAGGAGTCTTATGGCTTGGGGGTAAAAACTGTTGAGAAGCCTTTTTGTCCTAGACTTGGCACTCCAGTACCGCTTGCCATGCCATACTGAATGCCATCCCTAGACATTACACTCGCCAGAGTTGCGCATCACATTTAACAAACCAAACATTGAAATACCATTATAGAACGTAGAGTCACCGCCCAGCACTAGTTTCATGTATTGTTTCTTAATTATTTATAAAACCCTCTTAGGCCTCACTCCCCCCTATCTGAGATACCTACTGCAGCCCTCATCCTCCACATACAACACCTGTTCTGCTAGTCACATTCTGTTAAAGGTCCCCAAAGCACACACATCCCTGGGTCGCTCCTCTTTTCAGTTCGCTGCAGCTAGTGACTGGAACGAGCTGTAAAAAAACACTCAAACTGGACTGTTTTATCTCAATCTCTTCATTCAAAGACTCAATCATGGACACTCTTACTGACAGTTGTGGCTGCTTCGTGTGATGTATTGTTGTCTCTACCTTCTTGCCCTTTGTGCTGTTGTCTGTGCCCAATAATGTTTGTACCATATTTTGTTCTGCTACCTTGTTGTGCTGCTGCCATGTTGTGTTGCTACCATGCTGTGTTGTCATGTGTTGCTGCCATGCTATGTTGTTGTCTTAGGTCTCTATTTAGTGTTGTGTTGTCTCTCTTGTTGTGATGTGCGTTTTGTCCTATATTTGTATTTTATTTTTTATTTTAAATCCCAGCCCCCGTCCCCGCAGGAGGCCTTTTGCCTGTTGGTAGGCCGTCATTATAAATAAGAATTTGTTCTTAACTGACTTGCCTAGTTAAATAAAGATGAAATAAAAAATAACAAAACTACAAATAATTTGTTTTGTGCTATCTGAGCAAGATACTGTTTTTCCTGACCATGTGACCTGACCAGTACTCAAGACACCGGTTGGAGTTGTCTGCTTTGGGGCATATGTTAGTTGTCTTACCTTCAGTGGGGACGCTGGTTGGGGGGTGGGATGTGGACGAGGAGGCTCCGGCTGTGGTGGTCTCTCCTCTGCTTCTGCTCTGGCCTGTTGTCTTGGCAACTAACGTGGTGGTGAATGGATAGAGTTGTGTGGTGTTGATGATATCACAGCTTTTGTCTTTGGTCTGCAAGACAGCATACAAGAGTCTTCTTTCTCATGCAATGTAGAAATACTGGTACTTTTCAAATAAGAGAGAGTGAGAGATAGATAGTTAGATAGTGAGAGGAGTAACTGAGGCATCCCTTTCCCCCTGCATGTAGCAGACCAGAGCATCCATCAACCTGGCAGCCACACAGAAAAACATTACAGCCGATACACACGCACGCACCACACCATGTCAACAGTCACTCGCTATTCATATTAGAAAGCTAGTCATTTCCATCAGCCAGGATGATATTCACCTCATCAGGACAGCTGTTATCAACCCAGTCCTGCCGATGGCGGTCAAACCCACTGGAACACCTGAAACCAGATGAGAGGATATTCAGAAAGAGCTTAGGAACATGAACCCTAGACATGCATCACTAAAAAGGACAAACCGCAATCAAAGATGGATTGGATAAATCTCTAAAATCATCAATTATACTAACAGATACATCCAGCTCTGTAGACCTGCAGATGTTACATGATACTAAAATAATCCAATCAGACCCCACACCTTGCTGGGAGTCTAAAATACAGGAAGTCCAAAGGGGGAACAGCCCATGATTATTAGAATATGGGGGGGATTTGTGAAGAGGAAGTTCACTGGGTCAAACTGCTCAGAGTACAGGGGTTGGTGGAGGGGGTGAAAGGAAATGGGAAGGGGGAAAGGGGGATGAGGGGGAATAGGTAATGCCTGTGTCATGCCTCCCAACCCGAGGCGACGAATAAACTCTGTTTAGCCTTTGATCAGGGGCAACTGCTCATTCTTCCTCTTGTTCACAGATCATAATGACTAATATCTCCCCCTTCCCTATCACTCTCTTTTCTTCTCCTCTCTCTTCAGTAAGCCCTCTCTGACATTATTTCTCTCTCTCTCTCTCTCTCTCTCTCTCTCGTATGTTTTGTCCGTCTGCCTGAAACTCTGAAGTCAGAGAAAGATGTCTGCTCCCTCATATCACCAATGGCGGAGGTGGTAAACCAATTTCATACACCTCAATAAAAACCTGGAAGACTAAACACAATAGCATAAACCCACCAAATCTAATCGACATGGAGCAGTGGCGGCTGGTTGGCGGAGATATCAGACGATGGGCTCATAATGGTTGGAATGGAATAGATGGGAAGGTACTTAAGTTTCCATGTGTTTGATACCGTTTCATTTATTACAAATCTCCACCCACAAGCTACCACTGCCAGGCAGGCAGACAGGCCGAGTTATCCTCCATCCTTATTCTCATCAGATCCTATAACTCCCATTAGCCCTGCATGGTGGATATTATTATGGCAAAGCTCTCTGTGTGGAGGAAGAAGAGGAGTCCATTCCCATCTCTCTCTGCTCTCTAATCAGCCCACGCTCCCCGGATTTCACAATTTTTGCCGGTAAAATCATCTGTCCAATCAGTCGAGACTGATTCCTCCGGTAAATCCACCTCGTTTTTCCTATGTTTTCCTGGGAGAAGCGAAAGGAGAGAGGGAGAGAGTCAGAGAAAGGATATCACAACATCACAGGTCTGGCCAGTCCCTCCGGATCCTTTCCCATTTAGGTTTAACCTTAATGTCATCCAGCCTCTGAGACCAACTGCGTCCCAAATTGCAACCCATTCCCCTATGGGTCATGATCAAAAGTAGAGCACTATTTAGGGTGCCATTTGGAATGCATACCAGACCTTCCTTCCAACATCCACTCAGACACCACACTGCTAATTCTAAATGGGTTGAGCTACCTCATTTGAATAGAAATATATACATCTGGGAAAGGCAAGTGAAGAAGGTAGGGAAGTTGTTTGTCTGCCCTTTATTAAAGACCCCCCCAAATATATATATGTTTTACTTGAGGACCAAACTTTTGACTGCGGCGCCATACAGGTTGCAAAATAGTTAGGAAGAGATTTTCGATACGCTGATTCCGTGGCACATGGTTTATGAACTGATACTCAAAACAATGCTGATTCAAACCTTTAAAAAAATAGAATAATAACAAATACAAAATACATTTTACAACCATCTCAGCTCTGCAGATTTTGCCACGGAGAAACAAAATCACAAGTTCACTTATTTTGGTATTGCCCGTATGTAGCTTGTTTCTGTTCACATGATCAGGAAGGGCTGAAAAATTACAACATTTATCTCAAATTAACCCGACAAATAGAACCGTTGGGAGACTTTGAAAACCATAGACAATCAATCAACAATATATGTAATAATACTTTTAGTAAAAATATTTATGTTTAACTTACAATCTGTA
Organism: Salmo trutta; assembly: GCF_901001165.1. Classification (NCBI taxonomy): domain Eukaryota; kingdom Metazoa; phylum Chordata; class Actinopteri; order Salmoniformes; family Salmonidae; genus Salmo; species Salmo trutta. The sequence goes on from NC_042958.1 coordinate 35,035,068, forward strand.
GATACTATGCAATTAGACATAGTATCTAGGTCCGGTATGCTCTGGTCTGGTCTATCTTAATTTGGGTGAAGGAAAAATGGGGGAGGCTTGGGCAAGTTGCTGTGGGGGGTACAGAGTTGTTGACCAGGGTAGGGGTAGCCAGGTGGAAGGCATGGCCAGCCGTAGACAAATGCCTATTGAAATTCTTGATTATCGTAGATTTATCAGTGTTGACAGTGTTTCCTAGCCTCAGTGCAGTGGGCAGCTGGGAGGAGGTGCTCTTATTCTCCATGGACTTTACAGTGTCCCAAAACTTTTTGGAGTTTGTGCTACAGGATGAACATTTATTTTTGAAAAAGCTAGCCTTTGCTTTCCTAACTGCCTGTGTATATTGGTTCCTAACTTCCCTGAAATGTTGCATATCACGGGAGCTATTTGATGTTAATGCAGTACGCCACAGGATGCTTTTGTGCTACACACAATACCCCATAATGACAAAGCAAAAACAGGTTTTTAGATTTTTTTTGCAAATATATATATAAAACACTGAAATATCACATTTACATAAGTATTCAGACCCTTTACTCAGTACTTTGTTGAAGAACCTTTGGCAGTGATTACAGCCTTGAGTCTTCTTGGGTAAGAGGTTAGCCGGAGGTTGGCCAGTTCACTGGCTAACGTTGGAGTTCAGCTAGGCACGGTTGGCGGTCATCAGCTATCCCTTAGCTCGAAAAGCTATCGCCAGTTTTGTACAGCGTGACTCAGACCAGAGCATAACGGACCTATTTTTCTAGTCTTCGAAAGCCAAGTTAACAATCAGATCACCAAACATTTCGAATCCCACCGTACCTTCTCCTCTATGCAATCTGGTTTCAGAGCTGGTCATGGGTGCACCTCAGCCACACTCAAGGTCCTAAATGATATCGTAACCGCCATCGATAAGAAACAATACTGTGCTGCCATATTCATTGACCTGGCCAAGGCTTTCAACTCTGTCAATCACCACATCCTCATCGGCAGACTCAATAGCCTTGGTTTCTCAAATGATTGCCTCGCCTGGTTCACCAACTATTTCTCTGATAGAGTTCAATATGTCAAATCGGATAGCCTATTGTCCGGGCCTCTGGTAGTCTCTATGGGGGTGCCACAGGGTTCAATTCTTGGGCCAACTCTTTTCTCTGTATACATCAATGATGTCGCTCTTGCTGCTGGTGAGTCTCTGATCCACCTCTACGCAGACGACACCATTCTGTATACTTCTGGCCCTTCTTTGGACACTGTGTTAACAACCCTCCAGACGAGCTTCAATGGCTTACAACTCTCCTTCTGTGGCCTCCAACTGCTCCTAAATACAAGTAAAAGTAAATGCATGCTCTTCAACCGATCGCTGCCTGCACCTGCCCGCCTGTCCAGCATCACTACTCTGGACGGTTCTGACTTAGAATATGTGGACAACTACAAATACCTAGCTGTCTGGTTAGACTGTAAGCTCTCCTTTCAGACTCACTTCAAACATCTCCAATCCAAAGTTAAATCTAGAATTGGCTTCCTATTTCGCAACAAAGCATCCTTCACTCATGCTGCCAAACATACCCTCGTAAAACTGACCATCCCACCGATCCTTGAATTCGGCAATGTCATTTACAAAATAGCCTCCAATACCCTACTCAATAAACTGGATGCAGTCTATCACAGTGCCATCCGTTTTGTCACCAAAGCACCATATACTACCAACCACTGCGACCTGTACGCTCTCGTTGGCTAGCCCTCACTTCAAACTCGATGCCAAACCCACTGGCTCCAGGTCATCTACAAGACCCTGCTAGGTAAAGTCCCCCCTTATCTCCGCTCACTGGTCAACATAGCAGCACCCACCCGTAGCACGCGCTCCAGCAGGTATATCTCTCTGGTCACCCCAAAGCCAATTCCTCCTTTGGCCATCTCTCCTTCCAGTTCTCTGCTGCCAATGACTGGAACGAACTACAAAAATCTCTGAAACTGGAAACACTTATCTCCCTCACTAGCTTTAAGCACCAGCTGTCAGAGCAGCTCACAGATCACTGCACCTGTACATAGCCCATCTATAATTTAGCCCATACAACTGCCTCTTCCCCTACTGTATTTATTTATTTTGCTCCTTTGCACCCCATTATTTCTATTTCTACTTTGCATTTTCTTCCACTCCAAATCTACCATTCTAGTGTTTTGCTTGCTATATTGTATTTACTTTGCCACCATGGCCTTTTTTGCCTTTACCTCCCTTATCTCACCTCATTTGCTCACATTGTATATAGACTTATTTTTCTACTGTATTATTGACTGTATGTTTGTTTTACTCCATGTGTAACTCTGTGTTGTTGTATGTGTCGAACTGCTTTGCTTTATCTTGGCCAGGTTGCAATTGTAAATGAGAACTCGTTCTCAACTTGCCTACCTGGTTAAATAAAGGTTAAATAAATAAATGATGCTTGGAACACCTGCCTTTGGGGAGTTTCTCCCAGTCTTCTCTGCAGATCCTCTCAAGCTCTGCCAGGTTGGATGGGGAGTGTCACTGCACAGCTATTTTCAGGTCTCTCCAGAGATGTTTGATCGGGTTCAAGTCCGGGCTCTGGCTGGGCCACTCAAGGACATTCAGAGACGCTCTTGCGTTGTCTTGGCTGTGTGCTTAGGGTCGTTGTCCTGTTGGAAGGTGAACCTTCACCCCAGTCTGAGATCCTGAGCACTTTGGAGCTGGTTTTCAGCAAGGATCTCTCTCCGTTCATCTTTTCCTCAATCCTGACTAGTCTCCCAGTCCCTGCCGCTGAAAAACATCCCCACAGCATGATGCTGCCACCACCATGTATCACCATAGGGATGGTGCCGGGTTTCCTCCAGACGTGACACATGACATTCAGGCCAAAGAGTTCAATCTTTGTTTCATCGGACCAGAGAATCTTGTTTCTCATGGTCAGATTCCTTTAGGTGCCTTTTGGCAAACTGTCATGTGCCTTTTACTAAGGAGTGGCTTCCATCTGGCCACTCTACTATAAAGGCCTGATTTGTGGAGTGCTGCAGAGACGGTTGTCCTTCTGGTTTTGTGACGAATAAGCCATCTGATTAAATGAAAGATGGAGTTGAATGCCCATCATTTAATTTAAAGTACTTCAAAAATGTTTTCCATTATTCTTTGTATCATTGATCTTGGCCTCAGAATACAGTTTCCTCTTCATTTTGTTGAGTCACATAATTTCTCAATTTGCAGTAAGTCAGCCAGCCAGATGTGCAGCCAGACTTATTAGCCATTCCTTTTCCCCCATGTCCTTCAACCATACAGTTTTTCAATTCCTATGCAAGCTGGGCGAGCTAGATCAAGCTGGGCGAGCTAGATCAAGCTGGGCGAGCTAGATCAAGCTGGGCGAGCTAGATCAAGCTGGGCGAGCTAGATCAAGCTGGGCGAGCTAGATCAAGCTGGGCGAGCTAGATCAAGCTGGGCGAGCTAGATCAAGCTGGGCGAGCTATGCAAGCTAGAGCTCACAGGGTCAACATAGCTACTTATCAGAGTGTGTAGGAATGATGAGACCATGATTACACTTTTGGCACGGCACACAATCTATCTCCCACAAACTATGCAATGTGATTGAATAAAATACAGAGTGGCCACAACTTATTAAGGCGTAACACTTTTCATCTTTGAAGTCTCTTCCACCTTTGATGTGGTGGCAGTAATTTTGATATTACGGTCATGATGCACAACTACTGGGTATTCCAAGTAAACAAATCCCGCACCGACCGTCTCTTCTCACCAAATTAGCTCTCAGCAATATTGGCAACCACGGCCAGTCGCTGGTCCATAGCGATGCCTTGAATGCTTTATTAGCTCCAACACGCTTTTAATTGTCCAACCCAGCCCAGCACTCAGCTTGCATACATCAGAGGCAGCAACAAGCTGATTTAGCCTGAAACGCTATGGGGGAGAAAACACCCAGCATTCACCTTTCCAGAGAGTGGGGGAGCGAGAGAAAGGGAGAGAGAGGGGAGGGGGAGAAAAAGAGAATCAGAAAGGCAGAGAAAAAGAGAGTAAAGCCAGAGAGAGGGAGATATAGTTCATTACAGCCGTTCTCTAAAATCATAGGTTTCTTTCATTCATTAACCCGCGGTCCAACAATGCCGCAACGCATTTAAATTGGCTTGTTTAAACTGTGCATTCGTTTGCCTTTTCCATTGAAGTTTGTTGTTGAAGGATACAAAGGATGGAGCAAGCCCCAACCATGTGATGCAGCACGGGCACGTTTCTATCTCATTAAAATGCAGCATAATTAGATCATTATAATTCAGGTGTAGATTGTCTCCGCAGCTCTGTGGGATACAGAATACATGTAGATTGGCAATTGTGGTCCTGTATGGCTCAATTGGTAGAGCATTGCGCTCACGGTGCCAGGATTATGGTTTTGATTCCCAGGGCCACCAGGAAGTAAAATGTATACACACATGACTGTATTATTAGTAGTAGTATAGTTTGATGGAGAGAGGACACAGAGGAAAAGGCTAAACCCTGACCTTTCGGCACCTCACAAATTCCCAGAGGCCCTTGTAGGGGACATCTCCTAAATTGTGCATCGTCACTCAGAATAAATTATACGTTTAAAATAACTGTGGAGTCATTCAATAATGGATGCATAAGCCACTTAAAGGCTTCTTCACAAATGGCACCCTTTTTACAAAAGTAGCGCACTATGTGGGGAATAGGGTGCCATTTAGGAAGTGGCCAAAGTGTAGAGACATATGAGAAGGGGAAATAATAGTAGTCCAACTGAGCAAATCATTTCCGCTAACTCCGTAGACATTTTCCAAGAACTGAGGCCCAAAACTGTTCAGTGCACTTGATAACTAATGGCTTGTAACTTGGATCAAATGCATAAACAACGCCCCAACAACACTGCCACAACGTTGTCCAAACTTACATCGTTCACATCTCACACATGGCAGGAAATACACCATCTGTGCAATAACATTTTACACGGTCTCCAATATTTAACTTTTTGTGCGAGAGTGTGAAAGAGAAAGACAAATGGTTGATGGGAAGGGGGAAGAGAAGGGAGGGGGGGGAGAAAGACAGAGTAGGTGTGAGAGAGCGGATGTCTAGGTCGCAAAAACAAGAATAATGGGTGGAATATCATGCTTTTCTCTCTCTCTGCTATCCTACCTGCCTTTCCTTTGCACATCATCAGGAAGAGAAACCAACAGAGCATCACCAGGACTCAATAACTTCATCCCAACTGGCACTCAATTCCCTTTATAGTGCACTATAATTATGACCAGGAATTATTGTCGAAAGTAGCACGCTATATAGGGAATAGGTTGCCATTCCGGATGCAGTAATTGAGCTCAGAGGGAATAGTCCACTGGAAGGGAAGGGTCAGACTCCATATGATAGCCAGATGCGATACATACACCTCACACTCAGTAGCTAGCTAACATCTCAGAGGTACTGAGTGATGAGAGGTAATAGCAACATTGGAAGGAGGGAGAGGGAGGACAGAGGGACTGAGCGAGCGAAGGAGATTGAGGGGAAGATCAACAGAAATATTTAGTGTTGGATGGAAGAGAGAAAAAGACATGAGCCGTGTCCCAAATGGCTCTGGTCAAAAGTAGCGCAACATATAGGTAGTAGGGTGCCATTTGAGATGGAGACAAAGACAAGAGGGGTATAGAGGAGTGTCTGACCTGCGAAGGAGGTGGCACCAGCTGCAGTTGAAGTTGATCTGGGAGGAGATGCAGCTGTCACAGCTGGTGAACTGGAGACACGCTAGGGAGGGAAAACGACACACACACACGTTACAACACACACGTTACAACACAGCTGTTGTATTCGGCACATGTGACAAATGCATTTTTATTTTATTTGACATGTTACAACACACACACACACACACACACACGTCACAACACGCACATCACAACACACATATGTTACAACACACCCATGTCTGCTGACTCACAACACTGATCCAGAGCTCTTAACAAGTAAAAATTCAACTTAGAATGTTTTATTTGATAATGCATAACCGGGGCCATATTTATCAAGCATCTCGGAATAGAAGTGCTGATCTAGGATCAGGTCTCCCTTGTACATGTTATCTTATGCATTGTGATCTAAAAGGCTAAACAACTGACACTAAATTAGCAAACCAACTCTGAGACACCTGATACATATGGGCCCAGAGCTGAACAAGTCAAAACCAACATAGAAATCCATATGTGGATAATTAGAAAGTTGTAGATTGCTAATGCAAACAGATCATTCTAAAGAGAGGAGTTTTGACACACAAGCGTCCCTGAAATGATGGGATACAGTCTGAGGAAAAATCTATTAGGCAGACATTGAACAGACCCCTCTATATTTCACCTATGACAAGGTCTACGATCTAGACTAGTTCATTGGGGCCTACTTGTGTTGTCATTATCATATATCATATCGTGAGCCATGTCTATTTAGAGGAATCCATCTTACTCGGTAGAGGCATCATCTCCACTGCTGTAGAGTTGGTGATTTTGGTCTTTGTCAGTTCCACACGATGGTACTCATAGATCGTTCTCCGACGAACATCTGGATGTGGTGAGGGAGAGAGGGAGGGAAGGAATGAGAGAGAGAGAGAGAGAGAAAAACACCTGTCATCTTCCTCAGAGAGCTGAAACTAGGACAAATTGTCCCCAAAGAAGGGAGTGAGAGAGCAAGAGAAAAATAAGAAGAGAACAGAGAGGAAGAATCAGGCCATAAGGGAAGAGAGCTACCACAGCATTTATTTTTGATTTATTTTTCCCTCTCTCTGTTTGTGTCCAACAGAGAGCCTGCCACTTGGCAATTGGGTGGGAAGCAATGTCCCACTAGAGCTGATATCAATCAGAGTCCCTGTTGAAAGCCCCCAGTTCTTCCAGGCAACTTCCCAAATGGCACACTATTCCCTATATAGTGCGCTACTTTTGACCATGGCCCACTTTGGTCAAAAGTAGTGCACTATGTAGAGAATAGGGTGCTATTTGGGGTGCAGACCAGTGACTAGAGTCATCTGCAGAAGGAGTCACCAGGCAAGGTAAGCGGAAGAGCAGCAGTCCCTCCCTGGACCCTATAACTCAAACGCTTTTTCAATCCCACTGTAAAATGGCCCACTTGGTTTTGCAGTACACTATGCATAGGGAGAAAGGCTCAAAGTATTATATATTCATATAAAGGCATAGCTCTACCATTGTAATCTCATAAATGTAACAGATTTGGTAGTTTATTCCTTAATTCTAGTAATTTATCTGGTATGGCTAAATCAATGTTAAGTGACTGAAATTCCTGGAATACAATAGGACGTTTCTACAGTAAATCAGTGAGAACAATTATTTTATCAAGCTGTATGACATTGTTTGATATATGACATTTTCTATAATACACACATTTTCATGAGCAATGAGCTGGGAAATGTCAGTTCAATACACAGCTCCGTGGCTGTGGAACATATACTGCAATGAGTTTGACTGCTAGCGACCCCCATTCATCATATGCACTTACTGTATACACGCTTACATCATTGACCAATATTAATTAGTTTTGATTTAAGAGGAAAGCCATGTATCCTTTTGCGTGCATTAAGATACTGCCAATGTAATGTTAAAACCACTAAATCCCCAATTCTATTCTGTCTTATGATGTTATCCATCTGCAGATGCAGAAACCTGTAGGAAACGTTGTGTTGAAATACTTGTTTCTTAAAGTTATCTGAACAATTCGAGAACATTCCCAATGTCAAACCATTTTGATTTTTTCTTCTTCAACTTTTACGAAACGTTCTGTTAAAGTAATGAAATACTAAGAAAAGTACGCTTTTTGTTAAGTTTCGTCACACCAGCCTTCACTTTGGCTCCCCTTCCTGTCTAGCTCAGGCGTTCGGAGTTGCCGGCCTTCTAGCTGCTGCCGAACCTACTGCTGGCAAACGTCCTTCACTCATCAACCCCGGACTTGCCTCGTCATCATTAGACACACCTGGTTCCAATCCCCACTCTATCACTGTATTTGTCTTTGTCGGTCATTGTAAATGGTACTTGTTTTCCTGAGAGGAATCTCTCCTACTATTTCCTGAGTACTTTATATTTTGCATTTTGGGTTCGCCCTGTGCCTTTTTGTTTATGAAGATACATTTTGAGCAAGACAACATTTTTGTCCCACTTTGATCTATGGTGCTTACTAGGGAGATGGCACCAGAGGGGATGGCTGCCGGTTTATTGGTTCTTAACCAACCGTGCAATTTTGTTTGTTTTTTCGCATTGTTTGTAAATTATTTTGTACATAATGTTGCTGCTACCGGACATCAGAACAGCGATTAGTCACCTCGAATTGCACAAAGAATTTTTCTTTAATGAGTCAGACGGGAAGGATATACTCCAGACACCCGAACAGGCCCTCATCTCCGTCATTCATTGGAGAAAGAAACTGAGATTTCGCAGAAAGAGATCGGGGTGCCTTGTGTGGATCAGGTGAGGAGTGGCTAATCAGCCTTTTACATCCGTACTGCTAGCTAACATTCAATCGCTGGAAAATAAATGGGACGAACTGAAAACACGTATATCCTACCAACGAGACATTAAAAACTGTAATATCTTATGTTTCACTGAGTCGTGGCTGAACGACGACATTAATAACATACAGCTGGCGGGTTATACACTCTATTGGCAGGATAGAACAGCAGCCTCTGGTAAGACACGGGGGCCTATGCATATTTATAAACAACAGCTGGTGCACAATATCTAAGGAAGTCTCAAGGTTTTACTCACCTGAGGTAGAGTATCTCATGATAAGCTGTAGACCACACTATCTACCTAGAGAGTTTTCATCTGTATTTTACGTAGCTGTCTACATACCACCACAGACCAATGTCGGCACTAAAACAACATTCAATAAGCTGTATACCGCCATAAGCAAACAGGAAAACACTTATCCAGAGGCGGCGCTCCTAGTGGCCGGGGACTTTAATGCAGGGAAACTTAAATCAGTTTTACCTAATTTCTATCAGCATGTTAAATGTGCAACCAGAGGGGAAAAAAACTCTAGACCAAATCTGACCATAATTCTATCCTCCTGATTCCTGCTTACCAGCAAAGATTAAAGCAGGAAGCACCAGTGACTCGGTGCTAAACTACAGGACTGTTTTGCTAGCACAGACTGGAATATGTTCCGAGATTCTTCCGATGGCATTGAGGAGTACACCACATCAGTCACTGGCTTCATCAATAAGTGCATTGATGAGGTCATCCTCACAGTGACTGTACGTACATACCCCAACCAGAAGCCATGGATTACAGGCAACATTCGCACTGAACTAAAGGGTAGAGCTGCCACTTTCAAGGAGCGGGACTCTAATCCGGAAGCTCATAATAAATCCCGCTACGAACCATCAAACTGGCAAACCGTAAGATAAAATGGTACTACACCGGCTCCGACGCTCATTGGATGTGGCAGGGCTTGCAAACTATTACAGACTACAAAGGGAAGCACAGAGAGCTGCCCAGGGATACAAGCCTACCAGACGAGCTAAATAACTCCTATGCTTGCTTCGAGGCAAGTAACACTGAAACATGCATGAGAGCATCAGATGTTCCGGACGACTGTGTGATCACACTCTCCGCTGCCGATGTGAGTAAGACTTTTAAACAGGTCAACATTCACAAGGACGCAGGGCCAGACCGATTACCAGGACGTGTACTCCGAGCATGCGCTGACCAACTGGCAAGTGTCTTCACTGACATTTTCAACCTCAACCATTTTCAACATGTTTCAAGCAGACCAGCATAGTCCTTGTGCCCAAGAACACTAAGGTAACCTGCCTAAATGACTACCGACCCATAGCACTCACATCTGTAGCCATGAAATGCTTTGAAAGGCTGATCATGGCTCAGATCAACACCATTACCCCAGAAACCCTAGCCCCACCCTAGCCCCATTCCACCCCAACAGATCCACAGATGACACACCTGGACAGTGGGTAGCGCTTACGGCCCAGTACATCACCGGGGTCAAGCTTCCTGTCATCCAGGACCTCTATACCAGGTGGTGTCAGAGGAAGGCCCTAAAAATTGTCAAAGACTCCAGCCACCCTAGTCATAGACTGTTCTCTCTGCAACCGCACGTTAAGCGGTACCGGAGCGCCAAGTCTAGGTCTAAGAGGCTTCTAAACAGCTTCTACCCCCAAGCCATAAGACTCCTGAACACCTAATCAAATGGCTACCCCCCCCCCCCTCTTTTACACTGCTGCTACTCTGTGTTATTATCTATGCACAGTCACTTTAATAACTCTACCTACATGTACATATTACCTCGACACCGGTGCCTCCGCACATTGACTCTGTACTGGTACCCCCTGTATATAGCCTCGCTACTGTTATTTACTGCTGTTCTTTTAATTATGTTACTCTGATTGCTTACTTTTTGGGGGGTATTTTCTTAAAACTGCATTGTTGGTTAAGGGCTTGTAAGTAAGCATTTCACTGTAAGGTCTACACCTGTTGTATTTGTCGCATGTGACAAATACAATTTGATTTGAAATACATTCAGTAGTTCTAAACCTGCGACTGCCTCCTGCCTACTCCTCTCTACACCAGTGCCACGTTTCTTAAATGTGCTGCGAATGTTACAAAGCCATGCAACTATCCTGCACCATTCCCAGAAAGTTGGGGGAAGGTTGCATGCAAAATAACCATAGGACAAACACCCTCTCACCATGATCGTTCTCAGAATGTTATGTGCTAGCTGGGCTACTTTTGATCAGGGCCCTTAATGCTGTGGTCAAAAGCAGTGCATTATATAGGGAATAAGGTGCCATTCGAGACACAGCCCATGAGTATTCATTCTTCTAATACAGGTGAGAATACAGAACTATAGAGACAGTATGCCCTATTAAAATGTGTGAAAAACGGTCAGTGTGTGTTTCTTGCTTTGTTTCGGCACCAAAAACATCTGATCAAGGCAAGGTAACCGTACAGTAAGTCTAGCTAGCTACTGTATCAGCTGACTTTACCCTGAATAGTACCCCTCTCCTTGCCTTCCCTATGGCTTGCTTCCTCTAGCCCCAGGCAGTGGGATTATAAAGTGTAATGATAGAATGGATGGGCCAGAAGAGGGGGGAGGTCTCTCACTGTCTGCCTGACAGGGAATGCTCCTCTGTGGGCAGGCTGTCCAGACTCTGTGGCCTGGCTCAGTTTTCCTCCAGGCGATGGGAAGAGTAGGTTAAATTTCCTCTAGACGCTGATCTTGGCAATCCCTGAAACAGTTAAGGATTAGGATAGGGGGAGGGAATACTGATCCTAGATCTGCACCTAGGGAAAACTTCACCCCATAGGCTGGGAGGGAAGAAGCTTTAATTTACAGCAAATACAGGCTGTCTCAGCCTGAGCATCAACAAGCGGTAATGAAGATTTAGCTGCCCTGCTCCGATACATCAAACAAAAGGAGCTTTGCAGAAGTGTAACATCAATTATGCACACAAAGGTCAATTAGGCCATAATCGACTAAATAATGCACTGGCCCAGTCAATATCTCACCAGATGGAAAATACAATGGATAATAGGCTACTGGTCTGGTACACACCTACACTCTTAGAAAAAAGGGTTAGAAAAGGGTTCTTTAGCTGTCCCTATATGAGAACCCTTTTTGGTTCCATGTAGAACCCTCTGTGGAAAGGGTTCTACATGGAACTCAAAAGGGTGCTACCTAGAACATAAAGGGTTCTACTTGGAACCCAAAAGGGTTCTCCTATGGGGACAGCCGAAGAACCCTTTTGGGTTTTAGATAGCACTTTTTCTTCTAAGAAGACTCCTTTATAACAATGATCTATAATGGAAGTCTGAAAACCAGACCAGGAAATTATTTCTTATTCATTCACCCTTGCAAGTTGGATGAGAATCAATGGAAATGTGACATGGAGACCTTGTGCAACGAGTTAAAAACCAATGAGGGGATGAGGTAATCTAAATTCAGAATAGTGCTTTATTGCCAGAGCCTGTTTTCCTACAGGACAGTGGAGTCCAAATCTGCTGAGGAAGAAAATAGGTAGATTTTCATTACTCACACTGTTCCAACAGCACAGTGATAATAATAATTACTGTCTGGAACAGAATATCACATAGGACCCTGACAGTGAGGTTAGTTCCCTATTCTTTTCCTACTCACTCAGCCAATATAAAAGCTATAGTTCCGTGCCAGTGTATTTCCTGCCATCAAGATAACAATCATGCAGCTTTCATTTCACCGTCTCATTAATTCAGAATCCTCACTACCACACGGCGAGATATCTAGCTTTGAGCAAATTACTTCCAATATCTCTTCCCTGAAATCTACGCAATCACCCCAAAATACAATACAAATACAGACATTGGACATGGAAATTCAGCAATATCATAAAATGAATGGATATGATGAAAACGCAAGGACCTCTATCTGAGCTCTGACTGTATAAGAATCAGGTGAGCTAATTGTTGGCCTGCTATTGTACCACAGCTTCCGCAGTGAATTAGCAAAAGAAAACACAGTCTGATAAGACTTAAGAGGGCACGTCAGCAGGCAGACAGGTATTAAAATGACTGAGGCACTTATGGTTTTGATAACCTCATCAGAATAATGCATGAGGGTGACTGGGAGTCTGGCTGTCCGTGCGTCTGGCCGAAACGCCATGGCCCAAACGCCATGGCCTGGAGATAGCTAGCTAGCAGCATAAAATATTAAATTCCACAACTTGAGCATGGCTTAAGGAGAGGGTTAGAGGGATCCTCTCCGGCTGCACTAGCTGTGTGTGCTCAGGCCAGTATGCGTTAATTGGCAGCAGAAACACTTATTGACTCGCATGAGTTCCCTCCTCAACACTGATTACTCAGCCCTCCAGCTGCCTGGGCTCTTCTTAAAGTAGTGCACTCTATAAGGGAATAGGGTGCCATTTGGGATTACCTATGTTACGCTCTGAGACCTGGAGGCTAAAACCACCAAGCAATCACTCTAGTCTAAATACATGACTTTTTTTTCTTAATACTACAAGTATCAGCAGTGAAGATTTTAGACATGCTCAATACTAACTGTGTCTAAAAGAACAACCAGTCCTTAAAGTTAATCTACATTTAAAAAGACATACTTTTTTTGCCAAAGAATAACAAATGAGTTCCATGCAGTGGTGGGGATTGGGATATCACAGCAGGAATTCAGCTCAAAGTAGCCATCTGAACCAGATCCCCCTGTGCTGTTGCAGATTTAGGTTGCATCCCAAATGGCATCCTATCCCCTATACAGTGCCTTGCAAAATTATTAATCCGCCTTGGCGTTTTTCCTATTTTGTTGCATTACAACCTGTAATTTAAATTGATGTGTATTTGGAGTTCATGTAATGGACATACACAAAATAGTCCAAATTGGTGAAGTGAAATTAAGAAAACAAAACTTGTTTCAAAAAATTCTAAAAAAGAAAAAATGGAAAAGTGGTGCGTGCATATGTAGTGCATGCATATTATTCTCTGGCAAAAAAAAGAATGTATATTTAAATGTACTAGCGTAGTCAAAATGGCATTGAATGAGGGCAGTGGCTAGCACACTCATGGAGTCCTTATGAAGCGGCTTGGATTTTCTAGCCAAAGCTCTGTGCTAAGTATGCTCTCCAACATAGTTTAACTTTTATTAGACACCAGAAGTGTAGAGTCCTCTGCATAAAGGAAAAGATGGCAAGAACAAGTATCTTTCATATCATTTATATATAGTAAAAACAGTAGAGGCCCAAGCACGCTCCTCTGTGGAATGCCACAACTCATTGGTTTTGCCTGAGACAGTGAACCACTAACCTCTACTACTTACTCCCTAATAGGACTTTACCCAGCTTAGAGGGGTACTGCTTAACCCCAGTGCCTCCAGTTTGGAGATTAGGAGACAATGGTTAACTGTATCAAAGGCCTTCTGTAGGTCAAGCAGTACCATTCCACACAGATTTCCCTCATCAATCTCTTTCCTGATGAAATCAGTCAAGTGAAGTAGACATGAATCAGTGGAGTAGGTTTTTTTTAAACCCGACTGAAAATCATACATTAGACTTTGTTTGTTGACATATTCTTGACTTTGATCTTTGATGTCATACTGGGGATAGACACAGGCCTGTTATTCCCAGGGTCAGACTTTATCCCCTTCTTATACAGAGGTATAACTTTAGCTTGTTTCATGTCCCTGGGAAAGATGCCTGGTTCAAGAGAGCAATATGTGTAATACAAGGGGCAATTTGCTCAGCAGAATCGCTAAGAAACCTTGCAGGAATATTATCCAGGCCTGTGGCTTTGGAGCATTTAAACTCTGCTAGCATACCAGCTACTTTTGCTGTTTCTACCTTTGCAAAATAAAAAAAGTTTGGCTGAACTCCTAACTCGGACATAATACTTCTTGACTTGGTCGTTTCCATACAAACCAGAACTGGTGGGCAGCTTGCTAACCAGCTTACTGGTAACAGTAGTAAAAAAATAGTTGAATTCATTGGCAACCTCTGCTTTTTCATATACAGTATCATCTCCCCCCTGATGTTCAGTCCAATACTGTTTAGCTTGTTTTTGGTAGTACTACTACAATCTAGTTCCTTAAATGATTTCCAAAGCTTTTTAGGGTAATTTTTGTTCTCAATGATTTTATCCGCAAAGTAACCCCTCTTAGCTTCATTCATTTTGATATGTGCTTCATTTCTGTGATGTTTATATAGGAGAAAATCAGGTTGCTCTTGAGAATTCTTACATTTCTTTAAGGCCTTATTTGTATAGATTCTAGAATCTCATGATTAAACCAAGGGCTAGATCTCTGCTGTACTCTGACCTGTCTAATGGGAGCCATCACATTCACCACATCAAGGAATCTACTTTTAAAGGCTTCCCAGGCACTGTCTACCCCTACACTATCCAGCACAGTCAATTTTACCCACTTGCTCCCTAAACATCGTGTCCTCTGATTCTAACAGTTTTTCCCTTTTAAAGTGATGCTAGAAAGGTTTTGTACAATTTCAGCCAGTAGTTTTGAAAGTAGCACTCACGAGTCAAAACGTGTATCCAAAAATTGTACACAATTGTGTACAATGTAATGCATTTTGTATGATATGTTACGCCCATGTTATGTTTCCTGCAATTCGTATGATATGTTACGAATTTGTAGGTGCTTAAGATCCCGTCCATCTCTTTAAGAATCTATCAGTTACAACAATCAAATTCAGTACAGCTGTGATTCTTCTCACAACAAAGTGTGTAAACAAACCTGTAGCTTCCGATGCGGTCAAATATATTGGACTTTACAATGGAGTGCAATGGAGCAGAATGTTCCGTTTTTTGTTTTCAAAACAGGTTGAAGGGATATTTTTACCCTGTAGGCACCTGCAGCTTACCGCAGGTGAGATAAATTACACAGTAAATGCAAAGCATTGCCTCCAACCAAATTAATTAGTATTTTGAATAATGTAGTCCAGCCATACTTTAAAGTATGAAATCTCAATTTCAGTTTAGATTTTTTTTCTTGGTCCTGTGCAGTTGTAAATCAAATAAATACACGTGTAAACACGCCACAGCCCTTTTGACCGACAGATGCCCCAAGATGCTAATCCTGACCTTTCTCTCCAGACAGAGACACACACAGAGAGACACAGAGAGACACACACAGAGAGAGAGAGAGAGAGAGAGAGAGAGAGAGAGAGACAACCAATGCTCACCCACCGACTGTCAACCTGTCCTCTCCTCACCTATCACATTCGCC
The DNA here is from genome assembly GCF_901001165.1 of Salmo trutta. Taxonomy (NCBI): domain Eukaryota; kingdom Metazoa; phylum Chordata; class Actinopteri; order Salmoniformes; family Salmonidae; genus Salmo; species Salmo trutta. The sequence goes on from NC_042958.1 coordinate 35,050,810, forward strand.
GCCATTCACTAGGTATATGAGATATATGATACAAATGTGTCAAACCATGTTTTTTTCCATGCATGCAGATATGGATACTGTCAAACAAGGACAGTCACCATCTTCACAACCGATAATCTGTTTCTAGGCCGTTTCCTGGTCCTTCATCTTCTCATTAACTAGTATGTTATTATTATATTACAGTATATTATTATCACTTCCAAACGAGAGGCCTCTCATACAGAAAATGTGATCTTAAACTAATAGTTTACTTCCGAGGGAGCACTGTACTACTGTTTGGCCTGTATAGTATGTCCCTTAAACCAAAGGAAGTAAAGAAGTGATCCCAGTAAAGGTTTGTGAGAAAGCTGACTCAGCATGTTACATTGTTTCAGGCAGGCAGTCTTTCAGTTTACAACAGTAGGGCTTCCTGAGGGAGTTCGGAACACACACCGCCCTGGGTGTCATCTTTCATGTTTAACACTCATCCCTGCATTCCTCTCCTCCCTTCCCTGCCCCAGATAGGCCTTTTGTCTTCCTCCCTACCTGCAGTAGGAGAGCTGAGGGGGCTGCATCCCAAATCGCACCCTATTCCCTACATAGTGCACTGGGCTCTGGTCAAAAGCAGCGCACTATATAGGTTATAGGGTGTCAATTTGGGATGCAACCCGAGGTGTCTGTTTTCACCAGCTGAGCGTTACCGAGGCTGCATCAAAGAGGGTAGATAAGTCCTTTGGAGGCCTAAGAACTCTCAATACTGTCTACAGGAGTGTTATGGGAGAGCTGCTGTAGCTACTGTAACAAGAGCACCCCATTCCCACAGTCTTCAGAGAAGTAGAGAAAATCAACAACCACGGAAGATCAACACTCACAGTGTAGCTGAGCAGCAGCTTTGAATTCCCCCTTTTAACAACACTTAAGCCCTTTCTTCCTGACCACAGAGGCTATGTTCCAAACGCACCCTATTCCCTATGTGGTACCCATATGGCTCTGGTAGAAAGTAGTGGACTATATAGGGAATAGGGTGACCCTTATGATTTCACATGAGAAATGTCCACGTTTTGCACATTGTAACATTTTATTTCACATGTGAAATTGTGTGAAACCGTCTGGTTTTGGAACATTTCACATGATGATATTTCACATTAAGTTGTGTGGATATTTTTCACGAGATTTCACAGGTGATGCCCAGCAAACAAAAAAGTTGTCACACAGACGCAGTATTTTAAACCTAACTATTTTACATAAAGGATTACATTGTGTATGTTTATTTATACAGTAATTATTATTCAACATGTCCTCACCTTAAATGTGAACTCACAACCTCTTGGTTCACAGCATTCCGATCTCTTGCTGAGCCACCATGTCTGTGTCAATAACTGATTTCACCTGTATTTCTGCACTTTGGACTTCAAAGTAAAAGTCAGCACTAAGTGATCATGTCAATTATAATCACGTTTATTAATTAAAGATGTTTACACTATTTTAGCTGAATAGCATACTGCTAACAGTACCATAAAACCTGTCATACCATTTCATTACTTCCCTTAAAAAAAAATCGAACTCTCACATGTGGAATTGCCTTTTCACATGTGAAAAATGTTACATTTTGAAAATGTAATTAGCAGTTTTACATGTGGAAAACGTTCAAATGTTGTCACGTGTAGTTTCATGGTGTCACATGTTGACATTTTATATCCCCATGTTGTCAAATTTATTTCACGAGATCATGTTTTCACATGCTCATGTGTTATCATATTAACTTCACATCAGATCACATGTGAAATTCATGTGGTTTTTCCGAAAGGGAATCTTAAAGGTAATTATTACCCACGACTCAATAATTCCAGACAAAGTCGATTTAAAAAAAAATGTAATTGGATAAATAAGCTATAAAACGTTAAGTGCAACAAATAGATTCTTCAAATGCCAAGTCCTATGAACATATCATCAATACATGCAATTAAACTAATGAATACATCATTTTTGACTACTCATTATTTTCACAGACTTGAAAATAAAGCTCCTGAGGGTGTCTAGCTGTTTTTGAAAATACTCGGAGTTTCTCGTCATTGCTCTACGTTGTATTAACTTTAATTGGCCTGAATTGGAAAGAACCTCATGCAAAGAGTCAAATCTGGACCTGTGCCCATACTCATACCATTTCTGTGAGGTGAAAACTTTGCTGGAGAGGCCGCAGCGAAAGCTTGAACTAATCCCCAAAAGGGAGAAGCATTGAGAAGAGAAAAATACCAAAAGTTTAACTGTCACGTCCTGACTAGCAGAGGGAGCAATTGTATTAGTTTTGGTCAGGACGTGGCAGGGTTTTTGTGTGTTAAGTGTTGTGTTGGTGATTGGACTCCCAATTGAAGGCAGGTGTGAAGAGTTGCCTTTGATTGGGAGTCCTATATAGTAGTGTGTGTTTTTTTGGGGGGTTGTGGGTAGTTGTTTTTGCACTGCATTTGTTAGCCTGCAAAACTGTTCTTGTCGTGAGTATCATTTATTGTTTTTTCACTGTGAATGCTTTGCGTGTTTTTTCATTAAAGAAAGATGAGTATCCACATTCCCGCTGCGCCTTGGTCCTCCCTTCAACAAAACAACATTATCTGTGACAGAACTACCCACCACAAACGGACCAAGCAGCGGAAGAGGAGGGAGCCACAGGAGAACAGCGTGGATGGATGGACTTGGCAGGAGGAGCGAAGATTCTGGGAGGACAAGTTAAGGGAGTTAAGGGCACCCGAGAGGCAGCCCCAATAAAAAAAATTGGGGGGGCACAAGGGTTGTTTGGCGGGGCGAGATTGGAGCCCCAGGCCAGCTCCCCGTACCCTTGTAGGGCAGAGACAGACTGGACAGGTCCCGTGCTTTGGGGTTGGGGCTGTGGTGAGGCCTGGGATTTTCAGGCCGGTAGGCACAGTACCAGCGCCCCGCATGTGCCAGGGCGAAGTAAGCATCGAGCTTGAAGGGGTGATGCCAACCCTGCGCTCAAGACCGCCAGTGCGCCTCTACGGTCCGGTGTTTCCCGCTACACGCACTAGCATGGAGGTGCGTGTCTCCAGGCTGGCACGTCCGGTACCAGCCCCACGCATCAGGCGTCTAGTGCGTTAGCCCAGCCTCGCCAGTCAAGAGTCGCCAGAGCTGCCCGCCAGTCAGGAGTCGCCAGAGCTGCCCGCCAGTCAGGAGTCGCCAGAGCTGCCCGCCAGTCAGGAGTCGCCAGAGCTGCCCGCCAGTCAGGAGTCGCCAGAGCTGCCCGCCAGTCAGGAGTCGCCAGAGCTGCCCGACTGCCCGGAGCTGCCAGAGTGGCCCGACTGCCCGGAGCTGCCAGAGCGGCCCGACTGCCCGGAGCTGCCAGAGTGGCCCGACTGCCCGGAGCTGCCAGAGTCAGCCCGTGTGGCCCGTCTGCCCGGCGCAGCTATCGGCGCCACCGAAGTGGGCGACGCCGAAGGTGGAGCGAGGTCCACGTCCCGCACCTGAGCCACCTCCAGGATAGGTGGGTTGGGGAGGGAGGGTGTAGCACAGTACCGCCGTTGACGGCAGCCACCCTCCCTTATTGTTTAGGGGTTATTGTTTATTGGTTTTGTTGGGGTATTGGGGATTTTTTTGTGTTTTCTTTTTTAAGGTGCATTCCGGGGTCTGCACCTTGAGGGGGGGGGTACTGTCACGTCCTGACCAGCAGAGGGAGCAATTGTATTCATTTTGGTCAGGACGTGGCAGGGTTTTTGTGTGTTAAGTGTTGTGTTGGTGATTGGACTCCCAATTGAAGGCAGGTGTGTTGAGTTGCCTTTGATTGGGAGTCCTATATAGTAGTGTGCGTTTTTCTTTGGGGTTGTGGGTAGTTGTTTTTGCACTGCGTTTGTTAGCCTGCAAAACTGTTCCTGTTGTCGTGAGTATTGTTTATTGTTTTCCCTGTAGATGCTTTGTGTGTTTTCATTAAAAGAATATGAGTATCCACATACCCGCTGCGATTTGGTCTATTCAACACGGCTACACCTGTGACATTAACTTGCTTGTGATGGTGTATGAGAGGATTGTGAGGGGAAGACAGCTCATAGTAATTGCTAGAATGGAATTAATGTGTTTGGTACCGTTCCATTCCAGTCATTACAATGACCCTGCCCTCCAATCCAAAGTGACACCAACCACTACTGGTGTGTTGTGACGCAGTGAGTCATGGTGTTTGTGTGTGTGTGTGTGTGTGTGTGTCTGTACGTCTCTGTGTGCAGTGACGCAGTGCACTCTCTGCATCAGCAGATACTCACTGGGTATCTGCTGGATCCTGTGGACCACCACAAAGGCATCGGAGAGGCCCACCTTCACCGGGTGATTGACGGAGCTGATCTGGGCCACCTCCATGGGGATCTGGAAGAGAGAGAGGAGGGAGACGGACATCCATCACCAGCCACCAGACCTGTCTATCTGACTGAGCCTGCTGGGAGTAGGACCCAAACAGACCCAAACCAGACAGAGGCCTGACAGTTCCTGATGCTGATAGAGGGTTGTGGGAAATGTGTCCCAGATGGCACTATATTCCCTACACCCTACAGGCTCTTGTCAAAAGTAGTGCACTATATAGGGAGTGGGTTGCCATTTGTGAAGCATCCTACAAACAATGGGACTTAATTTACTGGCAAGAACAAAGAGCTTGTTAAAATTGACTAATCTCCCAGGAAATCCATCAAAATGGAGGCGCAAATTAATAGCTCTGCAAAACAAGTCTGGCGGGCTCAAATTTGAGAATGATGAGATCCTAGGAGAGAGACATTTATAGTGTGGCAAAAGTAAGTGAAATAAATAAGTATGGGAAGTAAAAGCCGCAGTGATGGTTGTCTTTACATGGAGGTGGAGAAGTGGAGTGGAAGAGTAGAGTTAAAGAGAAGTACTCCCTGATTGAAATGGAAGAGAGAATTTTTTTTTTTTAAATACCTCTTTTGAAAGATAACTTTTATGGGGCTTGTGATTATGATAGATCTTTAACAGATGTAATAATTTGATTCAATGGATTCCGTAATTGTGGCCTAACACATTTAGACATTTATCTGACAGAGAAGTCACTCTTGATTCCACTCTCTTGGATTCAGTTAATTTTTCTCCCTCTTCCCATTTTGACATTTTAATAGGCACCGTCACAGTATTTAGTAAAAATAATCTCTCTCACATGCAGCGATGTTACAGTGATCCAAAACTTGCGGCACGAGTTAGACTGTTATTAACCATATTTAACATATGGAAGCAGAATGGGGAGATTAAGTAATATTTTCAGAGGGAGCGTCAATAACGACAGTCATTAAATTGTCAGTCACGGTAGCGACACATCGTGCTCTGAGTGAAAACAGAGGTTGATGAGCACAGCGCTTTATTTATCAACTCAATCAACGAGAGAATTGAATAAGTGCTCTGTCACCAAGAGGAAGTGAGGGTGAGGAAGGAGAGACAGAGATAGAGAGAAACAGAGAGAGAAACAGAGAGCAAGAAAGGGGAACAGAAAGAGATGGAGAGAGAGAGAAGAGAGAGAGCAGGGTCGGTGTGAAGAATTCCCTGCTTCTCACGAGATAGGTGTGACGCCATGTCACTCCTACACCCCTATGGGAGATACACGGAGAGATGAGCAGTGAGAGTGAGAAAGAGAGGGAGAGAGGGAGAGGAGCAGCAAATAGAGAAAGTGAGTGGGAGATAAAGCCTAGAGAGGAACAGAGAGAGAGAGACTGACCTCTTTGTAGGCGAAGACAATCCTGCCGTCGCTGTGCAGTGTGGCCTGGAAGGTGAAGCTACCCAGGTGGTAGTTGTCTTGCAGGTGGACATGATCCCACTGGACCACCAGAGCAGTGCCTGACAAAGAGAGAGAGGGACACGGTCACAGCCATACAGAACTACACAGGGCTACACAGAACCACACTGAACCACATAAAACTACACAGGGCCAAACAGAACCACATAAAACTACTCAAGGCCACATAAAACCACATAGATAGAACCAACCAGTGCCACACAGAACCCCTTAGAACCACACAGGGCCATATAGAACCAGACTAAGAACCATTCCAGACCGTATAGAACAACATAGAGATCTGTTAGATAAAAATCAGGGAGACCAAAGGCAGGGAAGGCTCCTTAAGTTTCAAACATTGCCTGAGGCACCCAGATTAGACAAAATGAGTTGCGACATGTGTCTTCCCTGTTACCATAGACTCTACAGGGAGATCAGTTCCACCTTTTTTGATTATAAAGAGACATGTAGTCCTAGTGTATTCCAGTTTAGCAAAACTCCCTATGATATAACAGGCTGCTTTAAAGTATTTTTGAAGAATCAGGTGGAAGCTCACATGGAACTTATGGCACTGTACTGTACTAGCTACCCCCGGAGTGCAGGCTTCACGTTCATCTCTATGCTGTTTTGATTTAGTGTGGACTTCGGAGAGCCTTTGGACGTGAAAGTGATGTCTTCGTTCTCCTGTGCAACCAGACAGTCATTTGGAAGGGAGCCAGAGCAATAACGGTTTGTTAACACAAGTAATCCATTTTTCCTTCACACACCCAGAGCCCCACTCTACATCCAAAGTAAAGTGGAGATTTCGTTTCTCTGCTGACAGCTAGGAGTACTGGAGTCTAGTGCTACAGGAAACCCCATAATAATCCACATCTGGCCACCAGAAGGCTTCTGCATGGGGTTGATGCTGCAGGATTGTCAATGGCCTGGCCAGGGCATGGGGCTGTATGCTGGATGTAGAGAGGACAGGGACATGTCTGTAATTGTTACAGTAACTCCATCCCAAATGGAACCTTATTTCCTATCTAGTGCACTACTTTTGACCAAGGCACACCCTGTCTGTTCTGAATTCTCTATCTAACTGAGAATGGCTCATGGGGAGGTGGGTGGCTCCTGGGGCACGCGCGCTAGAGAGTGTGCTATGGAGTAGACGTGCTGTGCTAGAGCTCCGCTCTATTTTGAAACAAATTGATATTTATCTTAACCTCTCACAACCTATAACTTCAAACATTGTTTGGCAATATGACAAAGGGAAAAGGCACCAAAAAGGGGGCGCTAAACAAGATAATTTGAATGAGATAGACAACGAACCAATTTTAACATCGCCGACCCACGAGGAGTTAGCTGAAGATGCTAGCTCCCAAGAGTTCCCCACAGAACCTACTTAGTGACATACTGGCTGCCATAAACTCACTAAGCAAGAAGGTGGACACAAGGTTGGCTGATATCTCAAAGAGTATTGGGAACTTGACTGAAACTGTGAAGGCAACTAAGAGAAGGGTGAATGAGGTTGAGCAGACGACAGTCGATCACAAGGCCAGGCTACAGTACATAGAGAAACAGTGTGCAACGTTAAAAAATTAAAACAAAACCCTGAAAGCCCGATTGGAAATGCTCGAGTGGCATTCAAGATCTGTTCTTGTCAAGCAAGCTCCCTGGCTGAGGATACGGAACGGCTGTGTCAACTGGCTAAATGGCCAAATACAGGCCAGGAATGTGTTTGAATTTCCTGCCTATGTCTTTTCAATCAGAAGATCAGAAATTGGGACTTATATGATGGGTGAGATGTTATGGCTTATATAGCATTGTTTAGCCTATCATGTTTTAGCGCCACTCACCCCCTAACGTGAGAGTTAAGTGTTATTTAATATTAGTTTATATGCGGAGCATCTATAGACGACGAGTTAGTTCAAGCTGAATGTCTAGACACCCTAATGTTTGTGTGTTAGTTAAGGAGTGCTTCGTTTTGGGAAGTCACTCAGTAAAGGGATGGGAGGGGGAATGGGGTCTGTGTTTTATGTTCACATTTATTAATACAGGTGGCATGACAAGCTCCTGCAAGGCGGGACGTTTTTCTTTAGGGCTTTGTATGACAGCAACAATTTGCTCTAAAATAATAAATGCCACATAGTGACCGAGTACAGAGCAGACCTAGTGGAATAAAGATAGTCAGCTGGAACTGTAATGGGTTAGGGCATGTCGTGAAACGAGCTAAGTTTTTTTCTCATCTTAAATCACTGGGCGCTGACAGTGCTTCTTCAAGAAACTCATATTAAACGCTCCGCTCAGGCCAAGCTACGAGTCGGCTGGATCGGTCAGATATACCAGTCTAACTTTGATGCAAAAAGCGAGAGGGGTAGCAATCCTGATAAGGAAAAACACTCCTTTTGTTTACTCATCCTTGATTTCAGATCCTAATGGTTGGTATATTATTGTGGCTGGTACATTGAATTCAAAACCAATAACCTTGGTCAATTGATATGGACCCAACTTCGATGATCCATTATTTGTTCAAAGAGTATTTAAGGCCATACCAAATCTCTTGGATACAAGTGTTATTGTTGGAGGTGACTTTAACTGTACGTTAGATCCTCTTTTAGATAAACAGCTATCAAGGTCACTTCAACAATCAAATGTCAGTGTCTGTCTAAATACATTGATGACAAACCTTAACATTGTTGATATTAGGAGACTGACACACCCATCAGATAGGGATTATTCTTTCATTTTGTCAGTTCATAAATCATATTCCAGAATTGACTATTTTTTTGCTGGACTCCAAACTAATTTCAGCAGCTGCGTCGGTTACCTATCACCCTATTCTAATTACGGACCACTCTCCTCTGTCCATGGTGCTGAAACTCAACAATATGTCTACAGGTCTGCGACCGTGGTGCTTAGACGCATACCTGTTGAAAGATGAGACTTGTTGTCAGTAATTGAAGGAGCAGATTGCCTTTTTCCTCGGAGCTAACGGCACGGGGGATGTTGACGACTCCACCCTTTGGGAATCTCTAAAGGCTGTGATTAGAGGTTACATTATTTCTTATACATCAGGGAGGAAGAAACGCGCCAATACTAGGCTGAGAGAAATTGAAAGAGAGTTAGGGGAACAGGACAACGTTTTTTAGGATGAATTCCTTGAATACAGTCCTTAAGAAGATCACAAAGTTTAAATATGAATACAATACCATCCTTTCGAAACGGGTGGGCTCTTTACTTGCTAGAACGCAACAAAGTTATTTTGAACTGGGTGACAAACCACATAAATTATTAGCAAGACAGCTAAGGCATGTACAGGCATCTAGAGCTATTCACAAAATAAAAGACAAAATAAAAGACAAGAAGGGTAAAATAGTAACAGGTACGCAGGATTTTAATAAATGCTTTGCTCAGTTTTACTCAGAGCTATATCAATCAAAATGCAATGCTACTGATCCACAAACTATGGCACGCTTTCTCGCTGAATGTGAACTTCCTAAACTAGACAGGGGGGAAGCTGCTGCACTCAATGCTGGGATAACTTTAGAGGAAATTAACACAGCGATAGCACAATTTCCAAACAGCAAGGCCCCTGGGCCCAATAGATATGTAAAAGAACCCTATAAGAAGTTCTGCGCCAGTCTAGCTCCACTTATGTTGCGAATGTTTAAACAATCCAAAGAAAATTCCAAACTCCCCCAAACACTGTATAAGGCTATAATAGGACTGATCTTGAAAAAGTATAGAGATTCCATGGAGATGTTGTCTTATCGCCCCGTGTCGTTACTCCCCATAGAAAATAAGGTGTTGACAAAGATATTGGCAAACCGATTGAAAAAATATATTTCTGACATCATACACCCTGACCAGACAGGTTTTATCCCGGGCCGACATATATTTTACAATTTGAGACGCCTTTTCAACGTAGCGTATCATGATCATAAAGTTGAGGCAGTGGTAATTGCTCTTGACGCAGAGAAGGCATTTGATCAGATTGAGTGAAAGTTTATGATGTCGGTTCTGGAGCATTTCTGGTTTGGAAAGGAATTCATTCATTGGATAAGAATTATTTATGGACACCCAATGGCGTCCGTGGTAACCAATCAGGAAATGTCGCAGTCATTCCGCCTGTTCAAGGGCTGCTGACAGGGGTGCCCTATTTCGCCTGCTCTCTTCGCTATAGCCATGGAACCCCTTGCTACTCGCATTGGATTCAACAGTAATTCCATTTTTATGGGATAACAAGGCAGGCAGAATTTCAAAGAAGCATTTACACAGGTACAAGATAGAGTGGGGCTTTGGCCTTCCTCACTTTAAACTGTACTATTGGGCTGCTAATCTGAACATTGTGTCTTTCTGGGCGGAAAGTTTACCTGGGATGCGACAGAATGATATGCCTTCATGGCTTTTGATTGAGCAGGCCTCCTGTCAACGTTCCTCACTCCCTACACTTGTTAATAGTCCATCATATGTGAAAAATGCCACTTATGACTCTAATCTAGTCATTTGTCATTCTTTTAGGATCTGGAAACAGATTAGGTATTTTCTTAACATACCCACTGTATGCATTGACAGCCCGATTTGCCTGAATCATGCTTTCCACCATGCATTGGATAATATGGTGTTTTCACAGTCGAGGGTGAAGGGGCTCACAACAATTGATCACTTATATATTGATGTTCAGTTAGCTTCATTTCAACAATTACAGGGTAAGTTTAACCTCTTATGGCTAAGGGGCAGTATTTTCATGGCTGGATAAAAAACGTACCCGATTTAATCTGATTATTAGTCCTGCCCAGAAACTAGAATATGCATATAATTATTAGCTTTGGATAGAAAACACTCCAAAGTTTCTAAAACTGTTTGAATGGTGTCTGTGAATATAACAGAACTCATTTGGCAGGCCAAAATGTGAGAAGATTCTGTACAGGAAGTACCCTGTCTGACCATTTCTTGCTCTTCTTTGTCATCTCTATTCATTACAAAGGATCTCTGCTGTTACGTGACACTTCCTACGGCTCCAATGGGCTCTCAGAGCCCGGGAAAAACCTGAATGACATAATTCAAAGCCCTGGCTGAAACACACGAGCGCTTTTGCTAAGTGGTCTATCAGCAGACAAAAGGCTTCGGCGCGTGCACTGGCCGTCCCTGCCTTTCTGTTTTTCCCTCTTTTTACCGAAACGCAGATTCCCGGTCGGAATATTATCGCTTTGTTACGAGATAAATTGCATAAAAATTGATTTTAAACAGCGGTTGACATGCTTCGAAGTACGGTAATGGAATATTTAGAATTTTTTTGTCACGAAATGCGCCATGCGCACGACCCTGATTTACCATTGGGATTGTGTCTAGAACGCACGAACAAAACGCCGCTGTTTGGATATAACGATGGATTATTTGGGACCAAACCAACATTTGTTATTGAAGTAGCAGTCCTGGGAGTGCATTCTGACGAAGAACAGGAAAGGTAAGACCATTTTTCTTATAGTAAATCTGATTTTGGTGAAGGCTAAACTTGCCGGGTGTCTAAATAGCTAGCCCGTGATGGCTGGGCTATGTACTTAGAATATTGCAAAATGTGCTTCATCCGAAAAGCTATTTTAAAATCGGACATATCGAGTGCATAGAGGAGTTCTGTATCTATAATTCTTAAAATAATTGTTATGCTTTTTGTGAACGTTTATCGTGAGTAATTTAGTAAATTGTTAGTAAATTCCCCGGAAGTTTGCGGGGGGTATGCTAGTTCTGAACGTCACATGCTAATGTAAAAAGCTGTTTTTTGATATAAATATGAACTTGATTGAACAAAACATGCATGTATTGTATAACATAATGTCCTAGGTGTGTCATCTGATGAAGATCATCAAAGGTTAGTGCTGCATTTAGCTGTCTTCTGGGTTTTTGTGACATTATATGCTAGCTTGAAAAATTGGTGTCTGATTATTTCTGGCTGGGTACTCTGCTGACATAATCTAATGTTTTGCTTTCGCTGTAAAGACTTTTTGAAATCGGACAGTGTGGTTAGATTAACGAGAGTCTTGTCTTTAAATAGCTGTAAAATAGTCATATGTTTGAAAAATTGAAGTTTTCGGATTTTAGAGGAATTTGTATTTCACGCCACGCCCATCATTGGATATTGGAGCAGATGTAAGAGGTTTATGTCAACAACACATTTTTTCAGATTCCTCCAAATCAGGAATTTCTTAAGGACACATATCCACAGTATGGCATTAAGCCAAATAATCCTACATTAGATAGCCTGCTCCTTGTCAAACCCCATTCAAAAGGGTCAGTCTCTAGACTGTATGCTGTGCTACAGGTCCACATAGAGGTATCCACAGACACTATTAAAAGGGCTTGGGAACAAGAACTTGGTTCAGAAATCTCAGATGAGGACTGGGTAGAAGCTCTCAGGAATATAAACCACAGTTCAGTGAATGCCAGACATAACCTTGTTCAGTTTAAGGTGATACACAGGTTACATTACTCAAAAGTAAAACTGCATAAAATGTTCCCGGACACCTCATCACTGTGTGAGAGGTGCAAGCAGGATGGGGGGATGTTGACCCACTTATTTTGGACATATCCTAAGTTACATGCTTACTGGGCTCTCATTTTTGATTACTTATTCTAATGCCTTCGATAGAGTTCTAGCCCCAGACCCATTGATCGCTCTGTTTGGTACAGTTGATGGGAATAACCAGGAAGGGAAGGCTGTCTCTCTTTGTACTCTATTAGCCAAAAGGCTCATATTGCAATTTTGGAAATTGGAGACTGTACCTACCTTTGAAATGTGGTTACGGGATTTAGGGAATGTAATACATATGGAAAAGATTCGATACAATACCTCCAATAGAAGTCCAATGTTTTACAAAACATGGCAGCCAATACTGGATAAAAGGTCTAGTCCCGCTTCATAACTAGGTTGATGATCTGCTGCTACTCTGTGCTGTACTCCACTCAATATTTATATTTGTCTTAACTACACTGCTTGTAATGACTATATGCTTTCTTCTTATACATGTACCACCTAATAGGATTTTGTTTTATTTTGTGTATGTGTGAGTTTTGTTTTGTCCTCTAAATTGGCCATCCCATTCAACAGTACAATGAATGTCAATGTTTGTATTACTGTCTTTTTTTATTTATTTTTTATTGGAAAATAATAAATATATTATTAAAAAAAGAACATGGCTCCTGGCTGTGTACAGGGGTCTGGGAATGCAACGCTACTCTCCTTTGACTATGTTTTTGATGGGGAGGTAGGGAGGGAGAGAGGGAGCAATTGAGGGTAAAATCAAGCAGTATAGAGATAGAGGTGTAGGAAGATGGGAGGAGGGAAAATAGAGGAGAGTGGGGTGGCTATTCTTTAGTTGTCAACTGGCCGTGCAAGCTCCACCAGTTAGCGCTATAAGGGAAGCCTAATAGAAGTTCTGAGCTTACTTAAAGTCCTCTGCTAAAAATACACTGTGTGAGAACTGGTGCACAGCACACACTAGTGTTGTTTCTCCCTCCACTAAATTGCTTAAATGCTGCAGACAGCTAGGTCAAATAAATATTAATCGACACACTGGGGAAAAGAGTGTACTAGTCGACAGAGCGAAGATGACTGCATGGGATTTGAAATGTTTGAAAACATCAAGGAACCCCTGAAGTTCCTCAAGGAACCATTGCTAGTCACTGGTTCATATTTGCACCTTTGGTTAATTGAGGGCTTCCCTGGAATGAAGGCGTGGCTTAGTAGGGGCATGGCTTTAAGATATATAATTTTGGGGGCCACCCGTTACAGTAAATGTCATTCCTGTTCATCTATTCTGTTGTATTGTCTTCAAACGTTAAGGTTGAATGCTGAGGCTTACAGAGTTCTTCAAGAGCCTGTCAAATCCAAAAGCTGGAATAGTTGCTACTTTATTACTATATGTAAACATAATTGTTAATATGCATTTAAAAAAAATCCAGTGTACAAACGTAACATGATGAGCAGGGATGACATTTACGCTAACAGGTGGCCTAAAACATTTAGCGTCCTCAGAGCATGCGCAGACCAGCTGGCTGAGGTGTCTACAGACATATTCAATCAATCCCTATCCCAGTCTGCTGTTCCCACATGCTTCAAGAGAGCCACCATTGTTCCTGTTCCCAAGAAAGCTAAGGTAATTGAACTAAACGACTATCGCCCCTGGGTCTTGACCCCGCCCTGTGCAACTGGGTCCTGGACTTTCTGACGGGCTGACCCCAGGTGGTGAGGGTAGGAAACAACATCTCCACCCCGCTGATCCTCAACACTGGCGCCCCACAAGGGTGCATTCTCAGCCCTCTCCTGTACTCCCTGTTCATCCATGACTGTGTGGCCATGCACGCCTCCAACTCAATCATCAAGTTTGCAGACGACACTACAGTGGTAGGCTTGATTACCAACAATGACAAGGCGGCCTACAGGGAGGAGGTGAGGGCCTTCGGAGTGTGGTGTGAGGAAAATAACCTCACACTCAACGTCAACAAAACAAAGGAGATGACCGTGGACTTCAGGAAATAGCAGAGGGAGCACCCCCCTATCCACATCGACGGGACAGTAGTGGAGAAGGTGGAAAGTTTTAAGTTCCTCGGCGTACACATCACGGACAAATTGAAATGGTCCACCCACACAGACAGCGTGGTGAAGAAGGCGCAACAGCGCCTCTTCAACCTCAGGAGGCTGAAGAAATGTGTCTTGTCACCAAAAACACTCACAAACCTTTACAGATGCACAATCGAGAGCATCCTGTCGGGCTGTATCACCGCCTGGTATGGCAACTGCTCCGCCCACAACCGTAAGGCTCTCCAGAGGGCAGTGAGGTCTGCACAACGCATCACCGGGGGCAAACTACCTGCACTCCAGGACACCTACACCACCTGATGTTACAGGAAGGCCAAAAAGATCATCAAGGACAACAACCGCCTGAGCCACTGCCTGTTCACCCCGCTAACATCCAGAAGGCGAGGTTAGTACAGGTGCATCAAACCTGGGACCGAGAGACTGAAAAACAGCTTCTATCTCAAGGCCATCAGACTGTTAAACAACCATCACTAACATTGAGTGGCTGCTGCCAACATACTGACTCAAATCTCTAGCCACTTTAACAATTAAAAATTGGATGTAATAAATGTATCACTAGTCACTTTAAACAATGCCACTTTATATAATGTCTACATACCCTACATTACTAATCTCATATGTATATACTGTACTCTATACCATCTACTGTATCTTGCCTATGCCGCACCATCGCTCACCCATATATTTATATGTACATATTCTTATCCATTCCATTACACTTGTGTATATAAGGTAGTTGTTGTGAAATTGTTAGATTACTTGTTAGATATTACTGCATGGTCGGAACTAGAAGCACAATCATTTTGCTACACTCGCATTAACATCTGCTAACCATGTGTATGTGACCAATAAAATTTGATTTGATCATTTGAGTTGATTTGAAAAATAACTATCTGAAAGCCAAGCCTCCAATCTGATAGGCTGCCACCTTTACAATATATCATTAAAAAGGTAAAAAATGTAACCCCTCCCATCACAAATAGTTTCAGGTTTTAACCTTTACACAGGGGTTCCTCAAAGACCCTTTTCAGAACTTGAAAGGTTCCGCTGGTGTGGCAACCCAAAAGGTTCTTGCCGGCACCTTGATGAATAGTTATTAAAGTGAGAGAGACAGACTTTCCCTCCTCCAAGTTGTTGTGCGTCCCAAATGGCACCCTATTCCCTGTGTAGTGAACATAAAAAAGCAGGTCAAAAGCAGCACACTATATAGGGAATAGGGTGCCATTTAATTGGGATGAATGGCAGTAGAGGCATAATCCTGATTTTACTTATGCAGGAAAATAAAAGTTGGGCATGTGATATATTAGATATTGTGTAATAGAATTAGTCAATTTAAATTGTCATATAATTATAAATACAGTTTTTACAGGTTTTCAACCAATTTTCTGTATAATCTAAAATATATGTAAACAGACCATGAATGTAAAATTATTGAAAGCTGTGAATGCTATTATATGATACAAAATCAATACTTGCATTTTCAGCCTGTGGATTGACTGCATTGTTTAAATGGAATGTTGGCAGTTCATTTGAAACTGTCTGGCTAGCTAGCTAGCTAACAAACATACAGTGCAGATAAATTCTTCAAATTCATTGTTTTATACAATATCTTACCACAGTACTGGCAAATCATTGGCCAACTAACCCTCTGACCAAAATGGCTGACCTTTATCCCATCGTAAAAAAAGGTCAATTTTAGTATTGTAATTCTTCATTCTATGGATTATTCACAGATGTGTGAGTGCCCTGTTACCGTGGTAACATCCCACCCCTAAATAGGCAGCTGAACATTTTTGTTTCACCTAAGAGATTCATATTTGAGGTTACATTGTGCCTGATTGAGCATGGAACACTCCAAAAACCTTTTGTCAATTACTTTCATTGTGATCCCAAAATATATTTGTCTGCTCCTAAATTGTTCAACAAAAAATGAATGTTACTCACGGGTTCTTTGAGAAAGGTGATGGTTCTACTGGATGTGGAGCCATCACTGGAGCTCTTCAATGGTTCTTTACAGTTCACAAAAGGGTTCTTTGCTCTTTTAGTGATAATTAAAATGTAGAATATTTGTGACACTTTGTGTCATTCCAATGTATCTAAAGTGTTCTGTTAAGCCACTACATATCTTACAGTATATGACTATGGCCAGTGAAAGTGTCTTGTGAAAGACTTACGTATGGCCTTGTCAACTGAGAACGGCTGACTAAAGAAGTCAGTAGTCCTCAATTCTCTCCTCAGGGACCCCAGATGTTCCAGAGGTAGCTCACTTGATTCAACTAGTTTATTAACACAATAATAACACCTATGGAATTTGAGCAATATAATATGGCTGACCAGAATCAAAAACCCTGCATGGTTCTTCAAAAAGCTCTACAAAGAACCTTTCAGATTGAGAAAGGTTCCTTATAGAACCATCTCCATAAAGGATATATAAAGAACCATAAAATAGTTCTATATACTGTACATATCATGATAAACCTTAAACCCAGACCAAAGAGCCCAACTCCCACCTACCTCAGAACACCATTTTTAAATGTGTATTATGTACTTGTTATTCTCTGAAAAGAAGCACATTTTCCTGCACTTCACACAGATTTTTCCCGTGTTTCGATGCCAAAAATGTTTGTCACCTTTTTGGGCCTTAACCAGTTGGCATCCCTGACCTCAGCCTCACTGCCTCATGTACATCCAATTAAAACTTGATTCAACTATGTTAAATTTAGCCCTCCATAGCGACTCACTGCTTAATGACACCCTATTCCCTATTCAGTGTTTGTGTCCCTCTAAAAAAAATGCTGGTTAAAAACAACCCAGAGCTGGGTATATAGTGGACAGGACACATATTGGGTTATTTTGACCCAGCCAATTGGGTTGTTTTCTTTGAAGACTAGAGGCGTGGCTTAGTAGGGGATAGTTATTTTTGGTCACACGTGAGAGTAAATGTCATTATATTTCATCTGTTCTGTCTGGCTGTTTCTACACTTGACATTTACATGTGAATTCTGCTTTCAGAATACAAAGATCGCATAGAAAGACAGGTGTAGACACAAAAGTTGCATAGTGGTCAGATTGTGTTCAGATCTGGCTGACCACTTCAGGAGGTGGTCAGTGACGCATTGTGTGTGGAAGTAATCAGGCTATCATAAGCGCATACAGTGGGCGTCGTCATCAGCACTCTGCCAACAAGTCTCCAAAAAAGTGTGTGTTTTGGGAGCGAGAGGGAACTTTTTACATTAAACGTTGGAGGAAATACATTCCTAGCGTGTGAGGAACATGTATGTTAGCTTCATAAATGCTAGCCAGCTAGCTAACTTAAACTAAATTATGCTAACCTGCTTTGCTAGCTAGCTTGCTTGCTGGCTAGTTACAGAGGTTAGCTGGGTAGTTAACGACAGCCATCAAGTTGTTATTGTGTTGTCAGATTTACCCGTTGGCAGAATGCATACTGGCATTTGAATATAGTGCGGGAAAAGTGAATCCGGCCACAATGTGAACACATTTAAGGGAAAGGGGGATACCTATTCAGTTATACATCTGAATGCATTCAACTGAAATGTGTCTTCTGCATTTAACCCAACCCCTCTGAATCAGAGAGGTGTGGGGGGCTGCCTTAATCAACAGCCCTGTCATCAGTGCCCAGGGAACAGTGGTTTAACTGCCTTGCTCAGGGAGAGAACGACAGATTTTTGTCAGCTCGGGGATTTGATCCAGCAATCTTTTGGTTACTGGCCCAAAGCGCTTACCTGCCAGGCTACCTGCCGCCATGTACAGTTGAAGTCGGAAGTTTACATACACCTTAGCCAAATAAACTGCGTTGAAATGTTTCACAATTCCTGACATTTAATCCCAGTAAAAAATTCCCTGTCTTAGGTCAGTTAGGATCACCACTTTATTTGAAGAATGTGAAATGTCAGAATAATAGTAAAGATAATGATTTATTTAAGCTTTAATTTCTTACATCACATTCCCAGTGGGTCAGAAGTTTACATACACTCAATTAGTATTTGGTAGCATTGGCTTTAAATTATTTTACTTGGGTCAAACATTTCGGGTAGCCTTCCACAACCTTCCCACAATAAGTTGAGTGAATTTTGGCCCATTCCTCCTGACAGAACTGGTGTAAATGAGTCAGGTTTGTAGGATTCCTTGCTTTTTCAGTGCTGCCCACAAATTGTCTATAGGATTGAGGAAAGGGCTTTGTGATGGCCACTCCAATACATGGACTTTGTTGTCCTTAAGTCATTTTGCTACAACTTCGGAAGTTTGCTTGGGGTCATTGTCCATTTGGAAGACCCATTTGCGACCAAGCTTTAACTTCCTGATTGATGTCTTGAGATGTTGCTTCAATATATCCACATAATTTTCCCACCTGATGATGCCATCTATTTTGTGAAGTGCACCAGTCCCTCCTGTAGCAAAGCACCCCCACAACATGATGCTGCCACCCCCGTGCTTCTAGGTTGGGATGGTGTTCTTCGGCTTGCAAGCCTCCCCCTTTTTCCTCTAAACGTAACGATGGTCATTATGGCCAAATAGTTATATTTTTGTTTCATCAGACCAGTGGACATTTCTCCAAAAAGTAGGATCTTTGTCCCCATGTGCAGTTGCAAACCGTAGTCTGGCTTTTTTTTTTTGGAGCAGTGGCTTCTTCCTTGCTGAGTGGCCTTTCAGGTTATGTAGATATTGGACTCGTTTTTCTGTGGATATAGATACTTTTGAACCTGTTTCCTCCAGCATCTTCACAAGGTCCTTTGCTGTTGTTCTGGGATTGATTTTCACTTTTCGCACCAAAGTACATTCATCTCTAGGAGACAGAACGAGTCTCCTTTCTGAGCGGTATGACGGCTGCGTGGTCCCAAGGTGTTTATACTTGCGTACTTTTGTTTGTACAGATGAACGTGGTACCTTCAGGCGTTTGGAAATTGCTCCCAAGGATGAACCAGACTTGTGGAGGTCTACAATTCTTTTCTGAGGTCTTGGCTGATTTCTTTTGATTTTCCCATGATTTCAAACAAAGAGGCACTGAGTTTGAAGGTAGGCCTTGAAATACATTCACAGGTACACCTCAAATTATGTCAATTAGCCTATCAGAAGCTTCTAAAGCCATGACATCATTTTCTGAAATTTTCCAAGCTGTTTAAAGGCACAGTCAACTTCTGTATGTAAACTTCTGACCCACTGGAATTGTGATATAATTCACTGTAAGTGAAATAATCTGTCTGTAAACAATTGTTGGAAAAATGACTTTTGTCATGCACAAAGTAGATGTCCTTACCGACTTGCCAAAACTATAGTTTGTTAACAAGAAATTTGTGGAGTGGTTGAAAAACGAGTTTTAATGACTCCAACCTAAGTGTATGTAAACTTCCGACTTCAACTGTAGATGCATGAGGTGTTCGGAATTCCATGATTTGTATCTCCATGATACAAAATCTGCATAAACTGTCAAGTCTAGACACGGCCTTGTATTGTTTTCACATATTAAGGTTAAGCACTGAAGTATCTGAAACCCACACCCCCCATAGGCCATGCCTCCTGAAAATAACCTATGTATTACATAAAAAAAGACCCAGCTCCTGGGTCAACCCAGCATGAAAGTGAATAAAAACCCAACTGATGGTTAAATTAAGCCATGTTTGGGTAACCTGGTTATTTTCAGGAGGCATGGCCTATTGAGGGCATGGCTTTAAGATAGTTATTTTTGGCCACCTGTGAGAGTAAATGTCATTGTTGTTCATCATGTTAAGTTTGCACACTGCAAATTCCAATGTCCTTCTATATTTTTGCACATTACATATTTCATTATACATTTCATAACATTATTTAAGCATTATAACAAAGTGGTGACTCTTGCAACATTAGAATATGGCTTTTGAGGAACTCGTACTCTTGTGTAAGCATCATAAAAGCTAACAAAAGTGTCAGTACTCAACCTTAACATGCGATAATAATTCAACAGAACATGAACCGGAATGACATTTGCGCTTACAGGTGGCCAAAAATAACTAGCCATGCCCCTACTAAGCCACGCTTCCAGTCTTCTAATCTTACCTGGTGGGTCATTGCTCAATAACCCAGAATCAATAACCTAACAACCCAACTGAGTGACCTAACTGGCTGGGTTAAAATGACCCAACATGTGTTCTATCCAATATTTATCCGTATTGGGTTGTTTTTAACGCGGCATTTGTTTGAGTGTATTCCCTAAATAGTGCACTACTTTTGACCAAGTGTCAAAGGGCTCTTGATTTGAATATGTTTTGTGGTTGCTACAATATGAATAAAGACAGAGAAAAGACATTGAATGCCATGTACCGTTGTCGAAGTAGATGACTGTTGAGTTCCTGGAGACACTAGGGTCAAAGTTGGCCATGAGGGGGGCGATGTACTGGGTGGCCGTCAGCATTCTGTGGACCACATCCCCTGTGTAGATGAACCCTGAGTGAGGGGGAAACATACAGCAGATATATCTCATTAAATACAATAGTCGCCACAACACAACAACAATCCACATGTCAATGTTATGTCATGTTCCCAGCCTAAGCTTCCTTCTCTGCCTGACACTTAAACCATACACATACACACAGTAGTGTTTGCACATACAGTACAAACACTAGAAATTACTCTCACGGTTAGAGCGTTTGCCCAGTAACCAAAAGGTCACCAGTTTCGAATTGAGCAAGGCATATAACCCTAATTGCTCCAGGGTGCCGTTGATAATGGCAGACTCTGGACGTGGTCCCACTCTCCACAGGTGTCTCAGGGAGAATCGGGATATGCCAAAAACACATTTCCCAATTCACACGTGAAATAGGAAAAATTTAAGCACACTTTTTGAGGTCCCATGGAAAATCTTTTCAACCTCCTGAGGAAGAAGAGGCACTGTTCACAACTGTGTCCGTGTGTGGCCCATTTTAATAAGTTGTATTTTTCAGTGATCCAATACGTAATATAGTACACTTACTTCCGGTTTGGAGCCAGCAGCAGTCGCACTTCGCTTCGCTCCACAGGTAATATTACACTTCATTACATTACAACGGTTTGATTTGTTTGATCTGAGCAATTTTTCTTAGCTAGCTACATAGCCGTCTTTGTATCAAAGATAATTGTGTAGTTTAGAGTAATTAGAGTCATTATCGAGGTTAGCTATTTCCGTCCTCCTAACGTAGTCAACACTGCTAGCTAGCTAGTCAACACTGCTAGCTAGCCAACTAGCCAACTTCTGCCGACTAGCAGCACTGTAGAAACTATTACATTACAACGGAACGACTTGATTAGTGTAGTGTTAGTGATAGTGTTAGTTAGCTAGCTACATAGTTGTCTTTGCTGTCTTTGTATCTAAGATAATTGTGTAGTTTAGAGTAATTATCGAGGTTAGCTAGCCAGCCGCGACGCGACGCCGTTGTCCAGACTCCAGACTTAGTCAACACACCTAGTCATCATCAAACCCACTGCTAGCTAGCCAACCGTTACCGACTAGCAGCGCTTTAGATACTAATACATTACAACGGAACGATTTGACTAGTGCAGTGTTAGCTAGCTAGCTACATAGTTGTCTTTGTCATAGCTTGATAATTGTGTAGTTTAGTAATTATCGAGGTTAGCTAGCCAGCTATTTCCGTCCCCCGCGACGCCATTTTTCCAAACCTAGCCAACTATTACCGACGAGCGGCATTGTAGAAACTATATACATTACAAAGGAACGTCTTGATTAGTGTTATGTTAGCAAGCTACAAAGTTGCTTTTGTATCATGACAAGGTGTAGTACTGAAACTATCGAGGTTACCTAGCCAGCTACACGTTCAAACAAAGTCAACAACGCAGCCACTGCTAGCTAGCCTACTCCACCAGCCAGCAGTACTGTATAATTTTCGTCATTTTAGTCAATAAGATTTTTGCAACGTAAGCTTAACTTTCTGAACATTCGAGACGTGTAGTCCACTTGTCATTCCAATCTCCTCTGCATTAGCGTAGCCTCTTTTGTGGCTTGTCAACTATGTGTCTGTCTATCCCTGTTCTCTCCCCTCTGCACAGGCCATACAAACGCTTCACACCGCGTGGCCGCTGCCACTCTAACCTGGTGGTCCCAGCGCGCACGACCCACGTGGAGTTCCAGGTCTCCGGCAGCCTCTGGAACTGCCGGTCTGCGGCCAACAAGGCTGAGTTCATCTCAGCCTATGCTACCCTCCAGTCCCTAGACTTCCTGGCGCTGACGGAAACATGGATTACCACAGATAACACTGCTACTCCTACTGCTCTCTCCTCGTCTGCCCACGTGTTCTCGCATACCCCTAGAGCATCGAGCCAGCGGGGTGGTGGCACTGGAATCCTCATCTCTCCCAAGTGGACATTCTCTCTTTCTCCCCTGACCCATCTGTCTATCTCCTCATTTGAATTCCATGCTGTCACAGTTACCAGCCCCTTCAAGCTTAACATCCTTATCATTTATCGCCCTCCAGGTTCCCTTGGAGAGTTCATCAATGAGCTTGACGCCTTGATAAGTTCCATTCCTGAGGATGGCTCACCTCTCACAGTTCTGGGTGACTTTAACCTCCCCACGTCTACCTTTGACTCATTCCTCTCTGCCTCCTTCTTTCCACTCCTCTCCTCTTTTGACCTCACCCTCTCACCTTCCCCCCCTACTCACAAGGCAGGCAATACGCTTGACCACATCTTTACTAGATGCTGCTCTTCCACTAATCTCATTGCAACTCCCCTCCAAGTCTCCGACCACTACCTTGTATCCTTTTCCCTCTCGCTCTCATCCAACACTTCTCACTCTGCCCCTACTCGGATGGTATTGCGCCGTCCCAACCTTCGCTCTCTCTCTCCCGCTACTCTCTCCTCTTCCATCCTATCATCTCTTCCTTCTGCTCAAACCTTCTCCAACCTATCTCCTAATTCTGCCTCCTCAACCCTCCTCTCCTCCCTTTCTGCATCCTTTGATTTTCTCTGTCCCCTATCCTCCAGGCCGGCTCAGTCCTCCCCTCCTGCTCCGTGGCTCGACGACTCACTGCGAGCTCACAGAACAGGGCACCGGGCAGCCGAGCGGAAATGGAGGAAAACTCGCCTCCCTGCGGACCTGGCATCCTTTCACTCCCTCCTCTCTACAATTTCCTCATCTGTCTCTGCTGCTAAAGCCACTTTCTACCACTCTAAATTCCAAGCATCTGCCTCTAACCCTAGGAAGCTCTTTGCTACCTTCTCCTCCCTCCTGAATCCTCCTCCCCCTCCCCCCCTCCTCCCTCTCTGCGGATGACTTCGTCAACTATTTTGAAAAGAAGGTTGACGACATCCGATCCTCGTTTGCTAAGTCAAACGACACCGCTGGTCCTGCTCACACTGCCCTACCCTGTGCTTTGACCTCTTTCTCCCCTCTCTCTCCAGATGAAATCTTGCGTCTTGTGACGGCCGGCCGCCCAACAACCTGCCCACTTGACCCTATCCCATCCTCTCTTCTCCAGACCATTTCCGGAGACCTTCTCCCCTACCTCACCTCGCTCATCAACTCATCCTTGACCGCTGGCTACGTCCCTTCCATCTTCAAGAGAGCGAGAGTTGCACCCCTTCTGAAAAAACCTACACTCGATCCCTCCGATGTCAACAACTACAGACCAGTATCCCTTCTTTCTTTTCTCTCCAAAACTCTTGAAGGTGCCGTCCTTGGCCAGCTCTCCTGCTATCTCTCTCAGAATGACCTTCTTGATCCTAATCAGTCAGGTTTCAAGACTGGGCATTCAACTGAGACTGCTCTTCTCTGTGTCACGGAGGCTCTCCGCACTGCTAAAGCTAACTCTCTCTCCTCTGCTCTCATCCTTCTAGACCTATCTGCTGCCTTTGATACTGTGAACCATCAGATCCTCCTCTCCACCCTCTCCGAGCTGGGCATCTCCGGCGCGGCCCATGCTTGGATTGCGTCCTACCTGACAGGTCGCTCCTACCAGGTGGCGTGGCGAGAATCTGTCTCCGCACCACGTGCTCTCACCACTGGTGTCCCCCAGGGCTCTGTTCTAGGCCCTCTCCTATTCTCGCTATACACCAAGTCACTTGGCTCTGTCATATCCTCACATGGTCTCTCCTATCATTGCTATGCAGATGACACACAATTAATCTTCTCCTTTCCTCCTTCTGATAACCAGGTGGCGAATCGCATCTCTGCATGCCTGGCAGACATATCAGTGTGGATGACGGATCACCACCTCAAGCTGAACCTCGGCAAGATGGAGCTGCTCTTCCTCCCGGGGAAGGACTGCCCGTTCCATGATCTCGCCATCACGGTTGACAACTCCCTTCTGTCCTCCTCCCAGAGTGCTAAGAACCTTGGCGTGACCCTGGACAACACCCTGTCGTTCTCCACTAACATCAAGGCGGTGACCCGATCCTGTAGGTTCATGCTCTACAACATTCGCAGAGTACGACCCTGCCTCACACAGGAAGCGGTGCAGGTCCTAATCCAGGCACTTGTCATCTCCCGTCTGGATTACTGCAACTCGCTGTTGGCTGGGCTCCCTGCCTGTGCCATTAAACCCCTACAACTCATCCAGAACGCCGCAGCCCGTCTGGTGTTCAACCTTCCCAAGTTCTCTCACGTCACCCCGCTCCTCCGCTCTCTCCACTAGCTTCCAGTTGAAGCTCGCATCCGCTACAAGACCATGGTGCTTGCCTACGGAGCTGTGAGGGGAACGGCACCTCCGTACCTTCAGGCTCTGATCAGGCCCTACACCCAAACAAGGGCACTGCGTTCATCCACCTCTGGCCTGCTCGCCTCCCTACCTCTGAGGAAGCACAGTTCCCGCTCAGCCCAGTCAAAACTGTTCGCTGCTCTGGCACCCCAATGGTGGAACAAGCTCCCTCACGACGCCAGGACAGCGGAGTCAATCACCACCTTCCGGAGACACCTGAAACCCCAACTCTTTAAGGAATACCTGGGATAGGATAAAGTAATCCTTCTAACCCCCCCCCCCTAAAAGATTTAGATGCACTATTGTAAAGTGGTTGATCCACTGGATATCATATGGTGAATGCACCAATTTGTAAGTCGCTCTGGATAAGAGCGTCTGCTAAATGACTTAAATGTAAAATGTAAATGTAAATCTTAATTTGGTTGGTTGTCCAGAGGGTAGAAAAAATATCTAGATCCTCTATGAGGCTGTGGAGGGATCCAAGTTGTGGATTTAAAAGAAAACATGAATCATCAATGTACAGTATCGGCATATCACTTGTTGGCTTCTTTTCCTTCACTCTGCGGTCCAACTCCCAAACAGTATCCGTTTTTTTCATTTTCTTTCCTTCTATTGTGTTATTGACTGTACTTTTGTTCATTCCATGTGTAACTCTGTGTTGTTGTTTGTGTCGCACTGCTTTGCTTTATCTTGTCCAGGTCGCAGTTGTAAATGAGAACTTGTTCTCAACTGGCCTACCTGGTTAAATTAAGGTGAAACAAAAAAATAAATAAAACAATTGGGTTGAGGTCAGGTGATTGTGGAGTCCAGGTCATCTGAAGCAGCACTCCATCACTCTTCTTCTTGGTCAAATAGCCCTTACACAGCCTGGAGGTGTGTTGGGTCATTGTCCTGTTGAAAAACAAATGATAGTCCCACTAAGCGCAAACTAGATAGGATGGCGTATCACTGCAGAATGCTGTGGTAGCCATGCTGGTTAATTGTGCATTGAATTGTAAATAAATCACAGACAGTTTCACCAGCAAAACACCCCCACACCATCACACATCCTCCTCCATGCTTCACGGTTGGAACCACACATGCGGAGATCATCCGTTCACCTACTCTGCGTCTCACAAAGACACAGCGGTTGGAACCAAAAATCTCAAATTTGGACTCATCAGACAAAAGCACAGACTTCCACCGGTCTAATGCCCATTGCTCATGTTTCTTGGCCCAAGTAAGTCTCTTCTTATTATTGGTGTCCTTTAGTAGTGGTTCTTTTGCAGTAATTCGACCACGAAGCCCTGATTCACGCAGTCTCTTCTGAACAGTTGATGTTAAGATGTGTCTGTTACTTGAACTCAGTGAAGCATTTATTTGGGCTGCAATTTCTGAGGCTAGTAATTCTAATGAAATTATCCTCTGCAGCAGAGGTGACTCTGGGTCTTCCTTCCTGTGGCGGTCCTCATGAGAGCCAGATTCATCATTGTGCTTTATGGTTTTTGCAACTGCACTTAAAGACACTTTGATAGTTCTTGACATTTTCCGTTTTGACTGACCTTCATGTCTTAAAAAAATGATGAACTGTCGTTTCTCTTTGCTTTTTGAGCTGTTCTTGTTATATTATGAACTTCGTCTTTTACCAAATAGGGCTATCTTCTGTATACCATCCTTACCTTGTCACAACACAACTGATTGGCTCAGATGCATTAAGAAGGATAGAAATTACAGAAATTAACTTAACAAGGCACACCTGTTAATTGAAATGCACTCCAGGTGACTACCTCATGAAGCTGGTTGCCAAGTGTGCAAAGCTGTCATCAAGGTAAAGAGTGGCTACTTTGAAGGATCTCAAATATTTGAACCAGGGTTCCTGAGTGGGGCAGTGGTCTAAGGCACTGCATCTCAGTGCAAGAGGTGTCACTACATCCCTGGTTCAAATCCAGGTTGTATTACATCTGGCTGTGATTGGGAGTCCCATAGGGTGGTGCACAATTGGCCCAGTGTTTGGCTGGGGTAGGCCGTCATTGTAAATAAGAATTTGTTCTTAACTGACTTGCTTAGGTAAATAAAGGTTACAAATTTGTTTAACACTTATTTAGTTACTACATGATTCCATATGTGTTATTTTATAGTGTTGATGTCTTCACTATTATTCTAAAAGGTAGCATTTCTATGTTGAAGATTAAAAAATAATTTGGTGCATTTTTCCCCATACACCATCCAGTTGGCTTAATGCTTATAATATATTACACTTGATCTTTCTTGAATAAGTTCCTCCATAATTTTTTTTATTTTTCCTCTAACTTATTATGAGCCTCTATGGTACAGTTTGTATTGCTTTTGTTTTAGAGATGAGTAATGAATTGCATGGCATCTAAAGCCACATTTAAAAGTGTCCCATATAATAAGGGGATTTGCTGTACCTACGTTAAGTCAGTTATAAATTCCTCTGTCCTAGTTAAAAACAAGTTATCATCCAATAGGCTTTGATTACATTTCCAATATCCTCACCCACGTGGAAATTCAGTAAGAGTAATGTATATGCCAATTATGCAATTTATGTGTCCTCACAAACAGCATTAAGGATAAATATATACAGTATGTCTGCTGAGCACACCATACTCAATCAACACAAAGTAGACCTGCATAATTTACTGCTTATCAGCCAGTTGCCAATTTTATTAATGTACCCCTGTGAAACAAAAAGTACTGGCTATTCGTCTTAAGGAAATATTCTTTACATAGAGGGGTACATTAACATTGATGATTCCAGAAACAAAATCTTTATTTATTCTGTGACAGAGAAGTATAGCAAAGTCAGTAGCTGTGAAAATGCATTAAATAAATCAAAATGGCTACATGTCCTCATCTTCCCTTAACTTCTTGCTTTGGGGGTGGGGGGAGGGGGGATGGGGGGTGACAGATTTGAGACTGAAACTTTGACAGTAAAAATCACAGAGAAAAATTGCTAAAAATAGCAAAAAAGCATTCTTCAAAGGTCACATGTAGCTGCAGTCAATTCACCGCCATTTTGTGTCATCATGTGTCTTCAACAACAGCTGTAAAAAAAAAAAAACATCACGGGAAAGGCCAAGAGCACAGTCCCTCCCAGTGAGGAATCAATCCTGTTCGTAAGGACCTCACAGTCAAGTGTAGCCCCCACTCAGCACAGTGGGTGTGTGTATATCTGTGTGCCCCCACCAGTGCAGTCAGCAGAACTCAGAACTGTAGAGATACGGGAGAACAGGAGGATAGAAGGAGGAGAGCAGCAGGAGGGGGAGTTGAGTCTACCTGGCCATGGAGGAGGGATGATAGGAGGCGGATGAGGTGAGGAGGAGTTGAGTCTATCTAGCAATGGAGGAGGGGAGGATGAGAGATATTGAAGGAGGAGAAGAAGGGGAGGAGGAGGAGGAGAAGTTGAGTCTACCTGGCCAGTGTTTGTCTCCAGTTGGCATACCTGTGGGCCTACTAGGTAAACATGGGTGGAAAGAGAGAGAGAGAGAGAGAGAGAGAGAGAGAGAGAGAGAGAGAGAGAGAGAGAGAGAGAGAGAGAGAGAGAGAGAGAGAGAGAGAGAGAGAGAGAGAGAGAGAGAGGAGATATAGTGGCCTACCTAGCCTTATCCTTTCATCTAACTGCTCTTGAATGATTGCTTTCTCTCTCTTTCTCTCTATCGCTCTCTCACAACACACTGGGGGAGTTTGACACAAATGATTTAACTCTGACTCAATCATTGCATTCCATCAGCTCTAGTGTTTACCCAACAGTGGCCCAAATATGTACCTTATCTAACTTTCCTTTTCTATGCCACACCTTGCTTCCCCCATCTTTCTCTCTTTTCTTTTTTTTCTTTCTTTCTATCTTGAAACAGCACAGAGGGGCCCAGACTAAGAAGTACAGTGCAGGCCTGCATCATAACCACACAAAGACCATCAGGGACACACACAAACACACACACTTTCACGCACACACACACTCCTCTATGTTAAATGCAAGCTGTTAGGAGACTTTTGGCTCTGTGCCTGCTTCTCTGTGTAAATGAGAGAGACTTTTCTAACAATCTATTGCGAACACAAAAACAGCCATACGACAGCCTGGAAGAAATCAGTCAGTCTCTCAATACGCTTAAGAACAGACACCCAGAAAGAGAGCCATTCAATAGGGAAGCGGGATACCTAGTCAGTTGTGCAACTGAATGCATTCAAATGAAATATGTATTCCTGCATTTAACCCAACCCCCTCTGAATCAGAAAGGCTGCTTTGATGGACATCATTGGTACCCAGGGGCAGTTGTTGTGGGGGTTAACTGCCTTGCTCAAGGGCAGAACAGATTTTTCCACTGTGCTAGCTCTGGAATTTGAACACCCAACCTTCTGGTTACTGTCCCAACATTCTAACCGCTAGGCTACCTGGCAGTCGAATTTGTTGTAGCCATCACTTTAAGGAGGGGGACTGGACAGTAGATGATGAACGATTCAGCCAGGACAATTGGTAGCCGAATGAAAAGGCCAAAAAAGAGGGAGTGTGAGAGACGGAGAAGGCAGAGAGAGGAGGAGAGAGCGGGATAGAGGGTGAGAGAGAGAAAGAACAAGAAAGAAAGAGAGAGTAAGAGAGAGATGGAGAGACACAGAGACAATGCCAAATAGAGAGGGGGTAGAGGTGAAACAATGAGATTGTTCCATTTTCAGCCCTGTTTATATGGTCTGGTATCAGGGAGTACTGTTCTGTATATTTAAAAAAAAAAAATATTTCACCTTTATTTAATCAGGTAGGCAACTTGAGAACATGTTCTCATTTACAATTGCGACCTGGCCAAGATAAAACAAAGCAGTTCGACAACATACAAAAACACAGAGTTACACATGGAGTAAAACAACATACAATCAATGATGCAGTAGAAAAACTAAGACTATATACAATGTGAGCAAATGATGTGAGATAAGGGAGGTAAAGGCAAAAAAATGCCATGGTGGCAAAGTAAATAAAGTATGGCAAGAAAAACACTGGAATGGTAGATTTGTAGTTTGAAGAAAGTTCAAAGTTAAAATATAAATAATATGGTGCAAAGGAGCAAAATAAATATACTGGAGGAAGCATTATCACAATCTATTGACCAGCCCTTCTACTTTATTGGACATTTTGTCCAAACAAGCCAGTTGTTTCTCCATACTGAGCCTATGTTTAGTTCTGGAGTAATTCCAGAGTTTAAAACAGCTGTCTGGAGCAGCGAGCAGCCAGGATAGAAGGAACACATGCACACACATATATGTCCGACACAAGCATCTGCAGTGTATCTGGCCATTATCTTGTCTTATCTCCAAACAGCGGCAGAGAAAACCACCTCTTCAATTAAGATAGAGGCTGTCCTCATTGTTCCTGTGTAGTCATAATGACAGGGGCTTATGACACACATAGAGAAGGTCTCACTACTGTCTTCCCTTTGGGCATATACTGGTTGAATCAACATTGTTTCCACATAATGTCAATGAAATTACGTTGTACCAATGTGGAATAGACGTTGAATTGATGTCTGTGCCCAGTGGGTGCATACTGAGAGACCACCTTGTGTCTTTCTCCTTCCTCTGTTTGCCTGTTAGTGTGCAAGTGTGTGTGAGTGGAAGAGGATTTAATTAAGTGTGTGTGTGTGTGTGTGTGTGTGCGTGCGTGCGTGTGTGTGTTTACTAGCTGCCTTGTTGTTCCACTGCATCCCACACACTCCTCTGGGGCTTCTGTGATGAGCTTCTACATCAGCCCTGTGGCATCCCCATGAAACAAAGGATTTAACCAAAATGTGCCTGGAGAAAAACAAAGACGACAAGCCCAATACGTGTGTAGAGAGGAATCTGGCGCTGAGGGTGAAATGTGTGTGTGTGTGTGTCCGTATGGGCTGTTTTTTTCAGGGGTGCTGGCCTAGTAAAGACACCACACAGCTGCATTTCTACCTTGGCTCTCTCTGGCAGCTGGGGTTACAGAGGGATCAGATCGCATATCACCACTCTGGTTGTGTCTCAAATGACCACTCTGGTTGTGTCTCAAATTCACTCTGGTCAAAAGTAGTGCACTATATAGGAAATAGGGTGCCATTTGGAACACATATTCTGACAGACAGTGCCTGTCTATCACTACAACCTCCAACCGCCAGACACTGCTCAATGCTTGGCCCTGACAGCACCAGCAACACTTTATAGAACACCACCACCTCTTTTGTTACTTCTGTTATGAGGTGATTCAGATCTAAGTGTTGAAGCAACACATGTTACGTCACCACCTCTTCTGTTACTTCTGTTATGAGGTGATTCAAATCAAAGAGTTGAAGAAACACATCATGTCACGACACCACATCTTATGTCACTTTGTTTTGTGTTGTCGTGTGATTTATTTCAATGTGTCAAATCAAATCAAATGTTATTTGTCAAATGCGCCGAATATAACCTTACAGTGAAATGCTTATTTAAATGCCCTTAACCATCATTGCAGTTTAAGAAGAATACCTAATACCTGTTTAGAAGCCTCTTGGACCAAGACTTCCGCTCCGGTACCGCTTGCCATGCGATAGCAGAGAGAACAGTTTATGACTAGAGTGGCTGGAGTCAACCACCGCCTGGTATAGAGGTCCTGGAAGGCAGGAAGCTTGGCCCCAGTGATGCAGTGGGCCGTACGCACTACCTTCTGTAGTGCCTTGCGGTCGGAGGCCGATCAGTTGCCATACCAGGCAGTGATGTGACATGTCAGGATGCTCTCGATGGTGCAGCTGTAGAACCTTTTGATGATCTGAGGACCCATGCCAAATCTTTTCAGTCTCCTGAGGGGGAATAGGTTTTGTCGTGCCCTCTTCACGACAGTCTTGGTGTAATCGGACTATGTTAGTTTGTTGGTGATGTGGAGGCTAAGGAACTTGAAGCTCTCAACCTGCTCCACTGCAGCCCTGTTGATGAAAATGGGGGCATGCTCGGTCCTCCTTTTCCTGTAGTCCACAATCTCCTTTGTCTTGATCACGTTGAGGGAGAGGTTGATGTCCTTGCACCACACGGTCAGATCTCTGACTAACTCCCTATAGGCTGTCTCGTCGTTGTCGGTGATCAGGCCTACCATTGTTGTGTCATCTGCAAAATTGATGATGGTGTTGGAGTCGTGCCTGGCGACGCAGTCATGAGTGAACAGGGAGTACAGGAGGGGACTGAGTACGCACTCCTGAGGGGCCCCCGTGTTGAGGATCAGCGTGGCGGATGTGTTGTTACCTACCCTTACCACCGGTGGGCAGTCCATCAGGGAGTCCAGGATCCAGTTGCAGAGGGAGGTGTTCAGCCCCAGGGTCCATTAGCTTAGTGATGATCTTTGAGGGTACTATGGTGTTGAATGCTGAGCTGTAGTGAATGAATAGCATTCTCACATGGGTGTTCCTTTTGTCCAGGTGGGAAAGAGCAGTGTTGAGGGCAATAGAGATTGCATCATCTGTGTATCTGTTGGGGAGGAATGCAAATTGGAGTGGGTCTAGGGTTTCTGGGACAATGGTGTTAATGTGAGCCATGACCAGCCTTTCAAAGCACTTCATGGCTACACATGTGAGTGCTTGTCACGTCCTGACCAGTAGAGGGGGTAGTTGGGTCAGGACGTGGCAGAAGGGAGTGTGTGTTTGTTATTGTTTCATTGATTTTGGCCGTGTGACTTCCAATCAAGCACAGCTGTAGAGGGTTGTGGTTGATTGGGAGTCACACATAAGGTGCCTACTTTGCCTTGTGGGGTTGTGGGTGGTTGCTTTTTGCACTGCTTTTATAGCCTGCAGAACTGTCACTGGTGTCACCCTTTTGTGTTGTTCCTGTGGATGCTCTACTCCTTTTGTTTTGGTAATAAAAAGATGAGTATTCACATACCTGCTGCGCCTTGGTCTTCTCTCCATGACAATTGTTGTTACAGAACCACCCACCAAACCAGGACCAAGCAGCAGAAGAGGAGGAAGCCAAAGGAGAAAAAAAGGAGGAATGGACATGGGAGGACGTCCTGGACGGCAAGGGAGCCTACACCTGGGAAGAGATCCTGGCCGGAAGGGATCGCCTCCCATGGGAACAGGTGGAGGCACTCAGGAGAGTGGAGGCAGCTGGACAGAGGAACCAACGGGAATGTTTTGCTGGTACACGACTAGCGTTCAAACCCGAGAGGCAGCCCCAAGATTTTTTTTTTGGGGGGCACACGGGTAGTTTGGCCAGGCCAGGGAAGAGCCGTAAGCCAGCTACCCGTGACTACAGGGAGGTGTGTATGAGGTGGAGGGCGCCATGTTACGCTGTGGTACGCACCATCTCGCCTATACGGACGCACAGCCCAGTTCGCCCAGTACCAGCGCCCCGCAGGTGCCAGGGCAAGGGGAGCATCGAGCCGGAAGGGGTGATGTCAACCCTGCACTCAAGACCGCCAGTGTGCCCTTTCG
The DNA here is from genome assembly GCF_901001165.1 of Salmo trutta. Taxonomy (NCBI): domain Eukaryota; kingdom Metazoa; phylum Chordata; class Actinopteri; order Salmoniformes; family Salmonidae; genus Salmo; species Salmo trutta. The sequence continues at coordinate 35,084,218 of NC_042958.1, forward strand.
GTCCGGTGTTTCCCGCTAGACGCACTAGCATGGAGGTGCGTGTCTCCAGGCTGGAGAGTCCAATACCAGCCCCACGCATCAGGAGTCTAGTGCGTCAGCCCAGCCTCGCCAGTCAACAGTCACCAGAGCTGCCCGCCAGTCAACCGTCACCAGAGCTGCCCGCCAGTCAACCGTCACCAGAGCTGCCCGCCAGTCAACCGTCGTCAGAGCTGTCCGCCAGTCAACAGTCGTCAGAGCTGTCCGCCAGTCAACAGTCGTCAGAGCTGTCCGCCAGTCAACAGTCGTCAGAGCTGCCCGCCAGTCAACAGTCGTCAGAGCTGCCCGCCAGTCAACAGTCGTCAGAGCTGCCCGCCAGTCAACAGTCGTCAGAGCTGCCCGCCAGTCAACAGTCGCCAGAGAGGTCAGACTGCGCTGAACTGCCGGAGTGGTCAGACTGCGCTGAACTGCCGGAGTGGCCAGACTGCCCTGAACTGCCGGAGTGGCCAGACTACCCTGAACTGCCAGAGTGGCCAGATTGCCCTGTTCTGCCAGAGTGGCCAGACTGCCCTGTTCTGCCCGAGTGGCCCTCTTGCCCTCCGGTCCAGCCCGAGTGGCCCTCTTGCCCTCCGGTCCAGCCCGAGTGGCCCTCTTGCCCTCCGGTCCAGCCCGAGTGGCCCTCTTGCCCTCCGGTCCAGCCCGAGTGGCCCTCTTGCCCTCCGGTCCAGCCCGAGTGGCCCTCTTGCCCTCCGGCCCAGCCCGAGTGTTCCTCCTGCCTTCCGGCCCAGCCCGAGTGGCCCTCCTGCCTTCCGGCCCAGCCCGAGTGTTCCTCCTGCCTTCCGGCCCAGCCCGAGTGGCCCTCCTGCCTTCCGGCCCAGCCCGAGTGGCCCTCCTGCCTTCCGGCCCAGCCCGAGTGGCCCTCCTGCCTTCCGGCCCAGCCCGAGTGGCCATCCTGCCTTCCGGCCCAGCCCGAGTGGCCCTCCTGCCTTCCGGCCCAGCCCGAGTGGCCCTCCTGCCTTCCGGCCCAGCCCGAGTGGCCCTCCTGCCTTCCGGCCCAGCCCGAGTGGCCCGCATGCCTTCCGACCCAGCCAGAGTGGCCCGCATGTCTTCCGACCCAGCCAGAGTGGTCCGTCTGCCAGGGTCAGCCCGAGTGGTCCGTCTGCCCGGCGCAGCTATCGGCGCCAACAAAGTGGGCGACGCCGAAGGCGGAGCGAGGTCCACGTCCTGCACCTGAACCACCTCCAGGATAGGTGGGTTGGGGAGGGAGGGTGTAGCACAGTGCCGTCGGTGACGGCAGCCACCCTCCCTTCCCTCCCTTATTGTTTAGGTGTTCAATTTTGTTGGGGATTTTCTTGTTTTCCTTTTTTTTAGGTGCATCCCGGCGTCTGCACCTTGAGGGGGGGGTACTGTCACGTCCTGACCAGTAGAGGGGGTAGTTGGGTCAGGACGTGGCAGAAGGGAGTGTGTGTTTGTTATTGTTTCATTGATTTTGGCCGTGTGACTTCCAATCAAGCACAGCTGTAGAGGGTTGTGGTTGATTGGGAGTCACACATAAGGTGCCTACTTTGCCTTGTGGGGTTGTGGGTGGTTGCTTTTTGCACTGCTTTTATAGCCTGCAGAACTGTCACTGGTGTCACCCTTTTGTGTTGTTCCTGTGGATGCTCTACTCCTTTTGTTTTGGTAATAAAAAGATGAGTATTCACATACCTGCTGCGCCTTGGTCTTCTCTCCATGACAACTGTTGTTACAGTGCTACAGGTTGGTAGTCATTTTGGCAGGTTACCTTGGTGTTCTTGGGCACAGGGACTATAGTGGTCTGCTTGAAACATGTTGGTATTACATACTCAGACAGGGAGAGGTTGAAAATGTCAGTGAAGACACTTGCCAGTTGGTCAACGCATGCTCGGAGTACACGTCCTAGTAATCCGTCTGGCCCTGTGGCCTTGTGACTGTTGACCTGTTTAAAGTCCTTACTCACATCGGCTGCAGAAAGAATTATCACACTGTTGTCCGGAACAGCTGAGGATCTCATGCATGTTTCAGTCTTACTAGCCTCAAAGCGAGCATAGAAGTAATTTTGCTCCTCTGGTCGGCTTGTGTCACTGAGCAGCTCTCGGCTGTGCTTCCCTTTGTAGTCTGTAATAGTATGCAAGCCCTGCCACATCGGACGAGTGTCAGAGCCGGTGTAGTACGATTCGATCTTAGTCCTGTGTTGACGCTTTACCTGTTTGATGGTTTGTCGGAGGGCATGGTGGGATTTCTTATATGCTTTTGGGTTAGAGTCCCGCTCCTTGAAAGCGGCAGCTCTACCCTTTAGCTCAGTGCGGAAGAATCCTGGAATGTATTCCAGTCTGTACAAGCAAAACAGTCCTGTAGCTTAGCATCTGCTTCATCTGACCACTTTTTTATTGACCGAGTCACTGGTACTTCCTGCTTTAATTGTATATTGTAAGCAGGAATCAGGAGGATAGAATTATGGTCAGATTTGCCAAATGGAGGGTGAGGGAGAGCATTGTACACGTCTCTGTGTGTGGAGTAAAGGTAGTCTTTTTTTCCCCTCTGGTTGCACATTTAACATGCTTTTAGAAAGGAGGTAAACCAGATTTAAGTTTCCCTGCATTAAAGTCCCCGGCCACTAGGAGCGCCGCCTCTGGATGAGTGTTTTCCTGTTTGCGTATGGCCGTATACAGCTCATTGAGAGCGGTCTTAGTGTCAGCATTGGTTTGTGATGGTAAATAGACAGCTACGAAGAATATTGATGAAAACTCTCTAGGTAGATAGTGTGGTCTACAGCTTATCATGAGATACTCTACCTCAGGCGAGCAAAACCTCGAGACTTCCTTAGATATCGTGCAACAGGTGTTGTTTACAAATATACATAGACTGCTACCCCTTTATTACCAGAGGCTGCTGTTCCATCCTGCCGGTACAGTGTATAACCCGCCAGCTGTATGTTGTTCATGTCGTCTTTCAGCCATGACTCGGTGAAACATAAGATATTACAGTTTTTATTGTCCCATTGGTAGAATATATATGCTATTAGTTCGTCCATTTTATTATCCAGCGATTGTACGTTGGCCAATATTACCAACGACACAGGCAGATTAGCCACTCATCGCCTGATCCTCACAAGGAACCCCAATCTCCTTTTGCAAAACCTCAGTCTCTTTCTGCTGCTAATGGCGGAGATGAGGGCCTGTTCGGGTGTCTGGAGTAAATCCCTCTCGCCCGACTCATTAAAGAAAAATTCTTTGTCCAATTCAAGGTGGGTAATAGCTGTTATGATGTCCAGAATCTCTTTTCGGTCATAAGAGATGGTAGCAGCAACATTATGTACAAAATAAGTTACAAACGATGTGAAAAAATAAACTAAATAGCACGGTTGGTTAACCTGTTATGGTATAGGGGGCAGTATTTTCACGGCCGGATAAAAAACGTACCCGATTTAATCTGGTTACTACTCCTGTCCAGAAACTAGAATATGCATATAATTAGTAGATTCGGATGGAAAACACTCTAAAGTTTCTACAACTGTTTGAATGGTGTCTGTGAGTATAACAGAACTCATATGGCAGGCCAAAACCTGAGAAGATTCTATACAGGAAGTGCCCTGTCTGACAATTTGTTCTCCTTCTAGGGCCTCTCTATCAAAAATACAGCATCTCTGCTGTAACGTGACATTTTTTAAGGCTTTCATTGGCTCTCAGAAGGCGCCAGCAAGTAGAATGAGAGCTCTGTAGTCTCTGGGCGAAAAACAGCAGGAGTTTTTGTGAGTTGTCCTGCTGAGAACAATGACACTGGAGCGCCCGTGCACGAGACGACTCCATTTTTTTCTTTCAGTGTTTGAACAAATACAACGTCGCCCGGTTGGAATATTATCGCTTTTTTACGAGAAAAATAGCATAAAAATGTATTTTAAACAGCGTTTGACATGCTTCGAAGTACGGTAATGGAATATTTAGATATTTTTTGTCACGAAATGCGCTGGCGCGTCACCCTTCGGATAGTGACTTGAACGCACGAACAAAACGGAGCTATTTGGATATAACTATGGATTATTTCGAACCAAAACAAGGCCAAACTTGGTGGGTGTCAAATTAGCTAGCCATGATGGCCGGGCTATGTACTCAGAATTTTGCAAAATGTGCTTTCACCGAAAAGCTATTTTAAAATCGGACACCGCGATTGCATAAAGGAGTTCTGTATCTATAATTCTTAAAATAATTGTTATGTTTTTTGTCAACATTTATCGTGAGTAATTTAGTAAATTCACCGGAAGTTTGTGGTGGGTATGCTAGTTCTGAAAAAAGTTGGTTTTGATATAAATATGTCACATCCTGACCAGCAGAGGGCATAATTGTGTTAGTCTTGGTCAGGATGTGGCAGGGGGTTTGTGTTTGTTAAATGTTGTGTGGGTGATTACCCTCCCAATTGAAGGCAGGTGTGTTGAGTTGCCTTTGATTGGGAGTCCTATATAGGAGTGTGTGTTTTTCTTTGGGGTTGTGGGTAGTTGTCCTTGCACTGCGTTGTATGTGCCTACAAGACTGTTGCTGTCGTCTTTATTGTTTTTGTCCAGTGGATACTTTACTCCTTTTTTTAAATTAAAAAACATGAGTATCCACATACCTGCTGCGCCTTGGTCTTCTCTCCAGTACAACATTTTCTGTGACAAAATATGAACTTGATTGAACAAAACATGCATGTATTGCATGCATGTATTGTTTAACATAATGTCCTAGGAGTGTCATCTGATGAAGATCATCAAAGGTTAGTGCTGGATTTAGCTGTGGTTTTGGTTTTTGTGACATATATGCTTGCTTTGTAAATGGATGTGTGATTATTTTTGGGAGGTTACTCTCCTAACATAATCTAATGTTTTGCTTTCATTGTAAAGCCTTTTTGAAATCGGACAATGTGGTTAGATAAAAGAGAGTCTTGTCTTTAAAATGGTGTAAAATAGTCATATGTTTGAGAAATTGAAGTTTTTGCATTTTTGAGGTATTTGTAATTCGTGCCACGCTCTACCATTGGATATTAGTGAGGAGTTCCGCTAGCGGAACAGCAGCCATCCTCTCCAGCGCCATTATAAAGTCTCTGTCTTCAGTGTGTTTGTCTATTTGATTACTTGGACACAGCTCTACTCTAAAAACCTCTGTACTGACACTCTCCTCTCCACTATCTGACTGCAGGTAGGACCATACAGTTGCTGTCAGAAGTTTACATACACCTTAGCCAAATACATTTAAACACAGTTTTTCACAATTCCTGACATTTAATCCTAGTAAACATTCCGGTCTTAGGTCAGTTAGGATCACCACTTTATTTGAAGAATTTGAATGTCAGAATAAAAGTAGAGAGAATGTTTTATTTCAGCTTTTATTTCTTTCAACACATTCCCAGTGGGTCAGAAGTTTACATACACTCAGTTAGTATTTGGTAGCATTGCCTTATAATTGTTTAACTTGGGTCAAACATTTCGGGGAGCCTTCCACAAACTTCCCACAATAAGTTGGTATAATTTTGGCCCATTCCTCCTGACAGAGCTGGTGTAACTGAGTCAGGTTTGTAGGCCTCCTTGCTCAAACACGCTTTTTCAGTTCTGCCCACAAATGTTCTATAGTTTTGAGGTCAGGGCTTTGTGATGGCCACTCCAATACCTGGACTTTGTTGTCCTTAAGCCATTTTGCCACAACTTTGGAAGTATGCTTGGGGTCATTGTCGATTTAGAAGACCCATTTGCGACCAAGCTTTAACTTCCTGACTGATGTCTTGAGATGTTGCTTCAAAATATCCACATATTTTTCCTGCCTCATGATGCCATCTATTTTGTGAAGTGCACCAGTCCCTCCTGCAGCAAAGCACCCCCACAACATGATGCTGCCACCCCGTGCTTCACGGTCGGGATGGTGTTCTTCGGCTTGCAAGCCTCCCCCTTTTTCCTCCAAACATAACAATGGTCATTATGGCCAAACAGTTATATTTTTGTTTCATCAGACCAGAGGACATTTCTCCAAAAAGTACGATCTTTGTCCCCATGTGCGGTTACAAACCGTAGTCTGGCTTTTTTATGGCGGTTTTGGAGCAGTGGCTTCTTCCTTGCTGAGCGGCCTTTCAGGTTATGTCGATATAGGACTCGCTTTACTGTGGATATAGATATTTTTGAACCCATTTCCTCCAGCATCTTCACGAGATCCTTTGCTGTTTTTCTGGGATTTATTTGCAATTTTCACACCAAAGTACGTTCATCTCTAGGAGACAGAACGCGTCTCCTTCCTGAGCGGTATGACGGCTGCGTGGTCCCATGGTGTTTATACGTGCGTACAATTGTTTGTACAGTGAACGTGGTACCTTCAGGCGTTTGGAAATTGCTCCCAAGGATGAACCAGACTTGTGGTCTACAATTTTTTTTCTGAGGTCTTGGCTGATTTCTTTTGATTTTCCCATGATGTCAAGCAAAGAGGCACTAAGTTTGAAGGTAGGCCTTGAAATAGATCCACAGGTACACCTCCAATTGACTCAAATTATGCCAATTAACCTATCAGAAGCTTCTAAAGCCATGACATAATTTTCTGAAATTCTCCAAGGTGTTTAAAGGCACAGTCAACTTAGTGTATGTAAACTTCTGACCCACTGGAATTGTGAATTATAAGTGAAATAATCTGTCTGTAAACAATTGTTGGAAAAATGACTTGTGTCATGTACAAAGTATACTTTCCCAAACTATAGTTTGAAAGAAATTTGTGGAGTTGTTGAAAAACGAGTTTTAATGACTCCAACCTAAGTGTATGTAAACTTCCGACTTCAACTGTATGTCTCCTCTCATAGACCTACACCATGCCACACTGACGGAAAGGATAACACTCACAGGAAGAAAACACGATTACAATGGAGGGAAGTGTGTGGTTGGAGAAGGGCAGGGCCAGGAGGGGGAAAAGTCTAGCTAAATGGATTGATAGGCTGGGAGGTGGAGCAGTAGTGGATGGAGAGGGGAATGAAGGGAGGGGTAGACACTGAAACGGAGGTGTTTGAGCTCGGATTTACAGAGGCAGAGTTCTGGGGCCTGCCGTTCCTCCTCTCCTCCTTCACACCGTCTCTGTCTGAAGGACTCTTTATCTCCTCTGGGCTAGCTGCTAGCTGCTAACAGCCTCTATGCTGTATGTGTCCCATATGGCACCCTTTCCCATTTATAGTGCCAAAAGTTGCACACTACATAGGGAATAAGGTTCCATTTGGGATGCACCCCTATTCATCTCTCATCAGCACAACACTTTTCTGGCAGTTCTGTGCTTTACAAGCTAGCTCTGAGGTAGTGGGATATACTGTAGCTAGGGAAGAACATTCACTTTGCCCAATAATAGTAATTTGTCCTATAAAGGTCAATAATAAATCAAGAAAATGATATATTCGGATGATGATGACGATGATGATGATAATAATCATAATGATGATGATGCTGATTTATATTTCTACCATTATTATAACAGTCTAATGTGAGCAGACGTTGTTGGAATAGTTGGGTATGGTTTACTCATGACTCTTTGATGTGATAATTGCCACTGCAGACGTTGTGGTTTCACCCTCCTTCTCAGTGGAAAATACTCCTCATCCTCCCTCCTCCCTAGTGCTGTTGGAACATTTACTAACACACTCGCCTCTGTTCTAACGTGTCTGACTCGCTCTGGTCTGTTACACACACGCTTGCACACACACTTGTTCATACTGTCATATCACTCCTAACACACATGTATATCAATAGGTTATTATTACAGCACTTGGCAGTGTAGGTCATTTTCCAAGTCCAAACCCTGGTCTGGTTTTTCCCTGCACTATGTAGGGAATATGGAGCCATTTGGGATGCATCCCAGGACTGGTTGGTATTGCTGAGTGTTGGGGACTGGGAGTGGTGGTGGTTTCCCCCCCAAGTCTAGCAGGCTGGCCATTGATGCTGATGCTGTTGTAGGTGGTTTTGTACCAACTGCCCGGAGGACTTGTGCTGAGGGCTGTTGGTGGTTTTGTACTGCGGTCTGTGTCAGACGGGGGTTTTTAATCCTCCCTCAGTTCGTTTGTCTACAGACTGAGGAGGCAAGATAAAGATGGCGCCAGAGGGGATGGCTGCCGTTTTTTTGTATCGTTTGTAACTTATTTTGTACGTAATGTTGCTGCTACCATCTCTTATGACCGAAAAGAGATTCTGGACATCAGAACAGCTATTACCCACCTTGAATTGGACAAAGAATTTTTCTTTAATGAGTCGGACGAGAGGGATTTACTCCAGACACCCGAACAGGCCCTCATCTCCATCATTAGCAGCAGAAAGAGACTGAGGTTTTGCAAAAGGAGATCAGGGTGCCTTGTGAGGATCCGGCGACAGTGGCTAATCTGCCTTTGCCAACGGTACTATTGGCTAACGTACAATCGCTGGATAACAAAGTGGACGAACTACAAGCACGTATATCCTTAAAACGTAATATCTTATGTTACACCGAGTCGTGGCTGAATAATGACATGAATAACATACAGCTGACGGGTTATACACTGTATCGGCAGGAACGGCAGAACAGCAGCCTCTGGTAATAAAGGGGTGGCTGTTGCAAGATATCTAAGGAAGTCTCGAGGCTTTGCTCGCCTGAGGTAGAGTATCTCATAATAAGCTGAAGACCACACTATCTACCTAGAGAGTTTTCATCTATATTCTTCGTAGCTGTCTATTTACCAGCACAAACCGATGCTGGCACTAAGATCACACTCAATGAGCTGTGTATGGCCATAAGCAAACAGGAAAACGCTCATCCAGAGACGGCGCTCCTAGTGGCCGGGGACTTTAATGCAGGGAAACTGAAATCAGTTTTTCCTCATTTCTACCAGCATGTTAAATGTGCAACCAGAGGGGAAAAAAAGACCACCTTTACTCCACACACAGAAACATGTACAGAGCTCTCCCTCACCCTCCATTTGGCAAATCTGACCATAATTCTATCCTCCTGATTCCAGCTTACAAGCTAAAATTAATGCAGAAAGCACAAGTTACTCTGTCAATAAAAAAGTGGTCAGATAAAGCAGATGCTAAGCTATAGGACTGATTTTGCTAGCACAGACTGGAATATGTTCCGGGATTCTTTACGATGGCTTTGAGGAGTGCACCACATCAGTCACTGGCTTCATCAATAAGTGCATTGATGACGATGTCCCCACAGTGACCGAATATGCAGTCGTGGCCAAAGGTTTTGAGAATGACACAAATATTAATTTCCACAAAGACTGCTGATTCAGTCTTTAGACATTTTTGTCAGATGTTACTATGGAATACTGAAGTATAATTACAAGCATTTCATAAGTGTCAAAGGCTTTTATTCACAATTACATGAAGTTGATGCAAAGAGTCAATATTTGCAGTGTTGACCCTTCTTTTTCAAGACCTCTGCAATCCGCCCTGGCATGCTGTCAATTAACTTCTGGGCCACATCCTGACTGATGGCAGCCCATTCTTGCATAATCAATGCTTGGAGTTTGTCAGAACTTGTGGGGTTTTGTTTGTCCACCCGCCTCTTGAGGATTGACCACAAATTCTCAATGGGATTAAGGTCTGGGGAGTTTCCTGGCCATGGACCCAAAATATCAATGTTTTGTTCCCCGAGCCACTTACTTATCACTTTTGCCTTATTGCAAGGTGTCCCATCATGCTGGAAAAGGCATTGTTCATCACCAAACTGTTCCTGGATGGTTGGGAGAAGTTGCTCTCGGCGGATATGTTGGTACCATTCTTTATTCATGGCTGTGTTCTTTGGCAAAATTGTGAGTGAGCCCACTCCCTTGGCTGAGAAGCAACCCCACACATGAATGGTCTCAGGATACTTTACTGTTGGCATGACACAGGATTGATGGTAGCACTCACCTTGTCTTCTCCGGACAATAATTTTTTCTGGATGCCCCAAACAATCGGAAAGGGGATTCATCAGAGAAAATGACTTTACCCCAGTCCTCAGCAGTACAATCCCTGTACCTTTTGCAGAATATCAGTCTGTCCCTGATGTTTTTCCTGGAGAGAAGTGGCTTCTTTGTTGTCCTTCTTGACACCAAGCCATCCTCCAAAAGTCTTCGCCTCACTGTGATGAGGTGAGATGCACTCACACCTGCCTGCTGCCATTCCTGAGCAAGCTCTGCACTGGTGGTGCCCCGATCCCGCAGCTGAATCAACTTTAGGAGACCGTCCTGACACTTGCTGGACTTTCTTGGGTGCCCTGAAGCGTTCTTCACAATAATTGAACCACCCTCCTTGAAGTTCTTGATGATCTGATAAATGGTTGATTTAGGTGCAATCTTACTGGCAGCAATATCCTTGACTATGAAGCCCTTTTTTGTGCAAAGCAATGATGACGGCACATGTTTCCTTGCAGGTAACCATGGTTGACAGAGGAAGAACAATGATGACGGCACGTGAAGCTTCCAGTCTGTTCTTCAAACTCAATCAGCATGACAGAGTGATCTCTAGCCTTGTCCTCGTCAACACTCACACCTGTGTTAATGAGAGAATCACTGACATGATGTCAGCTGGTCCTGTTGTGGCAGGGCTGAAATGCAGTGGAAATGTTTTTTGGGGATTCAGTTCATTTGCATGGCAAAGAGGGACTTTGCAATTAATTGCAATTCATCTGATCATTCTTCATAACATTCTAGATTATATTCAAATTGCCATCATGCAAACTGAGGCAGCAGACTTTGTGAAAATTAATATGTGTCATTCTCAAAACTTTTGGCCATGACTGTACATGCCCCAACCAGAAGCCATGGATCACAGGCAACATCCGTACTGAGCTAAAGGGTAGCTGCCGCTTTCAAGGAGCGGGACTCTAACCCGGAAGCTTATAAGAAATCCCACTATGTCCTTCGACGAACCATCAAACAGGTAAAGCATCAATACAGGACTAAGATGAAATTGTGCTACACCGGCTCCGACACTCGTTGGATATGGCAGGGCTTGCAAACTATTACAGACTACAAAGGGAAGCACAGCCGAGAGCTGCCCAGTGACACGAGCCAACCAGCCGAGCTAAATTACTTCTATGCTTGCTTCGAGGCAAGTAACACTGAAACATGCATGAGAGCATCAGCTGTTCCGGACGACTGTGTGATAACGCTCTCCACAGCCAATGTGAGTAAAGCCTTTAAACAGGTCAACAATCACAAGGCCACAGGGCCAGACGGATTACCAGGACCTGTACTCCGAGCATGCGCTCAGCAAGTGTCTTCACTGACATTTTCAACCTCTCCTTGTTGGAGTCTGTAATACCAACATGTTTCAAGCAGAGCACCATAGTCCCTGTGCCCAAGAACACTAAGGTAACCTGCCTAAATGACTACCAACCGGTAGCACTCACATCTGTATCCATGAAGTGATTTGAAAAGCTGGTCACGGCTCACATCAACACCACCATCCCAGAAACCCTAGATCTACTCCAATTTGCATTCCTCCCCAACAGATCCACAGATGATGCAATCATTATTGCACTCCACATTGCCCTTTCCCACCTGGACAAAAGGAACACCTACAGTGGGGGAAAAAAGTATTTGATCGCCTGCTGATTTTGTACGTTTGCCCACTTACAAAGAAATGATCAGTCTATAATTTTAATGGTAGGTTTATTTGAACAGTGAGAGACAGAATAACCACAAAAAAATCAAGAAAAACACATGTCAAAAATGTAAAAAAATGATTTGCATTTTAATGAGGGAAATAAGTATTTGACCCCTCTGCACAACATGACTTAGTACTTGGTGGCAAAACCCTTGTTGGCAACCAGAGGTCAGACGTTTCTTGTAGTTGGCCACCAGGTTTGCACACATCTCAGGAGGGATTTTGTCCCACTCCTCTTTGCAGATCTTCTCCAAGTCATTAAGGTTTCGAGGCTGACATTTGACAACTCGAACCTTCAGCTCCCTCCACAGATTTTCTATGGGATTAAGGTCTGGAGACTGGCTAGGCAACTCCAGGACCTTAATGTGCTTCTTCTTGAGCCACTCCTTTGTTGCCTTGGCCATGTGTTTTGGGTCATTGTCATGCTGGAATACCCATCCACGACCCATTTTCAATGCCCTGGCTGAGGGAAGGATGTTCTCACCCAAGATTTGACGGTACATGGCCCCGTCCATCGTCCCTTTGATGCGGGGAAGTTGTCCTGTCCCCTTAGCAGAAAAACACCCCCAAAGCATAATGTTTCCACCTCCATGTTTGACGGTGGAGATGGTGTTCTTGGGGTCATAGGCAGCATTCCTCCTCCTCCAAACACGGCGAGTTGAGTTGATGCCAAAGAGCTCCATTTTGGTCTCATCTGACCACAACACTTTCACCAGTTGTCCACTGAATCATTCAGATGTTCATTGGCAAACTTCAGACGGGCATGTATATGTATTCTTGAGCAGGGGGACCTTGCGGGCGCTGCAGGATTTCAGTCCTTCACAGCGTAGTGTGTTACCAATGGTTTTCTTGGTGACTATGGTCCCAGCTGCCTTGAGATCATTGACAAGATCCTCCCGTGTAGTTCTGGGCTGATTCCTCACCGTTCTCATGATCATTGCAACCCCACGAGGTGAGATCTTGCATGGAGCCCCAGGCCGAGGGATATTGACAGTTCTTTTGTGTTTCTTCCATTTGCGAATAATCACACCAAATGTTGTCACCTTCTCACCAAACTGCTTGGCGATGGTCTTGTAGCCCATTCCAGCCTTGTGTAGGTCTACAATCTTGTCCCTGACATTCTTGGAGAGCTCTTTGGTCTTGGCCATGGTGGAGAGTTTGGAATCTGATTGATTGCTTCTGTGGACAGGTGTCTTTTTTACAGGTAACAAGCTGCGGTTAGGAGCACTCCCTTTAAGAGTGTGCTCCTAATCTCAGCTCGTTACCTGTATGAAAGACACCTGGGAGCCAGAAATCTTTCTGATTGAGAGGGGGTCAAATACTTATTTCCCTCATTAAAATGCAAATCAATTTATACGATTTTTGACATGCGTTTTTCTGGATATTTTTGTTATTATTCTGTCTCTCACTGTTCAAATAAACCTACCATTAAAATTATAGACGGATCCTTTCTTTATCAGTGGGCAAACGCCCAAAATCAGCAGGGGATCAAATCCCTTTTCCCCCACTGTATGTGAAAATGCTATTCATTGACTACAGCTCAGCGTTCAACACCACAGCGCCCTCAAAGCTCATCACTAAGCTAAGGACCCTGGGACTAAACACCTCCCTCTGCAACTGGATCCTGGACTTCCTGACAGACTGCCCGCCGGTGGTAAGGGTAGGTAACAACACATCCGCCAAGCTGATTCTCAACACAGGGGCCCCTCAGGGGTGTGTGCTCAGTCTCCTCCTGTACTCCCTGTTCACTCATGACTGCATGGCCAGGCACGACTCCAACACCATCATCAAGTTTTCTGGCGACATAACAGTAGTAGGCCTGATCACCGACAACGACAAGACAGCCTATAGGGAGGAAGTGCAAGGACAACAACCTTTCCCTCAACTTGATCAAGACAAAGGAGATTGTGGACTACAGGAAAAGGAGGACCGAGCACGCCCCCATTCTCATCGACGGGGCTGTAGTGGAGCAGGTTGAGAGCTTCAAGTTCCTTGGCGTACACATCACCAACAAACTAACATGGTGCAAGCACACCAAGACAGTCGTGAAGAGGGCACGACAAAACCTATTCCCTCTCAGGAGATTTGGCATGGGTTCTCAGATCCTCAAAAGGTTCTACAGCTGCACCATTGAGAGCATCCTGACAGGTTGCATCACTGCCTGGTATGGCAACTAATCGGCCTCCGAACGCACGACACTACAGAGAGTAGTGCGTCCGGCCCAGTACATCACTGGGGCCAAGCTTCCTGCCTTCCAGGACCTCTATACCAGGCGGTGTCAGAGGAAGGCCCTAAAAATTGTCCAGCCACCCCAGTCATAGACTGTTCTCTCTGCTACCGCACAGCAAGCGGTACCGGAGCGCCATGTCTAAGTCCAATTGGCTTCTAAACAGCTTCTACCCCCAAGCCATAAGACTCCTGAACATCTAATAAAATAGCTACCCAGACTATTTGCATTGCCCCCCCCTTTAAGCTGCTGCTACTCTGTTATTATCTATGCATAGTCACTTTAATAACTCTACCTACATGTACATAATTACCTCAATTACCTCGACTAACCGGTGCCCCCGTACCGGTACACCCTGTATATAGCCTGGCTATTGTTATTTTACTGCTGTTCTTTAATTATTTGTTACTTTTATTTATTATTATTTTTTTTTTATTTTTTCTTAAAACTTCATTGTTTGTTATGGGCTGGTAAGTAAGCATTTCACTGTAAGGTTGTATTCAGCGCATGTGACAAATTATATTTGATTTGATTTGAAAATTACTTGTTTGACCCTTTGCACTTCTCAGCATTCTGATCTCAATCACATACACACAGCATCTCAGACACACACACAAACACAAACATTAGTGACACAAACAGTTAACACAAATACAAAGTCGAAGACACAAGCACGCAAACACACCATTATCTACAGTGTCGCCAGAATAAATGCTTCTGTCCACCAGATAATGATTTCTCTAAACTCATTACATACTCTTCTCAGCCGTGGAACAATAAGTGAATGGCTGTTCACAGGGTTGGTTAACTCTGGAGACTACTTTGGTGTCTACAGAGTTAGGAGGTAAATCAACCTTTAACTTCCTTGCACCCTAAGTTCGGGAATTATTTCCAAAAGACGTTTCAATTGGATGCTTAGGTGTCCCTAGGGCAATTCAGACAGCTGTCTGAGGATTTTTATAACAAATAATATTTTGTATTTATTTAACTGTGTTTTATATTTTAATGTGTATTTAATGTGTATATTTATGTTTATCTATACCTGCCTATTGATGTGTTTGTTTTGTATTGTGCGGGGCTCATTTGCAAAAGAGACTTTAGTCTCAGTATGACTTAATAAAGGTTAATAATAATAATATGCTATGTAAAATTCCAATGCTAAGCAAAAAAATGAAAACCAAGCACACACACACACCATTTCACCTCTGCTAGCATCAATTCCATCTCCTTCAATTACGTCAACACTGTAGCTCAGGAAGAGGTTGTTCACTTACCACCAGTTGCCACGGTGAGATCATGCAGGAAATGTCCATAGAAGGGAAAATCGAAGGAAAGATTTACTCTCTGCATGAAAAAAAACACAGATGACGCAGGTCAGAAAGAGAGCTCCAAAAAGACAGAAAGATTCTCACTAGAATTAAACTTCAGTCAGAGATAGAAGGTGTAGAGAAAGAGGCACTCAGGAGAGACAATTCCTAAGTTCTACCTTTTTCAGTCCTTGTGGTAGTTGACTTTAAATTTGACCACAAGCAAAGTTGTGAATTGTTTTTAAGCAAATGTAAAACTCCCAGGATAAAATACACCATTGTGGTTATGAAAAGAAAGCATTTATGAGTTTCATAGACCTTCATGAAGCTTGATGAAACATGTTTCCCCAATGGAAAACCTTTTTTTCCCCAAGAGCAGACTCAGCCTAGAGCTCGAACATAAAAGTAGATGTATTTGTCAGTCATTTTTCAATAACATTTTCTGTTCAAAACAAGATTAGTACTAAAATGTGTTGATAACAACCAGCAAAAAAAGCCTGAATGAGCCGACTACAGTATATTCCTAGTAAGGTATAACATCTATAGATATCTGAATTCATATGCTATTTGGATTTTACAGTCTACCACACTGTTTGGGACTATTACTGTGTTAGAGTAACTGAATCGATTATAGTGACAAGGTGAATGTTTACAGCACTGCTTTGAGGCAGCAGGACACTACAATCACTTGAGTCAGTACAGTACTCTATCATGGCCTGCGTCCCAAATGGCACCCTATTCCCTAGTGCACTCCTTTTGATCACGGCCCATTCTGGTCAAAAGTAGGGCACTGTGCAGGGAATAGGATGACATTTGGGACGTATACATGTTGTCTCTATAGCATATGCTGTGTATGATAGAGAATAGAGAGCATAACTCCATGGTTAACACAGCTACATGATCCAGGATTCAACCAGGGGGAGTAATGCTGCGGCCCACCACAGTCAATTACTATGACTAAACACAGTCGTTCAACAACCGAGCTTCTTTGCTTCATTTTGATGAACTCGACCTCTGTGGGTTTTTTTTTTTTTTTACGAGCCTATTGGCTGATTATGCTATGTGGGTATTCCAACAAGTTGGGACTGGCACAACATAGTGCCAGAAATCAACACTACAAATACTGAGACACATTTCTGCCACCCCTAGCCCCCTCATGGTGACCTCTGTGGGTGTCTCCCAAATGGCACCATATTTCCTATATAGTGCACTATGTTTGACCTATGGGCTCTGGAGAAAAGTAGTGCCCTGGACAGTGAAGGTCCTTGTTTTGTCTGAATGGGGTTTGGTACAGCCGGCTGCGCTGGCTGGCACTGATATCCCCAGGGCAAATGGCCTGTGCCTGATGTGATGTAGCGCTCAATTTAGCCTGTTTCTCTCCCTCTCCTCTTCTCTCCTGCCTCAATGACCATTCACTTTCGAATGACAGAGGGAAGGAAAGAGGGGAGCATTTATGTCCAGCATCAACATATTGATTCTCTGGACACAGCCAAAGTCTGAGCGTAGTCTATGTCCCAAATAACCCTATTCCCAATGTAGTGCACTACCAGGGCCAATAGTTTAAAGGTAGTGCACTATGTAGGGAAGAGGATGCCATTTGGGACACAAGCCGGAGAAAACTTCCCAATCCCACTTCCGCTCTTCTTTCACTGTGGAAGAAGAAGAAAAGCTGCCCTCTTCTGTTAAAAGGGAAACTGTGCCCCAGTTTGTATAGTTCAATCCATCATCTAGTGATTGAAGGTGGATGGGGAGAATACACAATGTGCAAATCCAGTCTGTCTTTATTTGTTGTGGTCGGGCCACTCTCCCATTGTTAACCCCGGTTACACTTTTCTAAGTGACTTCATCCACCTTCCTCCCTCTTGTCATGCCACCCTTTTCTCTGTCTCCTGACCGTACAAGGCCCTGTGATGCAAAGCCCAAAGCATCTGGGAGACCTCAGCAGTCTGCGCTTCACACGGTGCACCTGTTCGCGCAGAGATAGTGTGCTCCGGAGTGAAGTTTTTCTAGGTACAGATCTAGGATCTTCCCCCAATCCTAACCTTAACTATTAGTGGGGGAATGCAAAACTGACCCAAGATCAGCGTCTAGGGGCAACTTCCCCCTACTGCTGCAGGCGTTCATCTCCCCCTGCAGAGTCTGACCAATGCCCCAAAACATGCCCAAATGATGCCAGTCTATATGATATCATACAACTTCAAGGTGTCTACACTTTTAATCAGAATCTGAGAGGAAGGTTTTCTTACCGCAGCTTGCCTGTGAGTGTTGGACAGGATGCCATGGATCTTCACCTTCTCCTTGTCCATCTGGTCAACGTTTACCCACAAGTCCTTGCTCATGGGGTCCGTGGGGCCGTAGGTCTTTGATGTGTAGTAGTTGTGATCTGTGTCCTCCTGTTGGACGCAAAACAAAAGCACTGATTGGTTACACTTTATTTGGAGTGTCCCTTTACAGACGGTCTATAGAAGTTCTATTAGAACCAACAAAAGCATCCATTCAATAAGTTACCATTTGTCGATAGCAAGATAGTAAGAGACGAGAGTTGTTGCTCGTAGTGTGGGATTTAAGAAAGGCAAAGCGCTAAAACGTGGTTGGGTAGGGAGTGATAGTAGTGAATGAAAGTGGATGTAGCCCTGTGCTCAGGGTGACTTATTCAAATTGAGCCTCTGCTCCTCCATGTACATTAACTCAGCTTTATGATGCGACATGCTGTAGCAAGACAGGAACATCTCTATTTCTTTTTTTCTCACTCTTTCTCTCCCCTCTCCTCTTTTCTATCCCATGCTCTCTCTCTCTCCCTTTGCTGCTCAGACCCTAACAGACTAAATCAAATCTCTCCTCTGCACACATTCTGTCCGAGGCAATTTCCAAACCCAGACAAATTCTTTCCAAACTTTAATTGAATTTAGACATCCACTCAACAATCTCTCGATGTATTGTTATTGTGCAGTACATATCAAATTCATATAGACTATCACTAACAACCATGGAATAATATTATTATACAGCATTCATTTATAGGAACTTATTCCTACATCTCATTAGGAGAAATCAGCTTTATTTCATTTTTTTTACTTTTACCCCTTTTCCTACCCAATTGGTAGTTCCAGTCTTGTCCCATCGAAGCAACTCCCCTACAGACTCGGGAGAGGCGAAGGTCAAGGAGTCCGCTGCGCCACTCGGGAGGCCCAGAATTCAGCTTTTCAATTAACATTACTTTTGTTGACAGGTACTGTCTATGGAACAATAAGGTTGTGTAGGCTTGCATGGCTTTTGAATATTATCTGCATAAAACATGGAAGACTAGTCTGAAATGATAACAGTTACAGTTAAATGTTTGACTACCATTGTAATTGAGTAAAAACTGTAGAACTGAATTGGTATCCTTGATACCTTGGAACAATGATATTGTATGTGTGTGTGTGTGTGTGTGTGTGTGTGAGTGTGTGTGAGTGTGTGTGTGAGTGTCTGTGTTCTGTAGCCTTCTTCACTCAGAAGTGGTCGTAATGGCAGCTAATCAAATTAGGACAGCCAGAAAGCATGACTTCCTGCACTCCTAAAAGCCTGGCCCATAGGTTAATGGAGTGCAAAAGGCCCGTTCACGTTTTTTAACGGACACATTCATGAGAGCTTTTACGAGCGATGTGGACGCTGCACGACTCCTTTTACTGTTTCCTGTATGGAGTAAGCCGAACGCCCTGCACTGGACCCATATCTCTGCCTGCGTCCCAACTGGCACGCTATTATGTATATAGTGGACTACTTTTGACCAGGGCCCATATAAGAGATAGGGTGTCATTTGGGACAGACCCTCTAACAGCTGGTAGAACGTTTTTTTAATGGGACATCTTCTCTGGGCCTCTCGTAAACCCCAAATACAAAATATTCCCTATCATCCCCTGGCCAAAAGTAGTGTAAGATGCTTTCGACTATAGACAGGTGAAATGTTGTTTACAAAGACACCATAACCGGTCTCTCCAAATGACAAGTCAGCAGGCATCATTCCAAACAAAGACAACATCTTAGAAAATATGCTGAATCTCTACTTTGTACTTCGTTATTGTGGGTTGAAAAACGATAATATTCAGCAGCTTTGGAAGTTGCCCAATTGTGTTGCTTGGAGAGAGAGAGGAGGTTTTTCAACTGACCTCTATCAGACTGATAAGTAGGACATGCTGAGCTTTGTGCTTCCTCTGATAATATAAACATTGTGGTGTGTGTGTGTGTGTGCATGTGTATCACTGAGGTGGGCTAATCAAAGAGCTGTGAGAAACACTACATGAATTAAACAAACACAAATAACTCTCAACTCTTTCATTGAAAATAAACACTTCATATTATTTTCCTTGGAGAACAGTAATCTGAAAGATGTGTGGGCCTCAATACAACCCATGATGTAATACTAGAGTGTAGAATAGAGTGAGAGTGTTCTGGCTTTACGCAGCCCTGGTGGGATTAATACATATTAAAACCTCTTAATTCAAGCTAGGCATCACAGATGGAATATTGCTTTTGATTAGTTGGTCGAGCTTAAACACACGTCACCAAAGTTGTTGAATCACATTTGCGAGCGACCCGTGCAGACAAAGCTTGTTAGGAAAACAAACACCCTTTAGTAGCCAGTCAGGCTTACTCAGCAGATTTGTTTCGGGGGTTCGGAAACAAGGACGCTTGTAAAACAAAAGAAAACGAGTACTGCTAGACACAAACAGAGCCTTGTTACGTTTCCTACTAATCAGAACAAGATGTGTTGGCTATTTCAGGCCATCTTTGGGGAGGAGGAGAGGACAGAAGGAGGGAGGAACTCCTTGGAGGTGAGAGGGGGCCAGCTGGCTGTTCTCGCCCCAGTTTCCCCTCCCCTTCCCTGGGGTGGAGGGATCAGAGGGTTGGAAAGGCTGCCATCCTCCAGCTGGGCGTCAGGGGGAGGCAAAGAGGGACGATGGATGCCAAGGTCAGAGAGCAGAGACACGAGGGGGTACATAGATGGGGTGGATGGGAATAGGTTCAAAAGGTCATAGGAAAGATGGCGGAGCATTTGACCCATTCATTTTAACCAGAATTCCTATGTACTGTTTGTTATATTGTGTATGCCTGCAGGCTGAGAAATATATATATCCTGACAGATAGAAGGGGAGAGGAAGGAAGGGTGGATGGGTTGGAAGGAATGGTTGAGTTGAGGTGACTGGAAGATGGATGGATGATGGGAGAGAGAGGAAAGAGAGATTGCAACCCAACCAGTCAAACCTGAATAAATTCCCAACTCTGTCCATCACAGCCCAGAAACAAGATGAAGAAAATATATATAGTCAATGTCGGTGTGCCACTGACATCGAATCCAGTTTTGCGGTTGTATAAATTCAGAATTTCTGAAGCACACAAATAAACCCACATACAGTATGCTGTATGAGTTGCATTCAGTGAACCAAACAATCTCTAATTCACTTTCCAATTTAATGTTTGAGGCATTTAATCAAGTTCAATAATATTGCATTACGGCGAAGCCTGAAAATCTCTATACCAATGTTTTACATTTCAGAATGTCTCTGTCATCTCTAAGAGATTCTGACAAAGAGATGTATTGCCATGCTGCAAGACTGCACCAAGCACTTCAGGAAAATAAAAGAAGCAGAGACGATAGATAAATATTTGTCAGCCAGACATTTACCTGTGGGTATAATCACTTAGCTCAGACCAGGGACAATGTTTTCATGGTGCAAGAGTTCAAATCTGTGCAAAAAATACACATTAAAAAACTAATTAGAAGCTAAATACTTTTTAAAGTGACAACTGTAGATATCTTTTTTTTTAATAAAAAATGTACATCTGGGTTTTGTTCCCACCACAGCACAGAGACAGCTTTAGTTAAAGTGATACATGATCTTAGAGTCAGCTCTCTGTCCTTGTACTCTTGGATTTAAGTGCTGCATTCGACACTGTGTGTTATTTTAGATTCTGAACTCATTTTCGAATCACACATTAGGAATGTGACCAAAATAGCTTCTTACCACCTGAGGAACATTGCCAAGGTAGGGTTGTTTCTCTCTCAGGCTGATACAGAGAAACTCATCCATGCTTTTATTACAAGCAGGCTTGACGACTGTAATGGTCTACCGAAGAAAGCCATTGTTTTTGAATACATTTGAAGATTATTCTATTGGTTTTTAAATCAATCCACGATTGTGCACCCCAATACATGTCAGACATGCTTTAAGTTAAGTTACAGTGCCTTCGGAAAATATTCAGACCCCTTGACTTTTTCCACATTTTGTTAAGATACAACCTTATTTTAAAATGTATTAAATCGTTTTTCCCCCCCTCATCAATCTACACACAATACCCCATAATGGCAAAGCAAAAACAGTTTTTTAGACATTTTCACTAATTTATTAAAAATAAAAAACTGAAATAAAAAATGTATATAAGTATTCAGACCCTTTACTCAGTACTTTGTTGAAGCACCTTTGGCAGTGATTA
The DNA here is from genome assembly GCF_901001165.1 of Salmo trutta. NCBI lineage: Eukaryota > Metazoa > Chordata > Actinopteri > Salmoniformes > Salmonidae > Salmo > Salmo trutta. The sequence goes on from NC_042958.1 coordinate 35,105,834, forward strand.
CAGAATCGAGTTTTCTTGGGTATGACGCTACAAGCTTGGCACACCTGTATTTGGGGAGTTTCTCCCATTCTTCTCTGCAGATCATCTCAAGCTCTGTCAGGTTGGATGGGGAGTGTTGCTGCACAGGTATTTTCAGGGATGTTTGATCGGGTTCAAGTCCGGGCTCAAACTGGGCCACTCAAGGACATTCAGAGACTTGTCCCGAAGTTTAAACCACTTTAGACTTGGGCTGCAACTCCCCGTCTTTCCTAAACTAATGTTAATCTCTGTTGGCAATCATTTTATGTCCTCTGGCCAAAGGGGACAGTTCCGTCAGTCTGACACGCTCTTCTGACCTCACTCGGGGTGTGACTACTTAATATGCAATGGATATGATTGGAAGTTCTCTTATGCCTCCTAAAATCACATTCCTATCTTAACAAAAGTACTTTCATCATGTTTCATATCATATGCACAATGTATTGGATGGAAACTTGACAGATAAAGGGGATATACTTTCCAAGTTACAGTATTTCATACATACAATTTTTTATGGCAAACTGAAAACCCATATGGCATAAGTTTTCTATAGTTCCCTGCTGAACATTCCCCATATTCTTATGTTAGAATTATTGTTCCAGTATCCACTTTTTACCATGTTATAGTTTCAGCGGGAAAAGCCTGTTAACAAAGACATTCCTCTGGTGGATTTAACTGGAGGGGGAGAAAGAGCCCCCCTTTCTCCTGTAATTTACAACAGGGTGTGAACTGTCAAACCGGTCCAGTTCCCTCCTCACCTCTTTTGTGGGTGAGAGAAGGTCTGGTTATTGTCAACCATTGCGAAGCTGATCTGACCCATTGTGATCCTCACAGGACAGTCATGACAATAGACAGATGCCTTCCAAATCATGTCCAATCAATTGAATTTATCACAGGTGGACTCCAATAAAATCGTATAAACATCTCAAGGATGATCAATGGAAACAGGATGCGCCTGAGCTCAATTTCGAGTCTCATAGCTAAGGGCCTAAATGCTTATGTAAATAAGGTATTTCAGTTTTTTCTGTTTTTAATTTGCAAACTTTTCTAAAAACCTGTTTTCGCTTTGTCATTATAGGGTATTGTGCTTAGATTGCTGATTACCTTTTTAAAATACATTTTACAATATGGCTGTAACGTAACAAAATGTGGACAAAGTCAAGGAGTCTGAATACTTTCCGAATGTACTGTGTGTACCCAGTATGTCCCTCAGGTCCTCTCACACTGGCCTTTTAACTACTCCAAAGCCTAGGACCAAAAGACATGGAGGGGCAGCCTGGAATAGTCTGCCAGAGAACCTGAGGGGGGCTGAAACTGTGGACATATTTAAAAGAGATCTTAAAACACACCTTTTAGCTTTGCTTTTCCTTACGTTTTTTTTGTCGTTCAGTTTTTATAGTTATTCTTTAGTTTTTTATCCTCTTTTGTTCGTTGTGTACTAAATATTTCAGTTTTCATTTTCATTAAAAAAAAAGGAATGTGAAGCACATTGCGTTGCATTCCATGTCTTAATGTGCTGTATAAATAAAGCATGATTTGATTATAATCGGGCAGAGTGATTACATTTCTAATTTTTCTTCAGCAATGTGCATTATAGAAAGGTCACTACTAATGCTTTTCTCCATTTACTATCACATTATTGTTTAAAAACGCGTCCAAATAAATCACACTGTCAGATTATAATGAGTTTTACAGTATTTTTGCACTGATTTGAACTATTTTGCACCATGATATCACATACAGCTCTGAGAAAGAATAATCCTTCTGCTTTAATTGGGAAAAGAACAAGGTAATAAAGCTGAAATAAATAGTTTTAATGTTTTTATCATGTCACAATGAAGCGTATATCACATTGGTGTGGCAATACTGAATAAGAAAAGTACAGGGAAAACAACTGTCGTCTCATGTCTTTGAAAGAATGGAATTTAAAAAATCATAAGATCTTTCCCTACTCTACAGTATGCACAAGTCCCTATATCTCTTATATCACACACACACGCACGCACACACACAAATCAGGGGCCCTGGTAACCATCTGCACTTTAAAAGGAAGACATTACTCATGTGTGCCACTTGGTCTCACACTGGCTGATAACGTCTATGGTCCATTATATCCATTATTCATCACTCATCCCCTCCCCATTGGAGCAGCATTAGTGGAATGTGTGGTGAAATCCAACAGCATTGCATGGAGCTGAGGTGTGCTGCACCTGCTTACTAATGAAATCGATAGGGCTTGCCGATTTGAACACATCCAGGTATGAAAGAAAACAGGAGTCAACGAAATATAAACGATAAACATTAAATCGTGAAACACACGGATAGAAAGTCACGCCTTATGTTTTGAGACTCTTGTTTTAAAAATGAACTCAAGCTTTTACGTTTATGGCCTTTTAAGTCTTACTGTAGGCCGAAGCCTCTACGTCTACGGCCTACACCCACCCTCATACAGAGTATTGTTATTGAAGAGCTCTAGTGTTCCAAGGTTTAGGGTTTCTCTGTGCTGCAGATAAACATGTGGTTTGGAGCCTCCTTGCTTAGCAGCTTCTAGGCCAGGGACGCGGCCCAAACGACGCCCTATTCCCTATATAGTGCACTTCTTCTGACCAGAGACCCGGTCAAAAGTAGTGCACTGAAAAGGGAATAGGGTGCCATTTGGAATGCCGACTAGAGTTTATTTAAGGACACAGAGATGAGGAGACTTGTCCCTACCTGAACTGTGAAATGGTCCCAAGGGAATTAAGGGAGTGAATTATTTATAGTAAGGGGTACATGGAGAAAATCTGACCTCTCTGAAATTAAAATGGATGGCCCTCCCTTCAGCAAAATATATTTTACCTAAACCCTAACTGAATGTTTGAAAAAAAAACGCGACCATTCCCCAATACCAAAAATAATAATTAAAACAAAGTGGATAGCAGAGAATGTTTGGCCTCACTTCTTGGCCAGACCAGAGCCTTAAATATGCAGTTTTAGGAACTGTTCTTCATCTTGTAAGCATTACATGGCAACGCAAGAATTTTGATAGCACACAGGGTTGCGGGCCAGAAGGTTGTGGGTTCACAGACGACCGTGGACAAGAGTAGGGGTGGATTTTTCTCCTTTATAGTAAATGCATTGCATTAGTCTATCATTGTATTTGCAGGTTCATGAAAAAAATAGCCTTTTATAAAAATGTAATGTAATTCTACATTTTTATATATTAGCAGAATCCTTATTAATACCACACAAATTATGCAAAATACAGGCTAAGAGCGGACAGAGACATAGACCTATGTGTTCATCTTATCATATTTCTCCAATGCCAAATCAGTGTGTCTTTTTTGCAATGAAACTGTCCCTGTTTGCAAATAATTTAATCTGAGAAGTCATTAGGAATCTGAGCCTGGTACTTTCAAAAGTTAGGTCTATCTTTCCATCCCAGACAGAGTAGGCCTACTCTAATCTAAGCTTTAACTGCTGGCTACTCTTCTTCCATGGCTTAACCCAACAAGAGAAGGTCACAAGTGTTTCCCTAAGAGCTGTCGGTTTAAACATCTTCTATTGTACAGAAAGTGAATAGCTTAATCAATTCATAGTGACATAATTAGATTACTTTCCAAGAAAAGTCCTTTTTTTTTCTCCTCGTCTATAAAAGTTTGTAGCTCAGCCTCTGAATGTCAAAGAAATTAAACAATGATATCCCCTCTGAGTCACGTCTTTCCTGGTTATTTTACATCTTGTTTGTAGCATAAAGCATTGCGGACCAAAGTGCTGTTAAAGCTCACTGTTGTATTTGATTTTCAAAATCTTGAACTAACAAGGGGTGCTTTTTGACATTTTCTTTAATAAAAGGTAGGCCTATGGCCAATGTACCCTCTAAACTGTGTGCGTGCGTGCACTTCCTCCAGGACTGCTGTGCAGAAGAAATGCCATGCTGCGCAGAGACACAAGAGATTGAACCCTATTAGTCTGCACTATTTTAGATCAACGTTTTTGTGGTTGTTGATCGAATCAACATTATATCAGCCCCTTTTTTTAATGCAACAAAACAAAACAAATCTAACTTTGCAAGACTGAGTCAGGTATATATCTAGCAGGTATATTTCACTGGTCATCCCCAAAGCCAATTCCTCCTTTGGCCGTCTTTCCTTCCAGTTCTCTGCTGCCAATGACTGGAACGAACTGGAAAAATCACTGAAGCTGGAGACTCATATCTCCCTCACTAACTTTAAGCGCCAGCTGTCAGAGCATCTCACAGATCACTGCACCTGTACATAGCCCATCTGTAAACAGCCCATCCAACTACCTCATCCCCTTACTGTTATTTATTTTGCTCCTTTGCACCCCAGTATCTCTACTTGCACACTCATCTTCTGCACATCCATCACTCCAGTGTTTAATTGCTTTTTTGTAATTATTTCGCCACTATGGCCTATTTATTGCCTTACCTCCCTAATCTTATTTCATTTGCACACACTGTATATAGACTTTTTTCTATTGTATTATTGACTGTATGTTTGTTTATTCCATGTGTAACTCTGTGTTGTTGTTTGTGTCGCACTGCTTTGCTTTATCTTGGCCAGGTTGCAGTTGTAAATGAGAACTTGTTCTCAACTAGCCTACCTGGTTGAATAAAGGTGCAATAAATAAATAAAAAAAGTCTGTGATTTTGTTGTAGGCAGAGCCAGAGTGCAATGGAGTAGAATTCTATTTGCAGGGCTATCCCTGGAGCGGTCTTCAATCACCCAAGACTGAATGAGCTTTTCAGATCAGTTTAGATCAGAGCGAAGAGCTAATCGTTTTCACGTATTGATATTCTTTGATAGTTAGCGAGTTATTAGCCCAGTTATAGCTAAGTATAGGTCAGCAATGGGGTGTTACTGATTTGTACAAGAGCACAAAACGTGTAAGCTACATTTAAAGCTGTCTTTGAAAAGGCAGTCAGGTAAAAAGCTTATGTCTTAAATAAAGGGACAGTGTTGTATTTTGTGACAGACTTGAATAAGCAAATAAGCCAATAAAAATCATTAATTAATGTCAAGCCCTTCATAATGTAAAAACAATTGTAAAATTCTGCAATGTAGGCCGGCACTTAACACCACATATAGGCTACTGTAGGCTATATCATAGAAATAAAAAGCTATTTCCATGTGAAAATGTTATGGGATTTGCTCCGTTAGTTTTGTTGGTAGGACTACTGTACATTATGCTCAAATAGCCACAATAGCCTATTGGCTACTGTCTAAAACTGTAAGGGTACTGCCTCAGTGTTCACTGTAAACGCGCCGGAAGTTGCAAAACAATTCTCACAATGTTCAAGTTTCCGCTCACAAGACCTAAAATGTGCTTAGTGCCCCAAGAAATTAGAGGGAACATGGCCTATGGCATACCCTCTCATACCCCCTCAATTCGAGTCTTGGTTTTAACTTAACATTTCTTCACTGACACGGAAGTAGACGATTTAAAGAGTGCATAGTGGGTGGAGGAATTACCGACAAATCTATGGATGACGGTTGAAATTAATTATGCCTACTCGAATTTGCGAGGTTAATAACTCTGATAAATACATCATGAGCAAGTAACATATTGTTTTTAATCAAATCAATTATAGTATTAGCAAGCTGTAGGCTAGTCCGCACGCAAGATCTTTTGGAATAGGCCTAATAAATAAAACCTTTGGACGAAGCCTTTGACTCTCCTCCTGAACTGCCACATTAGGACAACACAGCACAGTCAATTGTTAGGCAGCACACCAAACTCTATTTGATCAACAAGAGCAGAGAAGGCCAGAGCTCAGTGTTGCAATATTCATTGCCGTGTGTAGTGCAGCCTAGCTGTATTTACACCATGCCAGCAGCTACCTTAGAAATATAACTTTGCTCTGTGCTTCTCCGAGCGTGCACTTCGTAGCCTATAGGGTGTGGATCATTTGATTGAGACCACACTAAATAGCCTATAGGCGCACTTGATATTGCGCGGCCAAGTGGAGAATCAGAAATGAGGGGTGGCATCGGTCACACATCAATACACATCGATATATAGCCTAATAAGCAACTCATTCTAAAACATCCATCCCTAACTAACAAGATATTGGCAACTTCCCTCATCTCAAGATATTGGCTTCCAATGCTTTAGCCCAAGATGTGTTGGAGGCTGATAGAAAAACAGCGTGTTAGCACTGCTTCGCTAGCAACCACAGTAGAGGAAGGTCTGGCAGAGAGACACACTCCACAGGTGGGACAGTGAGAGAGGGTAGGCAGGCTAAGGTCAAAGCAGACCTGCAGGTTCAGTTTGGAGAGTAATAACTGTGCTGAGTACTGCAGTCAACTATCTAGTAGTACTGACACAAATCAGTATGAATTAAGCTATTTCCTGATACTGTCATATACTGAAGTATATTAAACATTCATTTAGAAATGCTTCGCTCTCAGATAATCTTTTAATAAAGGCACTGTAAAAGCATCATACTAAAGCATTGTTCTGAATATAAGAAGGAAATCAAATGAAGCAACAAAAAATTTAAGAGCCGAGTCAATTTCCAGAGGGATTCCTTTCCCTCGCTCTCTATCTCCAACTAAACAGACATGGATAATATAATATGCAAACCTCCCCTGGGATTATTTTGAGCAATCAGACAGACAGCACAGACCAGGGTTGTATCCAGCACGAGGGCCAAAATAGGGAGGGGCCTACATGAATTCCTCCAAAAAGAAACGCTTGTTTTCCATTACAAAATGTTTTGCAAAGATGTGCATTCACGAATATGACCCTGGCTGGACAGACATCAAAAAGCAGCACCACATCAAACAACTCCCCAAGCAGCGAAAGAGGCTAAGCTACGCTAACAACACAGTGAGTGCACAATCTCTTGTAATCACAGAAACAGAACATATACAGTATAGTGCATGCTCCTGGTAACTCTGACACTTATGGCGCAATATGTGATAATAAACCACCGAGGCATACTTAAAACTTGAACACTTCCTTGATTTATTTGGCCATACACACACAGTCAGTTCAGAGGAGGAAACATAACAGGTAGGAGGCTGAATAGTTGTAATAGTTTGACCTGGGTTTTATGGTCTTGGCCTTCACTATACTGTGTTCCAGGAAGATATAACGGAACAGTATAGAACTAGAAAGTGTCATTTTAATGAAGATGAATAGAAATTGTGTACCTGCTTAAAATCAAAGCAAATCAAACTTGATTAAAATTGCATTTAACGTCGCAACACATACATTAAAACAATAATCTCCCCCCCCCCCAAAAATGAATGGTAGTGGAAGAGGTTTATACGTTTCAATAAACTAAGGAGTGTGGCAATAAGAGATAATCTAACATCCAATGAGTGGTATTATATTTATACTGAGACTTGTCCACGTGTCTGTTTGTTGACATGCTGCTGCTATCGAGGCACAAGGCGAGACCCAGATGCAAACACAGGAGGCAGATGGTTGGAGTCTTTCCATCTTTAATAATCCAAAGGGGTATGCAAGAGAATGGTCATGGACAAGCTAAAAGGTCAAAACCAGATCAGAGTCTAGGAGGTACAGAGTGGCAGACAGGCTCGTGGTTAAGGCAGGCAGAATGGTCAGGCAGGGGGTACAGAGTCCAGAAACAGGCAAGGGTCAAAACCGGGAGGACTAGAAAAAGGAGAATAGCAAAAGGAGTATGGGGAAAAACACGCTGGCTGGTTGACTTGACTAAACATACAAGACGAACTGGCACAGAGAAACAGGAAACACAGGGATAAATACACTGGGGAAAATAAGTGACACCTGGAGGGGGTGGAGACAATCACAGGAACAGGTGAAACAAATCAGGGCGTGACAGCTGCTTAGTACTGACGAGCTGCTCCAGTCTTTGATAAGGTAATGTGGAATTTAACAATGGCGTGATTGTGATAATCATCACCACCACATTCACCTAATTATTATAGTTTCAGCAATATCACCAGTCAAAACAACACCACCACAACAAACCAATGGCTGCTAAGCCTTTCCAACAAAGTACTTACTGGTTCAGTGCTTTGCTACTCGTAGCAACGAATGAGCCATTTTTCACACAATCAATATGTCGATATCAATAAAACATCACAATAGGGTGCAGAGCGTTCGATTTGTCTGTTGGGGGGCAAGGAGACCCCCAGCTCCACTTCTAGCTGACAATTAACCTGTCAATCTATGTTGTTGTTTGCTGTTTGAATTGTTTATGTGTTCGCTATGCGGGGGAAATGGTAAGACAAGCGGAACTACGTGGCTAACAACTATTGTAACAGGGATTATTATCGTAGCAACACACTTTTGGAGGGAAGGCAATCCCGCGCTGTGTCAGCTAGGTTTTTCGTGTCTTTGGGTGTAGTTCGTAACGGTTGAAGCGTGTATGTTAGGATGGTAACGTTAGAATAATTAAAGAAGACGTGTGAATTCATGCCAGGAATAAGAAGTGTGAAGGTTTTGGTTTTCCTCCCTTCTATAATAAGCAGCCAATGAGGTATTTGTCCTTTATTCATGTGTTTAATCTGATACTGTTATATCTCCGGCTAAACTGTTTTTATGTATGTAAGCACTTCAGAGTTATACCAAGCTAATAAGTCACTCGTAAGACAAGAAGGTTGTAAGAGTGTGCTTAACTGTATTTTCATTTACTTTATAGTTCTCATGGAAGGTGATAATTCTGACTAAAACTACAGAATAAAACCGCCAGTTAAAATCAAGGAACGGTTGTGCTCATGGTTACTGGAGGGAGCTACACCGCTAAAACCATTTACAACTGCGTGCCATTTTCAAGGGATTGTTAAATAAATGTTAACTATTTGTTTTTAATATCATCACCTCTTGAAGACTATAGTCAGAACTACAAATGTCTGATTATTCCATGCAAAACAATTGTACACATTGAGCTCTATCATCTGAGTTATACAGCAAGTACCTGCATTTTCATGATCATCAATTGATCATGCAATTTTCAGATACGTAGGGCAGCCTCATGATATTGCTCAATATTGGCAACCATTAATTGGATTTGAGGGATATAAAAAAGAAGTGAAATATACCTGACAAGTATGGGTGGTTTAGGTTAATGTCCCATCCTTTGTCCACTCTGCCTGTCAAGCAGCAGAAAGGCGCATTTGCCGATGTACTGTGAGCTGATCATTTTTACTTCGCAAGCTACCGGTAGAAACCTTGTACAGTTGACTAAACATAGTGGTAAGGAGACCTAATGTACTTTTTTCTCCAATCAACATAGGCCTACCTAAAGAAGTTAGCTAACATTATCCCCTTTTCAAAATAGTTTTTAAGTGTTTAGTCACAATTGCTGCAGTGCTGACAGACATGATAGGTTACATTGATTGAGGGACCACGTCAAATTGGCTAGCTAACGTCAGCTAATAACAGATCACGTCAATATAGCTAGTTAACAAGCTAACTTTGAGGGGATAGATGGCTATATCCAAATATTGTTTGATTTGCTTTCCGTCTATAGTGGTGATGACCGTAATCCGACTGGCAACTTTACCAGGACGAGGACTTGCCGATGTCAAGCTCTTTCCAAAAGCCTAATCTCTGATGAAGAAAGCTAAATGACACATGTTGTTTGCTTAGCTAGCCAGCCACACACCAAATGGAAAGCCTACCCTCACATATCTGAAAACACATGATCAATTGATATTTACTGATGATGAAAAGTATGCAGTTACTTGCTGTATAACTCTGATGCTAGAACTAAATGTGAAATGATTGGAAATGTGTAGTTCTGACTATGCTCTTCAAGAGTTGATGATACTAAAACCAAATAGGTATAACATTTATTAAACAATCCCTTGAATACGGCACATAGTTGTCAATGGTTTTGGCGGATCTGGGGGTCTCCTTGCTCCCCAGCAGTCAAATCGAATTTTACGCACCGTTTTGTGAGGTTTTATTGATAAGGACCTATAGAAAACCTGGATTACGAGGTTAATTCAAATTGTTTTAATGTTAGCACGTTCCAACGCTTTGTAGCACGCCTGAATGTCATTGGGTTTACCTGAGGACACCTTTTATGCACACGCACACACGCACACGCACATTATCTGGTCGTTTGATCGGTTGCGGTGATCCAAGGCTCCAAGGAGAATGTCACTGTCATCTCTAAAAGATTCTGACAAACAGATTTATTGCAGTGCTGGGAGATTCCAAGCATTTCAGCAAAGTAAAAGAAACAGATGATAAAAGTATTTCCACCTATGATGATGAATGCTCACTCTATTCCTCCCCTCCTTTACTAAAGACACTATCCTTTCTTCCCTTCCTCCTTCTGGTCATATCTCGGCCGAGATGAGACAGTCCCCTTTCCCACTGGGCACAGATGTCAGTTCAACGTCTAGTTTGGATTTACATTTGGTTGAGTTGACACCTAAACTGAATTTAATGTGGAATCAACAAAAAATGTCACCATGTCATTAGATTTAGTTTAAAAGTTGGGTGAAAAAAATACAAAAGTCCCTTACATGGATGACTCTTTGCAAATCCAACCAGTTGATTCAACATCATCACATTTTTTGGGTTGAAATTACATGGAAACAACATTGATTCAACCAGTTTTTGCCAAGTGAGTATTGTTAGCCAGACCAACGCTGGGCCAGAAGGAAGGAAGGTGTCAGCAGCCTCTTACTAATCTGGGGATGTGAATATAAAACACTTTAGCCTTCCTCTTGAAGACAGAGAGGCATATTGGAAGGGGGAGGTGGGGCGAAGGGGGAGTGAGACTGTATGGTGGTGGGGGTGACATGACAGAGGAAATGACGGGGTATTTGTGCTAAAAGCCGACGCTGTCCCAGACACACAACGCAACAACAAATGAGCCCAGGGAGAGGGATAAAAACAGGGAGGGAGTGTGCATGCGTGCGTGTGTGTGTGTGTGTGTGTGTGTGTGTGTGTGTGTGTGTGTGTGTGTGTGTGTGTGCACGGATGTGTGTGTGGGTGCATTTGTGTGTGTGTGTGTGTGTTTGTGGCGTGATCAACCTGTCGTCTGTTATCACACAAAGCGACGCTGGGGCTGTAGACCTGAGATGATTAGAAGGCACGGGGTGACTTAATAATCTGTCTGGACCAGATGCGCCACTGCCATCGTTTTCGACTAAACACCTGAGCTCTAGGCTGCAGTGCTGAGCTGGGCTAGTAGGAACAATAACAAGGGATCCAGGACCTTGCCTTTCATTTAGTTTCATGGGGACGGAGTGACACAGACCAAGAGCCAGCAATTAATCTCCATCTTTTGTGACTGTGACTGTCGAGAAGGTCAAAGAGGTCTAAGTTAATCTGTTGTTTTGGGCTTCATCTAAATGCACCTAATTCCCTATATAGTGTACTAGTTTTGGCCAGGCCCCATTGAGCTCTGGTCAAAAGTAGTGCACTTTGTAGGGTATCGGGTGCTGTTTTGGGACTTTACCTGGTCTCTTTCTGAGGTGCTTTAATGTGACTCACCCTCAGTCCACACACAGAAGTTTATGATGAATATCTACTTGGAGATTTGCTGGGCGTTAATTAGAAATTAAGTATTAATCTGCCAAAAGCTCCCCATGTCCAGTTTTTTATCATCATCTAATCACTCTGTTCCAGGGAGGTCTATTTTCTCTCCTTGGGGAGTTGCCAGGGAATATGTTTAGGAATAGTTTTAGATTGAAGGGGATTGAGGAACTAAGGCAGTTTAACCTGTGTTCATATTCCAATAGAGACCTAACAGAGAACATCTGACATTCTTCCTTCCTGTCTCAGATTATCTGGGGTGTTCACTCTGTGGGCCCAAGTGTTTCCCCTAAATAGTTTTTCCTTGGCAGAACACCAGGCCCCATGAAGTAACATTCAGTGCTACAAACACTAAACGTTCAATTCAAATCAATAGTAATCCATTTTGGGTCTATTCTCTTTGTTGGTGTTCATGTTTGTGTTGTGTGGGAAAAATCTATAAAAACACAAAACAATTTAACCACTTTTTTTGACAGGGGGCAACAGAGGTATGCAGGGAGGCCAGCCCTCCTTGCATCTTAGCCTGATTAAAGGTTGGGGAAACACTGTTTATGTACTACTGTACCTCTATCTGGGAGCTGTTGTCAGTGTCCTGGCTGTCCTCTGCTGAGAGCAGGCCTGGGAAACCCCCATCAGTTTGGTCTTGATCCTGACCCTGCTCTTGGTCCTGCTGATCCAGGTCCTGGCTGGCCCTGTTGCTGTCCATGCTACGTGGCTGTTCTTGGGTCAGCCACCTCCTCCACCGGTGACTGTACAGCTTCACATCAACCCCCATGTCCTCCTTAGCCAGAGGCTGCCCTTGCACGTAGGAGTAGGAGTCCCCTGGGGTGCACAGAGAGAGAGAATGAGGGGAGATGAGTACAAGAGGAACAGGCTTGTTGCAGTGACATATTGTAGGTATATTTATTTGTTTATTTGGATCCCCATTAGCTTTGCAGAAGCAGCAAATAATATCAAGAATAAATATATGTACAAAATTACTATATATTAAAATGATTCACATTTATTTAAAAGCCACGAGCCATTTGGTATCATATCCAATATTTTTCGTTGCTCTGAATTGGAAAAGGTGATTACAATACAACTCCTGTAATATCACAATCATTCTGCTTTCTCCTCAATATCATTTGTAAACCAAGATATTCTCAACATTTGAACTTTTTTTAAAGTAGTCAGACTGGAATGAGAAACTATATTGTACACCAGTGGCTCGTAGCAGCATAATTACATAGAACAATCATATTTTTAAGGTCAATAAGTCCAGTGGTGGAGCCAAAACTCTGGTCTGGTCATTAATTGTCTGCCACTCTCATAATTCACTATCTCAATGGACTATTCCTTGTTGCTTTATGGAGAAATTATACTACTTTGGATGAAACAGGTGCATATTAGCAGTGAAGCCGTTTTAGACTGTAACGCCCTGGCCATAGAGAGGTTTTTTTTTGTTCTCTATTTTGGTTAGGCCAGGGTGTTACATGGGTGGGCGTTCTATGTTTATTTTTCTATGTTGGTTTGTTTATTTGGTTGACCGTGTGTGGCTCCCAATCAGGAACAGCTGTAGTTCGTTGTTGCTGATTGGGAGTCATACATAGGCAGCCTGTTTTTCCTTTGGGGTTTGTGGGTGATTGTTTTCTGTGTAGAGTTAATCCTGACAGGACTGTTTGGCCGTCGTTTCTTTTCGTGTTTCGTTTGTAGTGTTCTTTCATTTATTAAAATTCCCAATGATGAACACATCCTCCGCTGCACCTTGGTCTCTTTCTGACGACGGCCGTTACATAGACACACCAGAGGCCCATAGTCACACCTAGTACCTGGAGTTGTTCCTGAACATGTGACCTGACCAGGACCACGACAAACTCTGGTCAGGAAAAAGTCTGGGCCCGAGTTATAGCTGGTTAGGTCATGTGTTGAGAAAAATCCCAGGGCCAATTGTCATACCTTATCATCCCTAATGCACTGAGGTGGTATACTGCAGACATAAGTTGTGGTAGACATAAGTTGTGGTGTTTTTAGACACAGACACTTGAGTACAGTTCTAGACTGCTGTGCTGACTGACTGCTTTCTCTCTGCAGATGGCAGTTGGTTCCAGCACGCGCACACACACACGACATACGGCAGATTATCACTTCAATGTGTTCTAGAGCCTAGCCCAGGTTTGTCCTTTTAATCACTTTCCCAACTAAAATGTAAGTTCCCAGACCTGACGTTGGTTCTAAGCCTGCCTGACCGTTAAGGTCATTCCAGCTATGCTAATGAGTTTAGCTGTATAAACACACAACAAACCGCAGTTTTTGTCTCTCTCTCTGTCTCTGTCTCTCTCTCACTCTCACTCTCTCTCTCTCTCGTGACAGAGGTGCTTGGGTTTCTCTCTCTCTCTCTGCTCCTCTCTCTCTCTCTTTGTCTTCCTCATCTCTCCCCGCCTCCTCTCTCCCCTCCATCCTCTCTGGACTCTCTCTCTGGGCCCCAGATAGACCAGCAGTGTTCCCCAGGAGAGCAGGAGTAGGGAGGTGGGACCTGAGGAGAGCAGGAGTAGGGAGGTGGGACCCCAGGAGAGCTGGAGTAGGGAGGTGGGACCCCAGGAGAGCAGGAGTAGGGAGGTGGGACCTGAGGAGAGCAGGAGAGCAGGAGTAGGGAGGTGGGACCCCAGGAGAGCTGGAGTAGGGAGGTGGGACCCCAGGAGAGCAGGAGTAGGGAGGTGGGACCCCAGGAGAGCAGGAGTAGGGAGGTGGGACCCCAGGAGAGCAGGAGTAGGGAGGTGGGAGTGCTAGTGCTAATGCACACAAAGTGGATGCTGACAGATTCACTCTAATGAGCATCCACAGAACAAACAGCCCAGAGACCAGTTGCTGCAAAGACAAGAACAGGGAGACTAACTAACTCTTTCTCACACGCTGTCACGGGTACTTAGGGCAGGAGGAAGGAGTAGAGTCAAATGCAGGAGATATCGTCCAGTAGCTCGAAGTTTATTCACACCCAAACACTAGGTGATCAAAAGGCACTGGGAGTGCACAATACCCAAAAGGGAAACAGGTAATCCACAAAGGGAAAATCACGCACGGGGCGCAGCCCGGCGAGAAAATAAATCCTCCAATATAAAAACGATAGAGAAGACACGGCCACAGCGTAAACCCGCTGACAAACAAACAATCCCGCACAACACACAACCCCAAAGGAACAAACTAAATACCCCCCCACTAATGACAGAAATGACAACAGGTGCGGACCTAGACAGACAAAACACAATGAACAAAGAAACACAGATCGGCGGCAGCTAGTAGACCGGCGACGACGACTGCCGAGCGCCGCCCGGCCGAGGAGGGGCACCATTTTCTGTGGATACTGTGACACGCGCACACACACCCACACAAACAGGCACACACTTGCAGGAAGAACTGCAAGAATTCCAAAGTTAGTGCTGAGAACACTACACAGAGCATAAGTCCAAATGTACTGTAATATACAGTACCAGTCAAGTTTGGACACACCTACTCATTCAAGGGTTTCTCTTTTTTTTTTACTTTCTTCATTGTCGAAATAAGTGAAGACATCAAAACTATGAAATAACACAAAATAACACATACGGAATCATGTAGTAACCAAAAAAAGTGTTAAGAAGGAAGAAATTCCACAAATTAACTTTTAACAAGGCACACCTGTTAATTGAAATGCATTCCAGGTGACTACCTCATGAAGCTGGTTGAGAGAATGCCAAGAGTGTGCAAAGCTGTCATCAAGGCAAAGGGTGGCTACTTTGTATTTTCATTTATTTAACACTTTTTTGGTTACTACATGATTCCATATGTGTTATTTCATAGTTTTAATGTCTAAACTATTATTCTACAATGTATAAAATAGTAAAAATAAAGAAAATCCCTTGAATGAGTAGGTGTGTCCAACCATTTGACTAGTACTGTACATGTCCTGGTTAACCGTATATTGACCCCTGTAATCATAATCATGTCAAACCACAGGTCACACTATCAATAAAGTTAGACAAATCTTTCCAGAAGTGCTTTAAAGGAATTCAGATGCTGATCATGTTGCTAAAACACTCCTCTCATTATGGAGTCTAGTCAGCGATGTCTGTTTGGAGCACGTAGCATGCTACTATTTGCTATGCAGATCTCAATGATGTTGTTCTTAGGTGTCTAACACTGCTCCTGTAGCCAAGCGTTCACTCACCTCTTCCTCTCTTGCTCTCAGGCCCCCACTCTCCATCTGTCTCTCACTGTCGCCTCCAACCAACTCAAGTTCATTAGCTACGTCTACCTAGACAATGGATGCTCGCGAGATTCCCTGTCATCCAGCACTGTATATTACGATCCAAAAGGAACACATACATTATTTTTTACCCACCAAAGGATCTTTGTTAGACACGTCAATGTATATGGTGGAAAGTTAGCAAAAGAGAATACTTCTGTTACATGATAAGGTTGGACCCAGGTGCAGAGAAGAGACCAGACAAGGAATCAGTGGTTAAGGATAAACATAATACTTTTCTGAGATATGGTAGCCGCATGAACACAGTTCACTTGAAAAAACAACAAACACTAAGTCTCGAAAACTCACTCAGGAAATGAACGCACACTGTAAACAATTCAAGCTTCTGCAAAGGACCAAAGAAAACACACCTATTTTAGCAGGGACACAATCAAGAAATAATAAGACACACCTGAGTCCAATAAAAGTCTCTAGGGTGGTCTCAGCCGCCCTCTGGTGCCAGGAGGAACCATGACAACTTCAGAATACACCATGGCTGGACAATAGATACCCTGAACAAATGTGTTGTATTTTTCACAGAATCTCTCTCTCTGAGTCACCATGAAGAAAAAACACCTGCGCTGTGGTCTGTTCATCACTCTCTCTGTAATGGCTCATTACTTCTCCCAACTGATTTAGGGTTTGAGAACTCTCATTGTCAAGGAAAGACTTGCTCTGTGTTAGCCATTTCAGAGGGGAGAGTACGGACTCCTGAGGAACACCACAAATACATTCGCAGCAGAACGAGGCTTCACCCTGGATGAGTGTGTTCCTTTAGCTTTTGTGTGAGAGGAAATCTTTCCCCTCCGTTCCTCTTTCACTCCCACTGAATACCCCGCATACCTTCACTGTGACTCTCAAGAGCGGCTCTTCTCGCCCGATTCACGCCTGTCAACACGACTAACCCACAAATGCCAGAAGAACTGTCATTCGTTTTAACCTACGGCTTTCAAGGACATTTAGGAGATCATAAAATCACTGTGTAAAGGCGTTGTCTGTCCCCCTTCTTTTCATTCTGTTTGGATATTTGGGTCCTTCTGGTTGACCCCTTTCTCTGGGTGTATATCTGACTCAATGGCACTGACAGGACACTTCCGTACAAGGCTGGCTGATACTGGAGAGAGGAGTGCTGTGTGTGTGTGTGTATATATGTGTGTGAGTGTGTGATGGAATAGTGCATGTTGGAGGGAAGCCTTTTGGCATAAAGGCTCCATTGGTTTCCTAAGCTGTGTATAACTCTCTTTTTCAGGGGTGTTTTTTCCACCCTTCTCCCACTGAAAGCTGCTTCATCAATGTAGCAGGAGCCCCTGCCAAGCACCCTGGAGACAACACCCTGGGGCCCTAGGGTGTCCACAGAAACCCTGGACATATAAGCACCTATCTGAGGTGGGGCTGAGAAGCCATAGAGATCCTATAAGACACTATAAGACAAGGTCTACTGATGTACCTAAAACTCAGTGCTGTTTCATTTATTAGATTGTATTTAACCAGGAAGAAACCAGCCTGATCGTGTGAGCACAGCGGTCAGTCTGCTTGACCAGGCTATCAGGAAATATCATTGAGGTCAGAAAACCCAAAGGTGTGTCCCCTGGGATCTCCCACAGTTCAGTTTGTGCTTTCCTCTGAAAACTATTTCGAAGAAAACAGCAAAAGGCAAACATCTAGTCAGAGAAATCGCACGTAATTGGTTGCACACAATGTGAAATCATTAGAAATGAACGAGGTTCCAAATATTATGATTCCAATTTAATGGGAGTAAATTACAATTATTTCTATGATCGTTCCAGCGGGTTCCCCTCATTAGTGATCCTTCAGTGGGTGGTAATGTCAGAAGTGCTCTGTCATGATGCACAGACACAGCTGGGGGCCTGGGAAATGTCAGCAAATAACCTCAGCCTTGAGCCGCAAAGTTAGAAACACGAGCCAGAAAAGCCAGAAAAGTCGATGATGTAAAAAGCAAAATGGCACCGCAAACAACCTTCCCCCTACAGTTCCTTCCCCCAATTGGTCCTCTTTAATGTTTCTGAGCACAACGGGAGAGCCGGGTGATCGCGCTGGATGACATGCTTGAGTAGTCAAGGTCTACTTGACATATTAATCTTAATTAATCTCCTGAAGATGAAAACAAACAGTGAGCTTGGCCCTTATGGCTGGGTCAGGGAGTGAGAGAAAGGGGAGCGAGGGAGAGAGAGATGGAAAGGCCAGCGTGACGGGGAGAAAATGCCCCCAAAATAAAAAAGGACAGAGCTTTTCTGTCCAACTAACTGAGGGAGAAGAGAGTGACAGAAAGTTTTGAAGTATTCTGTGAGTATGGGTTCTGAAGTCTAACTCTCCTCATGGGTCTGTCTGGCATCGCTCATCCAGGATATCGATTCACAAGATCAACACTATACTACAGGCCAGAAATCCATAAAACACATCAGTAAAACCAGCGTGGCACAGAGTGCAGACACTGCCGTTGCTTGGTAGAAAACGAATACTAGATAAAGGTAAATAATTACATTGAAGACAAAAGCAGTGGGTGACTGCTTGGATGTTTATTTCCAAAGAATGAGATGGGGAGGGAGGAGAGGAAAGATGAACACTACCTTCATTTTCTGTCAGTCAATGACAGCAGCAAACAGCAAAAAATAGCCTCTGTGTCAAGAGAACTTGAACCTTCTCAGATATGTCCACAGGTCCAGATGGGGTGTCAGACAGAAAGGTTTGACCTGCTGCTCTTACACAAGTCAGAGCAGACCCTATCACCTGATGAGAATATACAGGGTTATCCAAGTACAGTGCTGAGCGATTAACCAATATTCTTGTTATTTTTTGGTTTTTAAACAACTAATTGACCAATGGTTCAATTATTTGAATTCCATTTCCTATGGGTTTTTTTCTGCACAGTTTCTCTAGAGATAAAATCAGATCCAGCCTCAACTGCAATGTTGTAGGGAGCTGTAGTTTCCAACAGGCCAATATTTTACATAGTTTAGCACATAAAACGTTGTAATTAACTACAATGACCATAATCCCATGCGCAGCTACTTATCCGGTCTGTGTTTCTTTTACGCCTGCCACCGAAGAGACAAGAATGCACATCTTGATGGGATATAGCGAGCAGCTGTTGCTTTGCGAGGCATTTCTACCTGAAAATACATAATCAAAATGATTAATAGTTGGTATTCAGCAGTCATAAAAGTATGCCTTAATTACTTTGAAGAACTACAAAATAGTAATTTTTTAATAGTATTGGCAGCAGCTCTATAGAGATGAGATGATGACTTGGGATGAAATAATAAAAATGAAATGAATGTAATATACACAACAAATTAAATATTTTATTAAAGTACTGTAATTTGAATGAATGATGGTTAATAAGTGATAAGCAGTAACGGACATTCCCTACTATCATGGGAATATTTATTCATTGTTTTATTCTGTGCTGTTACAGCATTCAACACCAAAAATCGAAAAACCGTGATTATTTTTTAAATAATCCTAACCGAAACAACCTCAAAATCACTAATAGCTCAGCGCTACCCAAGTGCAATGGGCAGGGGTATGGACATACTGACACATAGTGAGGGAAACAGCAAGAGAAGAAAACAGAGGGAAAACATAGAATGCGTCCAAAATAGCAAGCTATCCCTATATATGTAGTGCACTACTTTTGAACAGAGCTCCATGGGCCCTGGTCAAAAGTAGTGCACTATATGGAATAGAGTGCCATTGGGGATGAATTCATAGATAGAAAAACCTTCCAGGAGAATACTTAGCAGCCATGGTCAATCTAAACAGAGGGAGTAGAAAGCAGAGAGAGGATTTGACGTATGTGCTCATAAAGACAGTTTTAGTGAAAATGGCTGACCTGATTTCACATCAAATATGACATGATAGATGAGGTACAGGGGCTGTTACAGCTCCTTCACAGACTTACTCTGTACTCTCTCTGATAAAACTCTTCACAACCAACTCTCAGTTAATTTCATCAGTTACAGCTGATATTATGCAGAAAGGGTAATGCGTTGATTATAATTATACTACTGGCTTTGATTATAATGTATATGAATCTTACAGTAGTTCAGACTAGCCATAGTGTATGTTCTTTGAGAGAGTAATTGTTTTATGCTGTAGACGCGTCTGATTTGTTTGTTCTAGAAGGTGTGGAGACAAAAAGAGAATAGAAAATACATGAAAGCCATGCATGCACCTTCCAGCCTCTGTAATTATACAGAAGAAAGTGTGCTGTTCTCTCTACCTGTTTCAACATGTCCTTATTACCCCAGAGAGAAGACAAATTAGAACCTGTAAATCGTAACCTATTCTCTATGTAGTGCACCACTTTTGACCAGGGCCCACATAGAATAGAAAATAGTAGTGCATACACAGTCAGGTCCATAATTATTGGCACCCTTGATAAAGATGAGCAAAAAATACTATAAAATAAATAATACAAATACTGAGCAATAATGATCAAAAGGAGATGATTGTGGAATACAGGAAAAAGAGGACCGAGCACGCCCCCATTCTCATCGATGGGGCTGTAGTGGAGCAGGTTGAGAGCGTCAAGTTCCTTGGCGTCCACATCAACAACAAACTAACATGGTCCAAGCACACCAAGACAGTCGTGAAGAGGGCACGACAAAACCTATTCCCCCTCAGGAGACTGAAAAGATTTGGCATGGGTCCTCAGATGCTCAAAATATTTTACAGCTGCACCATCGAGAGCATTCTGACGGGTTGCATCACTGCCTGGTATGGCAACTGCTTGGCCTCCGACCGCAAGGCACTACAGAGGGTAGTGCGTACGGCCCAGTGCACCACCGGGGCCAAGCTTCCTGCCATGCAGGACCTCTATACCAGGCGGTGTCAGAGGAAGGCCCTAAAAATCATCAAAGACTCCAGCCACCCTAGTCATAGACTGTTCTCTCTGCTACCGCTTGGCAAGCAGTACCGGAGCGCCAAGTCTAGGTCCAAGAGGCTTCTAAACAATTTCTACCCCTAAGCCATAAGACTCCTGAACAGCTAATCACATGTCTACCCAAATGTTTTTACTGCTCTCTTGAGTTACTTGATGTGGAATAGAGTTCTATGTAGTCAGAGAGAGAGCATAAGAAAGCCAGAAAGAACGAGTGAAAGAAAGAAGAAACAGATAAAGAGAGAAGGATGAGGTGGAGAACAACAAATAAGTGTATTCCTGGGTATCATTACTGTTCAGTTTGAGTGACAAGAGGGCTTGTGGATTTCCACATTCTGGTCAAGCATCCATATATTTTATTTAACCTTTATTTCACTAGGCAAGTCAGTTAAAAACAAATTCTTATTTACAATGACAGCCTACCAAAAGGCAAAAGGCCTCCTGCGGGGACGGGGGCGTGGATTAAAAAATTAAATATAAATATAGGACAAAACACACATCATGACAAGAGAGACAACACAACACTGCATAAAGAGAGACCTAGACAACAACATAGCAAGGCAGCAACACATGACAACACAGCATGGTAGCAACACAACATGACAACAACATGGTAGCAACACAAAATGGTACAAACATTATTGGGCACAAACAACAGCACAAAGGGCAAGCAGGTAGAGACAACAATACATCACACAAAGCAGCCACAACTGTCAGTCATTTTCCATAATTGAGTCTTTGAATGAAGAGATTGAGATAAAACTGTCCAGTTTGGGTGTTTGTTGCAGCTCGTTCCAGTCGCTATCTGCAGTGAACTAAAAAGACGAGCGACCCAGGGATGTGTGTGCTTTGGGGACCTTTAACAGAATGTGACTTTGCAGAACAGGTGTTGTATGTGGAGGATGAGGGCTGCAGTAGATATCTCAGAGGGATTTATAAAGAAGCATCAACCAATGGGCCTTGCGACGGGTACACAGAGATGACCAGTTTACAGAGGAGTATAGAGTGCAGTGATGTGTCCTATAAGGGGCATTGGTGGCAAATCTGATGGCCGAATGGTAAAGAACATCTAGCCGCTTGAGAGCACCCTTACCTGTCGATCTATAAATTACGTCTCTGTAATCTAGCATGGGTAGGATGGTCATCTGAATCAGGGTTAGTTTAGCACCTGGGGTGAAAGAGGAGCGATTACGATAGAGGAGACCAAGTCTAGATTTAACTTTAGCCTGCAGCTTTGATATGTGCTGAGAGAAGGACAGTGCACCATCTAGCCATACTCCCAAGTACTTGTATGAGGTGACTACCTCAAGCTCTAAACCCTCAGAGGTAGTAATTATACAAACCGCAGAAGTAGTAATTCTTACCAAACCGCATAACCTTTGTTTTGGAGGTGTTCAGAAAAAGGTTATGGGTAGAGAAGCTTGTTGGACACTAAGAAAGCTTTGTTGTAGAGCATTTAACACAAAATCCGGAGAGTGGCCAGCTGCATATAAGACTGTATCATCTGCATATAAATAGATGGAGTGCTGCTGCGTCTGGCTCATTTTGAGTGATAGAGTACAGGACAGAGTACTGGTTGTGTGTGTGTGTGTGTGTGTGTGTGTGTGTGTGTGTGTGTGTGTGTGTGTGTGTGTGTGTGTGTGTGTGTGTGTGTGTGTGTGTGTGTGTGCGACAGAGTGCTGGTTCTCATTCCACATTTTTAGGTAAGGAGGTAATGTACAGGTCTGGGGCACTTGAATAATTCTACCATGAGAGAGAACAGGTCTGGCAAGCAACGTATAAGTAAGAATTACACACCAACTGTAAAACACTACACCACATCGCTATTCGCTACAGTATAATGAGCACACGTAGTGTTTTTGTAATTCGCTGCTGACAAAGCAAGACAAACATTGTTACGGAATCTTTTCACACTTTTCACATAAAAGGACTACATCTCTCATCTGAGTGACCTCACTCTTCTCTTCTCAAATATTGCTCCCTCAGAGGTCTTGCTCAGCAGAGCCCAAAATTGAAAGTGGTCAAAGCTGTAGCAGTGAATGGACTGGGTTAGGATGTACAAAAAGCCCTGAGTTCCATTCAGACACGCCACTTCACACACAATACCAGTTCCTTCATCCCCTAAGCTTTCACCTATGTGTGTGTGTGTGTCTGTGTGTGTGCATGTGTGTGCGAGTCTGCGTATGATAGTGTGTATGTGGGTCCGTGTATTAATGTGTGTTTGGGTACGCATGCATTTCTTCTGCTTCTCACACAATATTTCTCCTGCTTCTTCTGCTTTTCCCATCACTGTGAGATGTTGTGGGAACTAAGATCACATTTTCCCATCACTGATGGAAGTTACGTAAACTAAGATAAGGATCATTAGAGTAAGAGAACAGGTAGGGACAGATTCTATCAACCTGAGAACCAGTGATGGACTCTGTTCCCACGTCTCTACAGCACAGGAGTTGGAACAGCACCATGAGCCCAACCTTTTCATTACCATCCATTGTTAGAGTTTGAAAACAAAACTGTTGAGAAGTTGAGTTTGATATGTTATCATAGTGGCATGTCTAATTATTAAATGAAAAACTGTTGGTATATTGATGTTTGGTCATGTGTGTGTGTGTGCTTGTGTGTGTCTGTGTCTGTGTGTGTATGTGTATCTGGTGATTGACTGTCTCTGTGTGTTTTGCCAGTGGTTCTTCTTTCTCTGAGGGGATATAAAGGCCCTGTGAGGGCCCTTGGACTTTCAAGAAGCAAATTGTAATTTGCCAAATCATCATGAAGATGCAAAATGCATCATATGATGCAAAACACATCATCAAGAAAATCCTATACTTGACTGCTGTCATGCAAAATCTTTTGGGACTATATCAACAGTGGAATGATGAAAACAATTTGAAAACATAGTTGAGTGGTATTTTCCTTTAATTAGACAGCTTCTATCTCTCTGTAAGCCATGGAGCTCTCAGTAGCTAACCCAGAGTGACAGACAGACACACAGAGAGCCAGCTTATACCAAGCATACAGCTAAGGGGTTATCCTGGATCAAGCAAGGCTTCTGCCTCTTAAATCCCACAGTGTTTATTCGGGGTTGTCTCTTCCCTTTTCACATTCAATACTAATAGATTTTGTTTTTATGGGTTCTTCTCTCTTGCTGCCAGTGGGCGACCTGTTCCATTTTTACAAAGACACCTGGTCAAGATTCTACTAATGAAATTCCTCATAATCTGTTTAATTAAGTTTAGACGATGAAGGGATAAGCTAAGCTAGCTAAAATAGACACAAGCATCAAGTATTTCCAAACACTGTGTCCAGAATGTGGAGAGTTCCAGAACAAACCAACAAATGCACGGGCACACACACAAACACACAGACACGCAGTATGGATAAGTCTCCCTGGTCAAGCACCCAAACCAGTCTTTGGTGGAATCTGTTGACGAACTGTGATAGAATGCCACATCCCACTCACATGGAGTCTATAATTGCATCCAGTTCAGTCACTCTCCAAACAAAGCTGAACATTGTCAATAGCAAAGCAGCAACGTCTTCCTGGGAACTTTACAGTATGAGACACCAGTCAATGAATGAACTTTAGAAAAACAGTAGAGACCAGGTCCGATAGGAAACTGTAAAAGTGCCTTTTGTTTCACAGAAAGACTTAATATAATATCATGCATTATAAGCAGATGCTTTTATCCGAAGCGACTTACAGTCATACATTTTCCCAGCAGGAATCAAAGCAACGATCCTGGTGTTGCAAGAGCCATGCTCTACCGACTGAGCCACACAGGACCATACTAAACCATACTGACAAACATATCACCGTGCTTCTCTTCAATGTGAGACAGCAAGAAATGGGCCCTGTCCATATCTGCATTGTCGTTTGAATAATACATCGATTTTCTAATGACTCCTTGACTCACTCACAGTAAAAGGTTAATTCAACTTAAATACAAAGCTCTCCTGTTTCCACCATCTCGAATTAATGTTCCAAACAGAGAAAAATGTATTTTCAGGTTCACGTCACGAACTAAACAAGCCCTTGAGCATGCTTCAAACCGACATCAGCCTCATTCAGTCTGCAATTTATGCAAATCCCCATTTTCACTTAGTGTGCACATTTTCCTGTAATTGGAATGCCAACATTAAAGGGCAACTCCACCACTTTTCAACCTCATTTCATTATCTCCATCACAATATCAGTGTCAACATATGTGAAAACTTTGCATTTCTAAGTTTTGTAGAAAGAATACTGTTAAAAAAATTATACCCGATGACATCATCAGATTTGTACAAAATCACTGTGTTTTACCTTTCTTCTTATCTTTTTAACCGCAGATCATAGAAACTCTGTTTTCACATAAGTAGGCATTGGTTTGGTGCTGGAGATGATGAATGGGAGGTTGAAAAGTGGCGTAATTGCCCTTTAATAAAGGCAGCGCTGTAGATAAATTAAAATTGCCTATGTTGCTAAGGATAGTACAAGACTAACCAGGAATCACAATTGGCTATATCTTACTGACTGGCGGTCTCCATTATGTTGCAAGATAAATGTACACATACATGTTAATCAATCATTTCATCCACACTGCTCGCGCGTGAACGAGCGTTTGCAATGCCGAATGCTAAAATGGAACTTGAATATCTATAAAAGTTCTGCCTCTCCCATCTCCCATCTCCTTTTCACGAAGCTACAATACAACGTGCTTGCTTGAAAGACGAACGAGGAGGCATTAATCAAAGAAAACAAACTAAAAACCAACTAGGTTTCCCTTTTTATCTTTCGATTAATTGTCCGAGTAGAGAAACGCATGATTTTTTGTATAACCCAGAAAAACATTCTACAAATAAACCAGCTAAAAAGTGGATCATGATCAGGTAAAATAACAACCCAATGTTCATCTCCCAGGACAAACTGCTATCTAGCTTAATGTCCATGAATGTTTCATTTGTGTTTCGACCTGTTCCCAAATGAATATAGCTTTTGGTATTTTTAACCTGCTGTCTGTCATAATCACATTTGGCAGGGACCTGCTAGCTACCACAGCTAAGAGAGACAAAAACAACAGCAGCCAAAAAGACGCCAGCTGTAGAGAGGGGCCAGTGGTGGCCAGTGTATGCACAATAAGCATAAGGGCAAAGGGGGACATGCCACACATCAGTGACGTAAGTGAGGTGCTGACACGGCCTTGTACGTCTTATCGAAGCCTGAGCACTGAAGGCAGGTTAACATGAGTGTTTGTTTAATTTCTCCACGTAATGAAGCTGTGTCAACACCATGATGAAGGAGTTCAAATTAGCCAGCCCAACAAGTGTTCCTACCTGAGTCTGCTCCCACAGGAATTTCACATGTGATCTTATGTGAAGTTAAAAGCAACATCTGAAACTACACATGTGAAAACCAGGGTTGGAGATGAAGACCTGCCACCTGACAAATGCGTGTAGATTTTGTCATTGGCGGGTAAGAATGTCAGTTTCACCAGCCATGTTGGTGGGTGGTCACCCAGAACATTTGGGAACAGTTTTTTTTAATCCATGGATCACATGGATCACTCCTAAAAACTTTTAGCAATTTCTTAACATTAAAACACTCAAATCCTTTAATTGTTCTCCTAGATTTATTTGTGTGACACTACATTTCTACTTAGGAGTACATCACATATTTCCTTGTAAAAAAAAGGTCAGTGTAGAGCCCTGAATGATAGTAATAAATATGCCATATTACTCAACATTTTGTGGCAGCGTAGGCACTTTGTTGATTCTTGATGTTCAGTTGTAGAACAAAATGATTTTGTTTAACATTGGTTTTAAGACGCAGGTCACAAAACTGAAATTAATTTATGCAATGTACCCCAATACTTCTTACTAGTAATAGATTTCTTGTTTTAGAAAAACAGACATTTTCAAAATGTGGTTGCATGACACTACACGTAACAACAACAAAAACATTCACATGTAAAACTGCAAATGTGATTTTTACATGTGAATTCCACATGTGACAGTTGCATTTCAGTTTTCAGCTCAACATGTGAAAACAGCTATTATATATGTAGAAATACAATTTCAGGTGTTTTTTTGTAAGGGAAGTAATGAAAGGGTGTGGGGGTTTTAAGGTAAGTGGTACGCTGTTCAGCTAAAATAGTGTACACATCTTTAATCAACATGATTACACTTGAATTGATCACTTAGTGCTGACCTTTAAATATGACCCCACCTGGGATTTGAATTCACGTCTCTGGATTTGGGATACACTGATCTTTCTGCTGTGCCACAAAGTCTGCAGCATTCTCAGAAGTCCCCTCATTACCAATAATACATCTCTGCACTTAGCAAAAGAGTGCTATCTGCACTATTATTTTGGTTATTTACTTATTTCAGCAATTTGAGGGTTTTTCTCTATAGTTGTCTAATGTTCGTGGAGCGTATTATTCCATTTTAATTTTACTCCTGAATCACTATGATAAATACTTTATAATAGCTTTTCTTGAGTGTATTTTTAACAAAGCTGAGATTTACTTTGAAGTCCAATCGCGCACTTCAGGACTGATGGCACCATCCATCTTACGCCGAAGCACAGCCTACTGCGCTGATGGAATCTTTCATAGAAATAGACAGTCAGGCGAACAAACACAGCCGGGTAGGCTCGAATCCGCGAGGCTAGAATGCAAATGGGGTTATATTCCAGTATTCCTCCTCTCCAAAACTACCCTTGCACTCGCCTTCTTTTCTATCTTTCTTTCAGAGTTTCAAGAAAAGGTAGAGGTGGGAGTGCTGATGGGGGCCTTCTAGCACTTCTAAAGAGATGGATGTTCCTTGGCACCCACACACCCCATCAATCACCTCTCAAGGCCCCAGACCTGATGGGGATAATGTGTGTCACATCGGTGCCATGCCGCCGGGCTCTCTGCCATCAGCTCCTTGGCCCTGGCTCTGCCACTCTGGGCTCCATTAAAGGCCGGCTCTAGCCTTTTGGGGGCCCTAAGCTAGATTTGGTTGGGGGGCCCCCACCTAGCAGCAAAACATTTTAGTGGCCCTCCTCTTGATGGTGGAGAGAAAAATGTCAGTTTTAAAGTTAATTTCCTGCAATTCAACACATGTTGCCATGGAGCATAGATAAAATGTTGCAGTTTTAAAGTTGTCTGCAATTCTACACATTTTTCCATGGTGCGGAGAGAAACAAATAGCAGTTTGAAAGTTTATTCCCTGAAATTCTACACATTTTGTAATGACTTATGCCATGTTATCATGATATCTAATCAAATCAATGTGGGCACCCTTGAGGTCAGGGCCCATGGGCCCTGGCTCCATTAATCAAACTCACAGGCCTCTCAGACACATCCGTGGCTGCCAGCCCTAACCAGCCAAGAGAGAAGAGAAGGAAAGGTAGTGGTACCACTCAAAGGAATAGACCCTCTCCTCTCCTCCACTCTGGAGGTGCCAACTGGAGTATGGGGAAGGGAGACATTGAAAGGTAAATGCATACAGACAGCACCAGAGGAAGACGAGTATATAAATAAAACATTACAAAATGGAGTATTGCAATAGCAACAGCAGTGCTGTTTGCCGTAAAAAAAAACATCTCTGACATTCTCCCCTTTCAACTCAACCTCCCTCTGACCTCATTGTGGATCATCTGTCACAGGTATATCTGCAGTGTATCACAAATAAGACACCAAATCCAGTCTAAAATGTCACTGCACTGAGGCATTCAAACTGCATTGTCCCAACAATGTGCCTCTGCCACCAGTAGGTTATGATGAAAGAGAGAGCGAGAGAAGGAAGAAATCAGTCAGTGTTACGGAGGGATGAGGGAAGAAAATCCCCAGGGAGGATAAGGCTGGGGCCGAAGCTGTATGTGCATAGCTGTCAGAGAGAGAGAGAGAGACCTGAAGCTACCTGAAGCTGCAGGGGATATTACAGGCTTCTCCTCTAGCCTGCTTGTCTCTGGGGAGAAGACAAAAGGAGAGACAGAGAGACAGCCGTGGACACAAGTCAGCAACAGAGGAAACACAGAGGAAAGCTCATCAGACAAGAGACCAATAGGGGAAGGGCAACCAATTAAATGATAGCCACTCTTCTGTGTTGATATTGCAACTCACATGCTTCCCTAGATGAATAGCTATTCCAAAGTAAATTCACAAACGGGAAATGTCCTTCAAAACATGAAGACAAATGAAAACATTTTGATGATATATCAACCGATTACAGCATTAAGATACCATTCATTATAGGTTGACAAGGAAAGCAACTAGAGAATCCATCTTGGATTTAGTCCAAATGGAAAAGAGTTGGGAAATAATGAGCAGAGTTAGTTTACACAGATTTTCTATGAAGTCAAACAAACATTTATTTATATTTGAAGTTAGGCCTATTTAAAATATTTGTTCCTGTTGGTTATTGCCTTGATATTTATCCCAGCGGCATGAAGGAAAATCAATGCGGAAAGCAGTTCGGGGTCAAAATATCGGAGTTCTTTGCACATGGTATACCGACACTTGAGAAAAAGAGCCAACATAACAGTACTGAGTATTCAAACAACACTTGTCCTCCTCATCAGCAATAATAGACGCATAGATGCATCCACAGACATTTTAATTGCATCAAAGACTAAACTGACAGTGTTTAATTTAATGTCACACATCCTGCAGCAAACTCTGGTAATTGGTGTTTCTTTAAGAAGAAAAGTAACAGGGTTTTTTTAGGGGTTCACAGCGAAGCGAAGCTGTGAACGCCTATTGTTATCGTCTGAATGATTTTTTTCATTTTTTCTTGACATGGTCAAATAAGTCAAGAATAGATTTGTAACTTTTTGTCTAGTGTAGAACAAGAAGGCCCGCACACTGTTAAAGCTCCTGTCACGACTCACACTGAAGGTGGCGCCCCCTCCTGCTCGGGTGGCGCTTGGCGGTCGTCGTCACTGGCCTACTAGCTGCCACTGATTCCTTTTGTTTTCCCTCCTTTCCGTTATTGTTTTCACCTGTCCTTAGTTGGGGTGATTAGCGGGGCTATATTAGCTAGTTGGCCCGCCTGCTCTTCGTGCGGGATTGTTTCTCTGTGTGTTGCTTGTTTACGCGCTGGATGTATTTGGCGCTAGTGCGTTGTTTTGCGCTCTCTGTGTTTTGTCCCCTGCGTTTGGGGCACTTTGATTTTTGTGTGCGCTCAGTTCGCTATTTGGGGTGGCTGGTGTTTTACTGTGTCGAGCATTAAAGCTATCACCCTTATCGCTGTTTCCTGCGTCTGATTCCTCCACAACTACGCCCAAGCCTTACAGCTCCCAATTCACCGCTTTACTGACAATGTTTCGATCCGAAACGATCTTCATCAGGTCAAACACACTGAGTGTAACTTTTTGTCTAATTTGGCACACAGAAACTACAGGCCATGAGTAACATAGTCAAACATAATGGCACCGATAGCACTAAAGGGAGCACTGTTATAATCAGTATCACTTAAACCCTCATATCCGTCGCCCCATTTGACCTAGAGACTTGAAACATTGAATGTAGGTGTCTTTACTCATGCTGAACAAATGTGCCTCAAGGACCCATAAGGTCAGTCAAGATAGATTGTCCTCCATTGGACCTTTTAGAAAACCTTTGAATCCAAATTTGGTATGTAGGCACATCCTTTGTAAATGTACTCCACAATGGTCTATTAACTTGAAAAGTTTTAGGATGCTCAAAAGACAATACCAAGATGAACCATGTTAAGTTTGGCATTGATATGTTGACAAATAAGGAAACTATAGAGCTGTTTGGGCATCAGTGCTTGCGTCCCAAATGGCACCCTATTCCCTATATAGTACTTTTGACCAGGGCCCATAGGGTCAAAAGTAGTGCACTATAAAGCTCAGACAGTGTTCCCACAGTGGACCACTCTTCATTTAATCCATTGTGTTATTCAGGCTATGACAGAAACGAGTGGCTCTCAGAGTCTAAGAGTCTGGTGTGCTTATCAGTGTGTCTGCACGTGTGTGTGTTTTTTGTTTATGTGGGAGTGAGTGTGGGCGTTCGCTCTCGGGTGCCTGAGTGGGCTTGGGGTAACAGTTGCCACACAGACATACAGGCACACACACATACGCACACGCACACATGCACGGGTGCAAGTATGCAGCACTTGTTTACCATCTGTCCATGTGGTAATTAACAGACAGACACACAGCAACATGGCATCCTAATAATGTGCCGTGGGCAGTCTCACACATCTAAACCTAGTCTGGAGCTACAATTCCCACATTAGTGCCTTGAAATGGTTCATAAGTGACTTAAATTAAGATTTTTTTTACTTTTATGCTGTCCATTTATTGTTATCCAGTCCATAAATCCATGTGTCATTAAAAAGCCTATCACTGTGTAATTATTGAGTTGACTCCAATTATTGAGTTTCGCTTTTTACTGCAGTGGGCTAAATCAGGGTCACACAGTGTTTCTTGGTAATCTTAAACAAATCTACTTTGAAACAAAAGTATATACCTCACACACATGGTTATGGGCTTTAAAACCTGTACCATGTCAGATATAGAGTTGAAATGTATTTCATGTTGAGTTTGCATCCCAATATTAGACTTTGTATGCATCACAGAAGACTGAAATATAACACAACCATTTGAGATAAAAACACCTGATTTTTGGCGGGTTTTTTTAAATAGTGTTTATTAATTATATATTTAGGAAAAATATTAATAACGTTCCCCCCCGTGAGGCCACTAGAGGGCGATTTGCTCATTTGACTGCAGGAAAATGCTACACTTTATGGTGTGTGACAACCAAAGGGAGAGTGTGTGGTGACCGCGAGAGAAAGAGAGAGAGCAAGTGTAACAGTATTGATTCCGTCCCTCTCCTCGCCCCTACCTGGGCTCGAACCAGGGACCCTCTGCACACATCAACAACTGACACCGTCGAAGCATCGTTACCTATCGCTCTACAAAAGCTGAGGCCCTTGCAGAGCAAGGGAAACAACGATTTCAAGGTCTCAGAGCATGTGACGTCACCGATTGAAACGCTATTAGCGAGCACCCCGCTAACTAGCTAGCCATTTCACACCAGTTGCACAAGCAAGGGACTGAGAGAAAGAGTCACAGTCAGCCCACTGACACCCCTATCAGATCACAGCAAAATCACAGTCTACCTGAACAGAGCAATACTCAATCATGAGACATCAAAGCCAAAGGAACTGAGTAATATTAAGAAATGCTATAGATGGAAGGAATGTAGTGTGGAAACCTACCAAAAAACAATTAGGCAACAACAAATTCAATCCCTTCTAGACAACTTCCTGTAGAAAACGTTCCACTGTAATAATGAAGGTGTAAATTTGGCAGAAGAAAATGTTAACGTATATTTGACCTCTCAGCTTCCCTATCTAATCTAAACATTTCAAACAGAAAACTGAAGAAAATGAACAACAATGTCAAATGGTTTGATGAAAAATGCAAAAACCTAAGAAAGAAATTGAGAAACCTGTCCAACCAAAAACATAGAGACCCAGAAAACCTGAGTCTACGCCTTAACTGTGGTGAATCACTACAACAATACAGAAATACATGACGGGAAAAGGAACAGCATGTCAGAAATCAGCTCAATGTAATTGAAGAATCCATAGACACTAACCACTTCTGGGAAAATTGGAAAACAGTAAACAAACAACAACACAAAGAATTATCTATCCAAAATGGAGATGTATGGGTAAACCACTTCTCCAATCTTTTTGGATCTATAGCAAAGAACAAACAGCAAAACCCTATACATGATCAAATAAAAATCTTAGAATCAACTATTAAAGACTACCAGAATCCACTCGATTCTCCAATTACCTTGAATGAACAACAGGACAAAATAAAAACCCTCCAACCCAAAAAGGCCTGTCGTGTTGATGGTATCCTCAATGAAATGATCAAGTATACAGACAACAAATTCCAATTGCCTATACTAAAACTCTTTAACATCATCCTTAGCTCTGGCATCTTCCCCAATATTCAGAACCAAGGACTGATCACCCCAATCCACAAAAGTGGAGACAAATTTGACCCCAATAACTACCGTGGGATATGTGTCAAAAGCAACCATGGGAAAATCCTCTGCATGATCATTAACAGCAGACTTGTACATTACCTCAGTGAAAACAATTTACTGAACAAATGTCAAATTGGCTTTTTAACAAATTATCATATGACAGACCACATATTCACCCTGCACACCCTAATTTGCAAACAAACAAACCAAAACTAAGGCAAAGTCTTCTCATGCTTTGTTGATTTCAAAAAAGCCTTCGACTCAATTTGGCATGAGGGTCTGCTATACAAATCGATGGAAAGTGGTATGGGGGAAAAACATACGACATTATAAAATTAATGTACACAAACAACAAGTGTGCGGTTAAAATAGGCAAAAAACACACACATTTCTTCCCATTTGTAATGTCTTTATTCTTTTGGAACTTCTGTGAGTGTAATGTTTACTGTTCATTTTTATTGTTAATTTCACTTTTGTATATTATCCACTTGCTTTGGCAATGTTAACATATGTTTCCCATGCCAATAAAGCCCATTGAATTGAATTTAATTGAATTGAGAGAGCGAGAAAGAGAGGACAGGAGCGAGAGAGAGCAAGCAAGGACTGAGAATGAGAGAGAGACAAAGGATAAGAAGTGCATAAAACAGGAACGCAGGGAGAACATCTTGCTGACAAATGGTAAACAGGAGAATAGCTGTGCAGCTAACAAGCTCCAGAGAACAATCATAGAATCTACACAGAATCTCCTTTAAGGCTGTCTGTAAGCCCCGGCCTATCCTCAGTTTTTCCTCAGCCTCTCTAACATACACTCTCCTAAGTGCAGTTGAGTCCATCATCAAGTCAACCATCTCAGACCTTCTCTCTCTCTCTATGTGTGTGGGTGTGTTGGAGGGGGGCAGGAGGGTACTTGTAACCATTTCAGGTGTTGGGAACCGTGTGATCTGAGCCTTTACAACTATCTTATTAGCCGTAATTATAATAATGTTACTCTAGGGATTATTCTGTTGTGGTTTAGGTTGCTGTGACTGGGGGTTTAATAACTCAGTGTAATAGACATGTGAGCTGTACTAATACGTGATCTGTCTAAGTTGCTTTCCTGTTGTGTACATCAAGAGAAGTAGAACAGGATGCCTCTCTGGGTCGGAGGTTGGAACCTATGTCTGAGCTGAACCGTTCGAGGTGTCAACCGTTCGAGACAGTTCCAACCTTCCAGCTGTGCCACGACAAAGACAACAAAGAGGAGCAGACCTAGTTCTGCCCAGCAACAGACACTGACTGTGTTTAGTTGAGACATACAAGGAGACAAACTCCGCATAGTTCGAATGGTATAAATATATGCTTGTGTGACTTGTATCCTATACTATTCAGCCGAAGCATCCAGTTGGGTGACTAAATCTGGTTTGAGGTTTCATCTGTGTCCTTCTGGGTCTGTACCTGAGAACCTAACACAGGGAAGTGAAGGGGGTGGAGTGGGCTGGATTCATTTTACATTTACATTTTAATAATTTAGCAGATGTTCTTACCCAGAGAAATGTTCAGTTAGTGCATTCATCTTAAGATAGCTAGGTGGGACAACCACATATCAAAGTCATAGTAAGTACATTCTTCCTCAATAAAGTAACTATCAGCAAGGTCAGAGCTAGAAGGGGGGAAGGGACGGGGACGTTAAGTGCGAGTGTTAGATCATGATTTTTTTTTGTTTAAATGAATGGTTATGAGTCTGACCTTGGGTAAGGGTAGTCAGAAGGATGTGGGTGTTGTGGGGAGGGGTGCGGGAGTAGGGGTGTAGGGTCCAGCTGTTTGACCTGAGGGTCGACTGCATCAAACCTTCTGGTTATTCCTCACCAGTCCTGTCCTTATGGCCCTCTCACTCTCGCCTCCCTCCCTCCATACCTCTCTCTTTTGTTTATTGTCCTCTTTTACAAGGCTGGACCTGTTTTCCTTAACACAGCTGTGTAGTCCTGACCGGAATCCACATCCCTCTATCTCTCCATCCCCTCTCTCATTCATAGAGACTGCAGGGATTTTCCAATAATACTGGATACACCTGACTATTGGGAAATGGGAACCACCAGGTGTAAACAAAACAAAACTAAACTCAAAAAGTTGCCTGACACATGACTTTGCACCTGTCTATTCCAATAATTACATTGAGCAACAGCCCAGTGCAGCCAGTAGGCTTACAAAATTCCGGTAACTTTCCCCAAATTCACAGGTTTTCCAGAAATCCCAGTTGAAAGATTCCCGAAATCTTGAGGGATTGAGGGAATAAGCAGGAAATCAAGAATCCTCCAACCAAGTTACCAGAATTTTGCAAACCTAGCAGCGAGACTACCAACTCAATCTCAAGGAGTTGGTTTGAAATATTATGACAGTAGTGTGTTTCCATAACTTACATACATATTGCAATCTAAACAACTATGAATCTTGTTTACCGTATGGAATATCGATCCCCCCCTCCCAAGACCTTAACTAATCTAATAGCCTGTGACCAGGAAAAAGCTATCAGAAATCCAATGTCCAAGGTAGATGTGTCACAGAAGAGAGAATGAGGTCTGTGACAGACAGGGTCATATTATCACCGTCAATCACCCTGCAATCCGTTTTAGCGCTGGCACCTAGCGGGACAGCCGTGGTGTCAGGGGAGCCGAGGCCTCCTTCATTACCTGCCTGTCAGCGGAATTGTGCCCTCATATCAGGCTTCATGTGTCGCCTGTCATGTCTAGACAGGGCCCTGTCACTGTGAATCTGCCACAGGACACAAACACACACACACAAACAAATGTACCCATGCGCACCATGGGTCTGGAGAGATGAGATGGTGAGGGGGGCTGTGTCATTGGGCCTGTTTCCTCATCCTCGCCCCCCATCGGCTCCAGTGGTTTAGCACATTACAGTAAAATACAGCTATTCATAGCAAACACATCAGAGACAGGGGTCACAGACACTTGGTACGACTCTAAAACCACCAGATCTGACCACAGAATTGGAATAGACAAGCAGTAACAGATGGAATGGCTGACACTTAGCCTGCTAGCCACTTCCAGCCATCACATGTTTCTTTTCGGCTAAAAAGACAGAAGCTGGATCCCAAATGGCACCCAATTGCCAATATAGTGCACTACTTTTGACCAGAACCCATAGTGCTCTGGTCAAAAGTAGTGCACTATAGACTGCCATTTGGGATGCAGAAGACAGTCATCCAAACTGCACTGAAATTACCTCAAAGTGTCCTGTGCCAAAAACAATAATAATATTTTGACCTTATAAGCTTTTAAAGCTTTTTAATGCCCCACTTCAAATGCAGAACGCTGTATTCAACATGAGTTTATGTCTCTTTGAAAAAAGCAAGAACGTAAAAATGCAAGATGACGGTATTCCAGGTTACCTCATAGAGAAAGCAGCAACATAAACTGAAGTCACTGGGATTAAATCATCAAAACAAATGCAACCATATGCCAAGTGAATGCTCCATGGCTGCATCTCAAATTGACTTTTGATCAAAAGTAGTGTACTTTATAGGAAATAGGGTGCCATTTGGGATGGAGATGACCATTTATGGGTTTGACTGACCCTAAACCATATGCTCTGTGGTTACAGCAGGCACTAACACTGTGTGGCAAAACAATAATCTACATTCTAGACCTCATGTTCACACTTGGCATGGTCCATCTCCAAACATACAACCATGAGTGAAAAACCACATGAGAGAAAAAGGGATTTACTGTAAACCCCATAAAGGACCTGAATCCCAGATTGCCATTTAAATCTATTAATAGTTAGATTGTTTTCCATTATACCTGCAATGGTTACCTACATTT
Source organism: Salmo trutta (assembly GCF_901001165.1). Taxonomy (NCBI): domain Eukaryota; kingdom Metazoa; phylum Chordata; class Actinopteri; order Salmoniformes; family Salmonidae; genus Salmo; species Salmo trutta. The sequence goes on from NC_042958.1 coordinate 35,142,329, forward strand.
TCTTCTGGTCATTCATGTTTGTGTCTGAAATCCTATGGCTGATCAGCAATACATTTCTATATTGGTTAACTTGACCCGGCCATTAAATAGTTTGAAGGTGGAGCCCCAGGGAGTTATGTGTTTGTCTACTGGTCAGTGGAGTATTTGACCAATGCCTTGTGTCTATGCTGGCAGTAATATGTTGTCTATTGGTCAATGGGGTATTTGACCAATGCCTTGTGTCTATGCTGTAATGTGTTGGTTCTTCGTGTAGCTAGGAGATGAATGTGCCCTGGGGGCTGTGGTGTCTGGGAGCTGGATTGGGGTATTTTATTGCCTAGGGAGAGTGGTCAAAGAGTATATTGGGGACATGCACACTCTCTCTACATTAAAGCCAATGAGAAATGCTTTTGTCCTACACAGAATACAGACACCAGGGGCGGAATGGTACCAGAAATAGGCCTTGGCATTTCTAACACACTGGCCCATTGTTTCCCTCAAGGCCTCCATTATTATCCAAATAATGATAATTTTGCGCAAAACCCTATATTAAGACAAATCCACTGGGCTAAAGATGGACCAGCCCGTCTGGCATTTTCCCAAACTGCCCGATGGCTAGTCCATTTCTGCCAGACACTGAGGGAGCAAGAGAGCAGTGTTTTGCTGCACGTTCATCTCCAGAACACTTGCAAAGTCACGCACGCCACTGTGTCCAACACAGTGAATAATATCCCATAAAAACCCCATAGCTAGTTTAGGTGACGCAGCCAAACACTATGACACCTGCATGCTCTAAATACTGATCCATTGTCCTCTAGGGCTGACTGGCTGAACATTGGGGATTTAGTCCTTGGTTAACTCAAGGCCTGGTGTGCTTCCCAAATGGCACCCTATTTCATTTATAGTGCATTACTTTTGACCAAGGCCCATAGGGAATAGGGTGCCATTTGGGACGCACACCTGGCTTTCTTACTCTTCAATCATCTGGAGGCTAAATAGAGCGTTGTGATATGATGATGTGAGAAAGCTTCCGTCCAACAACTCATCGGGGATGGTATCGATTTCTGTATGCCTCACAAAAAATTGTGGGTGTGATATTGGCGGCGGTGCAGTGGTGATTTCATGTTGTTCATGTTTAGTGTGGCTATTGATTGGTTTACTATTTCTTCCAGAACTTGATGTTATCAGCCACGTATTGATTTCTGGGCTCTTCATCACTGCTGGGTGCCACTGTGAGTCAGTCAGAAGGTGAAGGACAGACCAGTAAAGTTGTGTCAACTGCACTCATAACAGTTCAGGAAGAGTGGAGCACCCGTGACAGGCACAGAAACGCACATGCTGTCCCGCCCTCTCTGCAAAGACTAACCTGTCACAAGCCTAGCAAACATCAGACACACGGGACAATGAAATAGTGAGAGGGGGAGAGTGAAAATTCTATTCAGAGTCAGAGCGATAAAACAGATAGATGTCGAATTAACCAGAGGGAGAGAGAGGGGAATGGGGGGGGGGGTGAATGAGAGCGAGAGAGATCGACAGAAATAGGGAATGTGACTGATCATCTGGCACTAGATCCTGTATTTCTCCTGTATTTCCCCATGCTGTTCATATCCGAGGAAAGCCAGTCGTGGCTGGGTGTAAGGCAGCTCCATTGAGGTCCATGTCTACCGTACAATACATCCCCTGTTATTGGCAGTAGATAACTCCTCCAACATCCATCCAGCTCATTAAATCCCCAGCCATCTATCCATCCATCCACACACACAGACACACACGTAGACACACACGCACACACTGGCCCGGTGGTCCAGAGAGAACAGCAGGAGTGGCCAACCTCTAATCACATGTGACACAGGAACATTAAGGCAGAAACAGAACGTTAGCTAACTAATCACATTCAGACAGTGGAGAGCCAAGGAATGGAACTACGTACGCTCTAGCCTGTGGAGGAATGATTCTGGGGCTGGCCGGGCACCCCGTTGGGTTTAACTTAACTGAAGATGTGAGGGCTGAAGTAAGTTGAACCTGGTCGTATTCACTACGAATGAAACGGAAGCAGGTAGGTAGGGACTACCTGACGGCGTCCAATAAGAAATGCTTGTTTCTGTTTTCCGTTTTGCTACCCTTGCTACTGAGTGAATTTAGAAATATGGAAAGGATCAGTATAGAAATACTGATCTAAGGATATTGAGCGACTGTCGCGGAATGGGTGTGTGTATAGCGGGACTGTGAATGTGACTGTGACACCATGGCCCTCTTATTTAGGCTCGGTACAGATGGAATCAGTAGTGTCACAAGGTCAAATCATTGAGGGCCCGTCCCGAATGGCACCCTATCCCCTATCAAGGTGGTCAAAATGTGTGCGCCACGTAGAGAATATGGCGCCATTTTGGGACACAGACGACGACTCAGATAGGAGAACACATTGGGAGACGGCGTCCCTACCACAGTGGTTCATCTTCGATGAGTCGCTTTGTCTCACTTTCTCTCTCTCTCCTTTCTCATCTCTTTCACCATCTGTCTTCTCCCTCTCATCTTTATCCATCTCTCTCTATTGGTCTCTAAAGAATTATCCCAAAATAACTCATTTGTCGCATCAGTTTACCTGTCAGGAGAAACAGCATCAATCCTTAGCAGGTGTGGTTGTCTTAGTGTAGAGTGACAGCTCAATATTCTCTGTCGCGCTCTCTCTCTCTCATAAGCAAGAGACACGCGCATGCACACAAATGTGACTTGTTTCAGGAAACTAGGCGTATGTCTCAAGTCGCTACTTCACAGGAGAGGCATTTGAACGTAAACATTTTTTATCAAATCCGGGTTTTTTTTTGCAGAAATGCTTTCTGGAACGTGTGAACTTTCATGTGCCTTATTAACAGAGCCTGGTTGGTTTAGCCATGGAAAAAGCCAGGAACCTTCCCGCTAGCCATGATTAGCTGAGATAATGGATGGGCTGGACATGCCGAGAGAGGATTTTGGATTGGTCTGCCATGTAGCATGCTTCTGTCTGTAACATGAGCTGCTCAGTATGTGTTGATGGTCCTTTCTACCGCACCGCTTTTGAAAGATATAACGTCAGCCATCGAGAACTACAAAGGTTTTGCTACTTTTCTCAACAACATTGATGCCCTGAATTTAGCAGACGCTATCGACAGGTCAGTTAGAAAAAGTACTTTCTGCACACGCCACAGTCAGTGTGAACCGGAGTGATTTCACACAACGCTGACCAAACAAGATGTAGTTACAAACAAAACAGAGTTAAATGGTTCAAGTCTGCCATGAAGCATTCATCCTTGTATATGGGTAAGAGTCTAGCTACATTTTCAGATTGTTGACGTTTCTAATCGTGTCCGAAAGTCATTTTCATTGCAAGTTAAAGCGAACTGTTCGCTGGCTAGCAAACATTAGCTTGCTGGCTCGCTAGCTAACGTTACGTGTATGATCTGTGTAGTAATATTATTCGAATCAGAAATCCATTTGTATTTCTAGTTATAGTCTAATGTTAGCTAGCTAACATTGAACATAGTTGTTAGCTTTAGCTACCTGCAGATTAATTCTACAGCTATGACAATGTTTGTATTGGTAGTAGTATGAGTTGGGATTATGCCAGTTCATTGTTTAGCTAGCTAGCTAGCTACATGTCTATACAAAAGACTCCACTTCACCAGATGATTACATGACCCATCAAGTCAGCCAGGTGTGTCTAGGGGTGATTACGGCCATCTACTGTATTCCATGAAAAAGTGTACATGTCTAGACAATAGTGACCCATCCAGTTAGCTAGATGTGGGTGTGGGGTGGTTATAGAATTTCCTTCACACAACCCATCAATTTAGACAAGAGTGTTGGGTAAGCGCGTCGTAATAATTATAAACACTGGACACTTTCTATTTTTCATATTGCTACTATGCAAGTAACCATTTCACTGTACTGTTTACACCTCCTGTATCCTGTGCATGTGACAAATTGTATTTGATATAGTGTGTGTTTACCAGACACAGTAATGTGAAGAACAACATGACCTGTACCAAAATCAGATTAGGATATAGGTCAAGGACTAGATAAAGTATTTTTTTATCTGTTTTTCATTATTGTAGGTTACTACTTTTACAACTATCAGTCTTGAAATCTTTGGTTGTTTTCTAAACTTCTTACTCATAAGACCGATTCGTTGCAGCCAGGCCACAAATGTACACACTCACACAGAAATGCATGCACATACTTGCACACCCACACACAGTCAGTCAATGACATCCGAGTGGCCGACCTCTGTGTGTTCATCCATTCAGTTTGTCGAATCATAATTACTAACAGAGATAATGTGCAGACAATAAACCAGTTTTTACCTCAGCACGTGGCTCTGTATTTCTCTCCAGGCTCTAGTTTGGGCTCATCTCCCATACAACTCATTGAGCAAAATCACTTCTCCACATACAGGTATTTTTGGGGGTACAGAAAAAGGGAAATAGCTTCCACAGTGGGTCTTTTTTTGTCAATATCAAAGAGAATCGCTAATTTGCTTAGAAAGCAAACACTTTTATATGCAAAACACAGCACTGACTTGGGAAAGGCAAAAAAGAATGCCAAATAATGAGTTGTTGTTCTGTCTCCTCTTCTCACCTTGTCAGTTTGTCGATTGTTTTCAGTCAACATCAATAAAAAAGACATGTAGAACATACATCAAGGAGCAGACAGCTCTTTGGATCAAATGCTTGATGTTTGACCGCTGCCTCCGATAGGCTTATCGGCAGATCTCCAAAGATCGGGCCCAAAAAAACAAAACAAAGAAGAAATTGATAGACTGACAGACCTCGGATTAAATCCCCCCACTAGCTTTTATTTATTGCATGTTTTATAAAGTAGTTGAGATGAAGTTTTGTTGGCAGCTCACAACTCCAGAGCCATGATAATGCACATTGCTTTGGCACCTTGGCTACTTTACCCATCTGTGCTATCAGAAGGGAGAGAAGAGGGAGAGAGAGAGTTAGGCTGACACTTCATCAATATCTGGATCCTCTCCCCCAGACACCCATAACCCCCTAGGCTCAGCAGGAAGTGGATGATTTGAGAGACGAGTCCTCCTCTGTCCCCATAGGGACCAATAACAGGAAACAACCAGGTCAGCTCATCTGATGGGTGACATTTATGGCTGACTTACCTAGAGGGACAGATCAGAGCACGCTGGTGTGGATAAGGGAGGGAGGATGGCTAATAATAATGGCTGGAATGGATTGAAGATTGAATGGAATGCCATCAAAAACAAGGAAACCACGTCTGATGTTTTTGATGCCGTTCCATTTCAGCCATTACAATGAGCCTGCCCTCCGATATCTCCACCCACCAGCCACCACTTAGATGCTTCCTTCCCCTCACCGCCCACAGACCAGTCAGTTCTGATGGTTCTGATGGAAGCTAAACTGTTAAATTGATGCTGTTGACCCGGATCACTGGTTGCTGCGGAAAAGGAGGAGGTCAAAAAGGGGGGGGGGGTGTAACCGATGTGAAATGGCTAGTTAGTTAACTGGTGGTGCGCGCTAATAGCGTTTCAATCCGGTGACGTCACTTGCTCTGAGACCTGAAGTAGTTGTTCCCCTTGCTAGGGGAACAACGCGATGGGTAACGATGCGATGGGTAACGATGCTTCATGGGTGTTAGTTGTTGATGTGTGCAGAGGGTCCCTGGTTCAAGCCCAGGTTGGGGCGAGGAGAAGGACGGAAGTTATACCGTTACATTCCTGATGGTTCTGGTTCTGCTGCCAATGACTGGAACGAACTACAAAAATCTCTGAAACTGGAAACACTTATCTATCTCACTAGCTTTAAGCACCAGCTGTCAGAGCAGCTCACCGATCACTGCACCTGTACATAGCCCATCTATAATTTAGCCTAAACAACTACCTCTTCCACTACAGTATTTAATTATTTATTTATTTATTTTGCTCCTTTGCACCCCATTATTTCTATTTCTACGTTGCACTTTCTTCCACTACAAATCTAGCATTCCAGTGTTTTACTTGCTATATTGTATTTACTTTGCCACCATGGCCTTTTTTGCCTTTACCTCCCTTATCTCACCTCATTTGCTCACATTGTATATAGACTTATTTTTCTACTGTATCATTGACTGTATGTTTGTTTTACTCCATGTGTAACTCTGTGTTGTTGTATTTGTCGAACTGCTTTGCTTTATCTTGGCCAGGTCACAGTTGTAAATGAGAACTTGTTCTCAACTTGCCTACCTGGTTAAATAAAAGTGAAATAAATAAAATAAAATAAAATGGTTGAGTGACGTCACGTCTGCAACCTTTCGTGATCCCTTCATTGGAGGAGGGTGCATCAATTACTGGTGTGTAATGGCATGAATAATGAATTCCTAATTCATCTGCCAGGATTAATTTACTCTGTCACAATTAGTGTAATGTGGGGTCCGGTAGATAAAAGACAGTTAATGAGAGTCAATTAGGAGTATTGTTGGCTCACCACCACCTGAGAACACACTTCAAAACAACTTGAAATAGACACAAGACCAGAGGGACATTAAAACAACAGAACTGATACAAAGTGTGTATGCCAAATGGCACCCGATTCCCGACATTGTGCACTATAGGGCTCGGGTCAAAACTAGTGCACTTTCGAAATAACATAATGAATGGACTCGGAATGTACAGAATGCACCAACATTCTATGCATTTGAAGGCCTAGCACACAGGGCTACTCCTTTGACATCCCCATGATTTATAGTGCTTAGAAAATACACTGCACTTGAACAGCTTTCTTCTAATATGTGACCTGTTTCAGGAAGCTAGCCTTTTGTCGCTCGTCACTACTTAACAGGAGAGGCATTTGAACATATTTTTATCAAAATGCAGTTTTTGGCAGAGCTGCCTTCTGGAACATGTGCCTCAATAACAAGCTTGTATGCCATCTGTAAATACAAATAAAATTGTTAAAATTACAAGCCTAGTTTGTTTAGACTCGGAAAAAGACATGCTAGACATGATTGGCTGAGATAATGAATGGACTGGACATGCCAAGAGATGAGTTCGGATTGGTCTGCCATGTAGAATGCTTCTGTCTATAACATGAGATGCTCAGTATGTGTAGATAATCCTTGCTACCGTGGATTTTTTTAAAGATATAGTAGCCATGGAGAACTGCAAAAGTGTTGCTAATGCTCTCAACAACATTGCTGCCTTTAATTTAGCAAAGGTCAGGTCAGTGGGAAAAAGTTGTGAGGGACTACTTTCTAGAGGACAATCATGCCATGCTTACTCTTTCTGACTCTGAAAATGAATCAGACAATGAGGAAATCTTATAGGACACATCACTGCACTCTATACTCCCCTGTAAACTAAGCATCGCTGTATACCAGTCGCAAAACCCACTGGTTGATGCTTATTTATAAAACCCTCTTAGGCCTCACTCCCCCCTATCTGAGATATCTACTGCAGCCCTCATCCTCCACATACAACACCTGTTCTGCCAGTCACATTCTGTTAAAGATCCCCAAAGCACACACATCCCTGGGTCACTCCTCTTTTCAGTTCGCTGCAGCTAGCGACTGGAACGAGCTGCAACAAACACTCAAACTGGACAGTTGTGGCTGCTTTGTGTGATGTATTGTTGTCTCTACCTTCTTGCCCTTTGCGCTGTTGTCTGTGCCTAATAATGTTTGTACCATGTTGTGTTGCTACCATGCTGTGTTGTCATGTGTTGGTGCCTTGCAATGTTGTTGTCTTAGGTCTCTATGTAGTGTTGTGTTGTCTTTCTTGTTGTGATGTGTGTTTTGTCATATATTTATATTGTATTTATTTTTTATCCCAGGCCCCCGTCCCCGCAGGAGGCCTTTTGCCTTTTGGTAGGCCGTCATTGTAAATAAGAATTTGTTCTTAACTGACTTGCCTAGGTAAATAAAGGTTAAATAAAATACAATAAATAAAAATCCCTGACTTAAGAAAAAACATTTTCATTGAATCAGAGATTGTAGAGTCTTCTGATTACAGTGATGGGGAAGAAACGGCGAGCAACAGCGTTTGTTGTCACGGAAGAAGTTGACCCAGTTTTGAAATCAGTGGAATGCCCGGTGGAAGCAGAGTATGAGAAGGAGATGGAGGAAATTCTGACATTTGATTGACAGAGAGGGATAAAGATGTGATAATTCTTATGGCATTGCACGCAATCAGTGTGAACTGGAGTGACTTGACACAAAGGGACAAGCAAGCTGTACAAACAACGGAAATGACACAGGACGTCTTACTTAGTCAAAGGGGATCCAGTATGCCATGAAGTGTTCATCCATGTTTACAGGTCAAAGTATGTGCACCTAGTTGAACGGTCGGAAATCTCGCTCATCGCTCATGCACACAGCTCCGGCACTCCACGTCCTTTCCAACAGCTCCTTTTTTTGTGACTAACTAGACCTACCATTTGGTTTTGAAGTATTGAAACTAAATCATATGATTTAAATGAAAATGATTTAATAAACAACAGGGAAAGGTGACTGTAAGATGCACTCATAATTTGAAATAGGCTACATGTCGTATAAAGCAGCATATAAACACTCTAAATATGTCAGGAGCCAGACAGGGAGCCAAAGAAGGAACACAAATTGATTATTTTGGTTAAATTATTTCAATTATTTCAAGGCTATAGACCAAAAATAAATAAATTGTGAAGCATTTGTGAGTGCGACACATTACACTGGCAAGAACATTAAGAGCTCAGCATTTAAACAACATTTTGTTGTGTTAAATCAATATGCATACACCTTAGCCAAATACATTTAAACTCAGTTTTTCACAATTCCTGACATTTAATCCTAGTAAATATTCAATGTTTTAGGTCAGTAAGGATCACCACTTTGTTTTAAGAATGTGAAATGTCAGAATTATAGTAGAGAGAATTATTTCTTTCAGCTTTTATTTCTTTCATCACATTCCCAGTGGGTCAGATGCTTAAATACACTCAGTTAGTATTTGGTAGCATTGCCTTTAAATTGTTTAACTTGGTTCAAACGTTTTGGGTAGCCTTCCACAAGCTTCCCACAATAAGTTGGGTGAATTTTGGCCCATTCCTCCTGACAGAGCTGGCGTAACTGAGTCAGCTTTGTATGCCTCCTTGCTCGCACACGCTTTTTCAGTTCTGCCCACAACTTTTCTATAGGATTGGAGGTCAGGGCTTTGTGATGGCCACTCCAATACCTTGACTTTGTTTTCCTTAAGCCATTTTGCCATAGCTTTGGAAGTTTGCTTGCGGTCATTGTCCATTTGGAAGACCCATTTGCGACCAAGCTTTAACTTCTGATGTCTTGAGATGTTGCTTCAATATATCCACAAAATGTTCATGCCTCATGATGCCATCTATTCTGTAAAGTACACCAGGCCCTCCTGCAGCAAAGCACCCCCACAACATGATGCCCCTGTGCTTCACAGTTGGGATGGTGTTCTTCGGCTTGCAAGACTCCCCCTTTTTCCTCCAAACATAATGATGGTCATTATGGCCAAACAGTTCTATTTTTGTTTCATCAGAACAAAATACATTTCTCCAAAAAGTACGATCTTTGTCCCCATGTGCAGTTGCAAACTGTAGTCTGACTTTTTTATGGCGGTTTTGGAGCAGTGGCTTCTTGCTTGCTGAGCGGCCTTTCAGGTTATGTCGACATAGGATTCGTTTTACTGTGGATATAGACACTTTTCTACATGTTTCCTCCAGCGTCTTCACACGGTCCTTTGCTGTTGTTCTGGGAATGATTTGCACTTCTACTGTACGTTCCTCTCTAGGAGACAGAAGGCGTCTCCTTCCTAAGCGGTATGATGGCTGTGTGGTTCCATGGTGTTTGTACTTGCGTACTATTGTTTGTACAGATGAACGTGGTACATTCAGGTGTTTGGAAATTGTTCCCAAGGATGAACCAGACTTGTGGAGGTCTACAATTTTCTTCTGAGGTCTTGGCTGATTTCTTTTGATTTTCCCATGATGTCAAGCAAAGACCACTGAGTTTGAAGTTAGGCCTTGAAATACATCCACAGGTACACCTCCAATTGACTCAAATGCTGTCAGTTATCCTATCAGAAGGTTCTAAAGCCATGACATCATTTTCTGGAATTTTCCAATCTGTTTAAAGGCACATTCAACTTAGTGTATGTAAACTTCTGACCCACTGGAATTGTGATACAGTGAATTATAAGTGAAATAATCTGTCTTTAAACAATTGTTGGAAAAATTAGTTGTGTCATGCACAAAGTAGATGTCCTAACCGACTTGCCAAAACTATAGTTTGTTCACAAGAAATTTGTGGAGTGGTTGAAAAACGAGTTTTAATCACTCAAACCTAAGTGTATGTAAACTTCTGACTTCAACTGTAGGCTGTGACTTACTTAGAATTAAATAGAAATTAAACGAGAAATGCCTTATTAGGCTCCATCTACAGTGCCTTTGAATTCATTTTTAGAAACATGAGTTTGGCCAGAGTCTGTGGCTTCAGGCTCTTGTGATGGTGCCTGGAGAGCAGGCCAGCAGCGGAGAATATCCTCTCAGTGCTTGAAGAGCCACTGGGGATGCTAAACACCCTTCGGGCCAACATCTGGTTGAGAGAAGGCCAAGAGTGTGCAAAGCTTCATCAAGGCAAAGGGTGGCTACTTTGAAGAATCTCAAATATAAAATATATTTTGATTTGTTTAACACTTTTTTGGTTACTACGTGATTCCATATGTGTTATTTCATAGTTTTGATGTTTTCACTAGTATTCTACAATGTAGAAAATAGTAAAAAATAAAGATAAAACCCTGGAATGAGTAAGTAGGTGTGTCCGAACTTCCGACTGGTACTGTACATTTCCAAATTTGTCAGAAAGTTGTTTTCATTGCATGTACTGTTAGCAGCTAGCCTACGTTAGCTGGCTGGCTTGCTAGCTAACGTAATGTATATTGATCTGTGTAGTAATGTTATTGGTATCTCAGCAATTCATTTTCATTGCTTGTTATAGCCTAATGTTAGCTATCTATCTGACATTGAACCTAGTTGGTTGTCTTCAGCTACCTGCAGACTCATACTACAGCATTGCATGCATGGTGACTAGCTATGACAATCCATTTCTGTTGGGATTATGGTTCATTGTTTAGCTAGCTTGTCTAAACAAAAGACTCCAATTTACCAGATGATTACATGACCCATCAAGTTAGCCAGGTGTGTCTGGGGATGATTACAGCCATCTATTGTATTTCATGAACATGTGAACTACACTACCTTACTCACTCTGTTTAGCACATCGCCTCACATGTGAATCCTTAAAGAGATGTGTGGGGCTAAAGCTTAGGGGGTGAGCAATGCTGGATGGGTGAAGACAAAGAAGAGCTCTCCAGTAGGTGTACCAAAAATATTCAAGGGCCATTTCTTTGAAAGTTTATCAACTTTCAAAGCAGAATTACTTCCCCATGGTTCCTCAACTGCAGTGTATGATATACCCTCTTTACTTTTATCCAATGTAAAAAACAATATTTCAAATTAGGCAACATAAGAATAAAAAGAGGTGGTCGGTCACATATTCAACAGTACACGCCCAAGACTGACAACATCAATTACCTGAGGCAAATAAAGCCACTAGCTACTAGGATAAACAACCAAGGTTTTCACAACCAAGATTTCTCACACAGACCAGACAATTTATTATGAAACGTGTCTGCACTGAGCGCACTCCACCACAAACTATAGCTCACGATCTATAGGGGTGTTGGTTTGTTTGTTTTAGACTGTACAAAGGCTAAGTGCCAAATGGCACCCTATTCCCTATATAGTGCACTATGTTGGACCAGAGCACTAAAGTAGTGCACTATATAGGGAATAGGGTGCCAACTGGAACGAAGGTTCTATCAAGAGAAAAACAATTAACTCTCAGACACGCCGCGGGGCATTCCAGCGAATTAACTAACACAGGCCTCACTGAGAGTCTTCAGTTACCTGGGCGGAGCAGCCTGCCAGTCGCCACCAGCTACCAGTCACACACGCACACACATACACGCACGTATGCATGCGCGCGCGCACACACACACACACAAACACTTAACTTTCTATGGACACACACTGGACTTTACCCACACACTCAAACATACTTACACCCCAACACACACACACACACCCCAACACACACATACACTTTTTTGCACTAACTCTCCTGCACTGACTCTATGCACACACACTGGACTCTACCGACACACCAGAGTTTCCGTTAGCCAGTAAATGCAGGCTTTTGAACAATTTTTTTATCAAAAGTAGATAAATACAATATTGTTGCCGGCCAATTTCTCCGGGCGGAAGCACTTATTCATTGGTGGAAAACCAGTCTGTGTCCCAACTTAATAGGCAACTATACTTCATATGCCTATAAATCCTCAAGCTGCTTGGAAATTTGTGGCGGGTGTGTGTGTTTTTATTTTTACTCACGCAAATGACGTGGGGTCCTCATAAAGGACTTCAGCTAAGTGTACCCCGACTGGACAAAATTGCCCGAAGATTGTGTTGATTATCGCCGTTTCCAGTGTGGCCGCCGAGAGGGAAGTCTTTCTCCAAAACAGAGTAACGGCCTCAAGATCGTGCCTTCTTGAGGACAAAGTAACAAAGCTGATGCGCATCGCAAGCTGCTCCAAGGAGTTGGACAGTTTTGACTAAGCAACAGCAGCGGTTCACTTTGAGCAGGTGAAGGTCCGCCGCAAACGCAAGTAAATTAGAGGCAAATTATTGTGTTTTTCAGGCGCTGTCCTAGCAGTTCTGCTGCCGCCCTAGGCAAGATTAACATATGCAGCCCCTGTGTCATGTATAGTATACAGATTTGGAGTGGATTGATAGACTAGAGCAGAGTAATGATGTGTATCATGCACAATTGGTGCATTTCAGTTGAGCTTATTTAGTCGCATTTGGAAACGAAACATCGCTGTCAACTATTTACAATGTTGCAATCACTAGGCAGCCAACTGCCTATAGTAGGAAACAGAGTTGTTATCAATAAGTCACGCATATCACACATGACACGGGTCACAACCCCACGATAGTTCAAATGACAATAAACATAATGTATTAACATCATCCAGTAGTACCGTAAAAAGAGTGAGATATCACTTGAGCTTTGAAAACAAGTGCTTTCATAAATGTATGGCGGGTGACTCGTTTCACAGGAGCTTTGTAAAAATAAGCTTTCTTTCAATGAACCAGCCTTAACGAATTTCGTTTATTTAAATATCGAATTTGATTGTACAACATCAGTTTTAGAATGTATTCATTTTGTGACCGCCAAGACAGTGTCCTCTTTCCACTACTGCGGTGCTGAATCGCAGCGTGAATGGGGAATGGGGCAGCCGTCCAGGTCATTTATTTGACATGTTTTATTTAACCTTTATTTAACTAGGCAAGTCATGGCTAGAAGGAGTTCAGCTTTTGTCAAATTATCGTCAAAAGTGAATTTTGTTTAGCATTTTAGCTAGACCTAACCCTTTTCCTAACCTTAACCTAATTCTCCTAACATGCTACGTAATTATCCACACCTGCTGCATATATTATCCTTAACCTCTTACTAAAAGTCAAATCTGATGTTAATGTGACAAAAGCTGCATCCCTTCTAGCAATGACCGGCCTGCCCTGATGTTTTTGAAGTTGTCTTTTATTACTGTGTAGGCGACTTGTTCTTCAAGGCTATGTGTGTGTGTATATATATATATATCCCTGCTATAAAAAAAAATATATATATATATATATATATTTTTTTTTTATAGCAGGGATGAAGACGCAAAGGGCAATGTTTTGCTTTTCAATAAAACGCAAATGTCTATTATGTTAAGGTGAATTACAATAATCTAAATGTGATTTTGAGCCCCCTGGGTGGACGCCCTTATGTGTTTTGCACCCAATGCATATGAATGTCCAGTAAATTTCTCAAATGTCTGGTAAATTAAAAAATTCAAATCTTGTCAGTCACGTTGTCTGGCGCCAAATGTTCATAACGGAAACCCCTGCTACACAGGCACACATACTTACACTGACACCCCAACACACACACACACACACACACACACACACACACACACACACACACACACACACACACACACACACACACACCACATACGCTGCTGCTACTGTTTATTATCAATCCTGTTGCCGAGTCACTTTATCCCTACCTATATGTACATAGCGACCTCAATAACCTCGTACCCCTGCACATCGACTCGGTACTGGTACTCCCTGTATATAGCCATGCTCTTTTTTACTCGTTCTTTTTATTCGTTATTCACTGTGTATTTATTCCTTGTGTCATTATTTATATTTAATTGCATTGTTGTTAAAGGATCCGTAAGTAAGCATTTCACTGTTAGTCTACACATGTGGTTTACGAGGCATGTGACAAATACAATTTGATTTGATTTGAGCTATCGTTACAGTACAAAGCCTGAAAACAAGGCTCTATGACTAGGGCTGGGAATTGCTAGGGACCTCACGATATAATATTATCAGGATACAATATATATCGCGATTATCACCATTCTATAAAGTATGTATTGCAATTCAATACTGTGATTGTACTGTGATTTGATGTTCCAAACATATTGCTCACTATATGTCTGCTGCAGAGGGACAAGAGAGCCATGAGAAAATTAGTTTTGATCAATCATGGAAATAAAAGTTCATAAAAAAAATGGTCTCCTTATTTAAAAATAAGATGGAGAGCAAGCTATGAAGGAAAATAAGATGGAGAACAAGCTATGAAGGAAAAATACTGGAGTTTTGGTGCAGGTACAAAATATAATAATGCGTTATTGTCAAAACGATATGATATATCGTCAAAAATAATATCCTGATGTGTAACTGTACAGGTTTTTCCCCCCATTGCTATCTGTGTCTGAGTTGAGCTGCAGGAAGCCTCACAGGAACACAGTAGGCAGACAGTAAGGAGAGGGGTGAGCTTGAGAGCACTCAGCCTTTACCAGAAACTCCTGTTGTTGATTCCCATCTTAATGAATATGACCCAGGTAGATAATCACAGTCAGCGTGTTAACGAAGACTTCCAGGGAACATAACAAAGGCAGAAAAACTGCCCCACTTCTCAGTTTCAAGTTCCACCAGTCAGCAAACTCCCAGAGTTGATAGTGGAGTGAGAATCCAAGGGAAACACATTCTATGTATTGTGGAGGGAGGAAGGGATGAGCTCGCTGCAGACACAGACAGTACATCCCAAATGGCACCCTATTCCCTATGTAGTGCACTTCTTCTGACCAGAGCCTTATTGACCCTGGACAAAAGTAATGCACTACATAGGGGATAGGGTGCCATTTGGGATGCAGAGATACAGGCAGGGCCCAAACAGCTGGGAGACATCAGGACATATCAGGAGTGCCAGGCAGCGAGCCTCCAGCCTCTGCTCAAACAAACACTGGTGGCTGATGGGAAGAGTCCTTGAACACATGTCCTGCCTTTCCAGTCAGCTCCTCAGAGTTCCTAAACATCTGCTGATCTGCTGGCCTACACCAAAAGAGAAACCACTAAGTAGATCACCAATGCAACTAGCACTGCTTTAGAATAGGGACGGGAGATTTTCCTGACCCTGTGACTAGGCAAATTCCAGCTCTAACTAGATATACAAGCAGAGCTGTGCTACCCCTCAAAAAAAAAAAAAAAAGGAACATTTGAAGTTTCATGTGAAAATAGTGTTAGGAGAAATCAGGACATGTGAAGTGTCTGTTTTTACATTTTGAGCTGAAATTTCACATGTGAAATAAATTGAGAGTTCACATGTTAAAACCACCTTTTCACATGTGAGGAAAATAACATGTTTTCACCTCACATGTAAAAAATGTTATTTACAGTTTCACATCATGTAAGAAAACTTTGCAACTTCACATTAGAAAAACATTAACAACTCCACATGTATAAATCTCACTTTAAAATGTGGAATTGCAAGTTCAAATTTGAAAAACATGAACATGTGAAAATCACATTTACAGTTTAATAAGAAAACCCTATATGTGGAATTGCAAGTTCACATGTGGTGACAGTGATGTTCTCCTGATGTAAAAAAGGTGGGATTAGCATGTTGCAGTAGCAATGTTTCCACATGTGGAATTGCTCATTCTGTAATGTCATTCTATAAAAATGTTACTTAGTCTACCTGAATATAATAGTTCAAATGCTAAATCAGAGTCACACAGAATGTTTTTTGGTAATCTTAAACAAATCTACTTTGAAACAAAGGTATACACCTCACACATGGTTATGGACTTAAAAAAAGAAGACACCTGTACCATGTCAGATATAGAGTTTAAATGTATTACATTTTGAGTTTTCATTCCAATATTACACTTTATATACAACATAGAAGACTGAAATATAACAAACACTGGATTTTCACCGCTTCAAAAAAATATGTTTGTTAATTATGAAATTATGAAAATATTAATAATATTCCACCCATGAGACCACTAGAGGGGGATTTGACTGCAGGAAAAGGCTACAAATAATGTCTTCTTCGTACATTGGTCCATGACCGTTGGAAGAAGCCCAGTGAAAAGAACAGAGAAGCTAGTGCTCTGTGTCTCCTTATTTTCTATGCTGTTTTCTGGTTGGTACACATGGTTACATTTTCAAAATGTAGAGATAACATGTTAACTAAACTGTGATGAGTTTTATGGTAATTTAGATGAATACAGAAATATAAACACAACATGCAACAATTTCAAAAGTTTTACTGAGTTACAGTTCAAATAAGGAAAATCGGTCAATTTAAATAAATTCATTAGGCTCTAATCTATGGATTTCACATGATTGGGCAGGGGTGCAGCCATGGGTGGATCTTGGAGGGCATAGGCCCACCCACTTGGCAGCCAGTCCCACCCACTGGGGAGCCAGGCTCAGCCAATCAGAATGAGTTTTTCCCCACAAATGGTGCGAATGGACAATTTCTGGGAATCTCAGCTTATGAAACAAAGGACTAACACTCTACATGTTGCGTTTATATTTTTGTGTGTAATTGAATTGTTTAGACCAAGTGAAAAACGACTGAGATTTTCCAATTTACATGAGTGTAGCCAAGCTAAGTAGCTAGCTAGCTCACGTTTGAATACGAGTCAATCAAATTAAATTAAATTGTATTTGTCACATGCTTTGTAAACAACAGGTGTAGACTAACAGAGAAATGCTTACTTACGGGCCCTCCCCCAAAATGCAGAACATTTTGAGAATAGAAGAAAAATGGAAAAATAGTAACATGAGAAATAAATAGAAAAATAATTACACAAGGAATAAATACACAATGAGTAATGATAACTTGGCAATATACATGGGTTACCAGTACCGAGTCGATGTGCAGGGGTACCAGATAGTTGAGGTAGATATGTTTATATAGGTAGGGATAAAGTGACTAGGTAACGGTATAGATAATAAACAGTAAGCAGAGTATGTGATGAGTCAAAAGAGACTAGTGCAAAAAGACTCAATACAGATATTCCGGGTAGCTATTGGTTCACTACTTAACTAACTATTTAGCAGTCTTATAACTTGGGGGTAGAAGCTGTTCGGGTTCCTGTTGGTTCCAGACCTGGTGCATCGGTGCCGCTTGCCGTGTGGTAGCAGAGAAAACAGTCTATGACTTGGGTAGCTGGAGTCTTTGACAACTTTTGGGCCTTCCTCTGACACCGCCTGGTATAGAGGTCCTGGATGGCAGGGAGCTCGGCCCCAGTGATGTACTAAACTGTACGCACTACCACCTGTAGCGCCTTGCAGTCTGAGGCCAAACAGTTGCCATAACAAGCAGTGATGCAGCCAGTCAAGATGCTCTCAATGCTGCAGCTGTATAAGTTTTTGAGGATCTGAGGACCCATGACAAATCTTTTCAGCCTCCTGAGGGGGAAGAGGCGTTGTCGTGCCCCTGACAGCTTATCATGAGGTATTATAAATCAGGCGAGCAGAACCTTGAGACTTCCTTAATATTAGAGATTGTGCACCAGTTGTTAACAAAGAGACACACACCCCCTGAGAGTAGGGTCACAGCCTTTCGGTTACTAGCCCAACATTCTAACAGCTAGGCTACCTGCTGCCCGTTATAAATGTTTTGTCTTTTAAATGGTTATATTTTTTCAAATGAGTACTCATATTGAGTGTATTTACATGTGTACATATGAACCACACTAGTTATGTGTATTTTAGAAGGTTACTTTATATGAAATGTGTATTCAATGGTTGCATGCTAATTGATAACTGCTAGCTAGCATAAGGACAGTCAATAGCTAGCCTTCCATTTCATCCTAGCTAGCTGTTTTTAGCTTCTGTTATTGTTAGCTGTCCATAGGTTTTTGTCACATTTAATACACAGGCCTAAAATGAATTTTTATGTATTTGAAAATGTGTGAATGTGTTTGATTTTGGAATTAATGTAAATAGATACTTTTCTACAAAAATATGATTTAAATTAGGGGTGTCAGTGTTAGTCAGTTAACGCATGTTAACTTTTTGTCATTTTTATGCACTTATCTTTACAGCTAAATTGTGATATGATTTGTTCATATATGAAAAATGTACATTTGAAAAATCCATGTGAAATTTCCCAAATGTGTCCGAAAACCACACCTGACTATATATATATATATATATATATATATATATATATATATATATATTTCCACATGACATTTTTCACATGTGATTTGTTCATACATGTGTGTTCATACATGAATCCAAAAACCACATTCCTCTTACTTTCCCACGCACACACACATTCTGCGACACTTTCTCTGTTTCTCCCCCCGAGGCAGCCCGCCAATAAATCAGAGCTAATTCATTTCTGCAGCATTTAGTATTCCATAAAATCAATTCAACACAATTTACATGAGGAGCACCCACCCATCTCTGTGAATGGAGAATCTGACAACAACACAATTAACAACCATACAGTGAACACCCATATGACAAATACCATCTCAAAGCTAACAGAGCATGGGAATCGTCCTTATTATAAATATAAAAAAGGTCGATATTTATCCATTTCCGGATAAAGGTGGTAGTTCACAAAAACATGAATTTGATTTCAACTTCAAAGTCATGATCTGTCCTCCCCATTTCTGACCCCAAAATGTACTTGTGGTAGTGTGAAGTATTTTATTTTAACCCAAGACACTTAATTGACTGTCGTTTCTGCAGGGCATGGCTGCTGGTTTTAAGGATGAGTTTGTTTGGGAGAGGGAGAGACATTTGGACAGCGACACAGCCTCTTTCCAGGCACAGAAACAAAGACTGTGTTGTTGCACTCAAGTGAGGGAGTCCCACAATTCTACTTAGACTTGCAGACGGTTCAAAACATCTTTACCAGACACAAATATCAATGAGTACATTGCAGCATCAACAGTAGAACAGTTGTAAGTAAGAAGCTGGCAAGCTGCATGTCATGTCATGATATATTCAGGATGTGGTTGGCATTGGATAAGGAGAGAGGTTCCTGTTGAACTTTACAGAAAACGTTCTCAGTGCTAGAGAAAAAAAGAGGAAAAGGAAATATGAGAGAACGACAACAGCAAACACACACCTAGAGAAACACTCTCTCTCTTACATACAAACACACAAACATGCTACATAGGCATTTAGCAGCATATTGGTAGCGCCAGTGAGTGACACAGTCTGGTCTGGTACAAAGGAAAGCCTCTGCTCCTGCTGGGCTGGGGGCATGAAGCCTGCTGACAGGCCGGGTTAAGAGGGTCCTCCCCTGGCTCTTTGTCTTCTGTTCAGCATGCCTGGACACATTGAAAGACCTGTGGCCCTCCTTCATGACACACCCAGAGGGGGTTCTTCAACTCTCCACACTCACTGGCGACTGTGAACACTCAACACACACACCAAATCCAGAGAGAGAGAGAAAGAGAGAGAGAGAAACACACAAACACTCACACATAACAAACAAACATTGCAGCGTCCCATCTGTGTTTCACCCCATTACCTTGTTGAGGCAGAGCGCTAACGGCTGT
This sequence comes from Salmo trutta, assembly GCF_901001165.1. Taxonomy (NCBI): domain Eukaryota; kingdom Metazoa; phylum Chordata; class Actinopteri; order Salmoniformes; family Salmonidae; genus Salmo; species Salmo trutta. The sequence continues at coordinate 35,162,292 of NC_042958.1, forward strand.
AACCCAAAGGGGACCACTGATACAGAGTAGACAGAGTAGACCACACAACACATAACTGACTGATGTATCCAGTGTATTTGGAAAGTATTCAGACCCCTTGAATTTTTGTTACGTTACAGCCTTATTCTAAAATGGTTAAAATTGATTTTTTGTCCTCAATCTACACACAATACCCCATAATGACAAAGCAAAAACAGGTTTTTGGAATTTTTTTCAAATGTACTAAAAATAAAAAAATACATTTACATAAGTATTCAGACCCTTTACTCAGTACTTTGTTGAAGCACCTTTGGCAGCAATTACAGCCTTGAGTCTTCTTGGGTATGACGCTACAAGCTTGGCACACTGGAATTTCTCAAATTCTTCTCTGCAGATCCTCTCAAGCTCTGTCAGGTTGGATGGGGAGCGTCGCTGCACAGCTTTTTTCGGGTTCAAGTCTGGGTTCTGGCTGGGCCACTCAAGGGCATTCAGAGACTTGTCCAGAAGCCACTCCTGCGTTGTCTTGGCTGTGTGCTTAGGGTCGTTGTCCTGTTGGAAGGTGAACCTTCGCCCCAGTCTGAGGTCCTGAGCGCTCTGGAGCAATCTTGGTTACATCAGATCAGAGAATCTTGTTTCTCATGGTCTTAGACTCCTTTAGGTGCCTTTTGGCAAACTACAAGTGGGCTGTCGTGTGACTTTTACTGAGGAGTAGCTTCCGTCTGGCCACTCTACCGTAAAAAATCCTGATTGGTGGAGTGCTGCAGAGATGGTTGTTCTTCTGGAAGGTTCTCCCATCACCTCTGTCATCACCTCTGTCATCACTCTGTGGTGACAGAGGAACTCAAGCTCTGTCAGAGTGACCATCGGGTTCTTGGTTACATCCCTGACCAAGGCCCTTCTCCCCTGATTGCTCAGTTTGGCTGGGCGGCCAGCTCTAGGAAGAGTCTTGGTGGTTCCAATCTTCTTCCATTGAAGAGCGATGGAGGCCACTGTGTTCTTGGGGACCTTTAATGCTGCAGACAATTTTTGGTACCCTTCCACAGATTTTTGCCTCGACACAATCCTGTCTCAGAGCTCTAAGGACAATTCCTTCGACCTCATGGCTTGGTTTTTGCTCTGGCATGCACTGTAAACGGTGGGACCGTATATAGACGGGTGTGTGCCTTTCCAAATCATGTCCAGTTAATTGAATTGGACTCCAATCAAGTTGTAGAAACATCTCAAGGATGATCAATGAAAACAGGATGCACCTGAGCTCAATTTCGAGTCTCATAGCAAAGGGTCTGAATACTTATGTAAATAAGGTATTTCTGTTTTTTATTTTTAATATATGTGCAAACATTTCTAAAAACCTGTTTTCGCTTTGTCATTATGGGGTATTGTCTGTAGATTGATGAGAACCAAAAATAATTTAATCAATTTTAGAATAAGGCTGTAACATAACAAAATGTGGAAAAAGTCAAGGGGTCTGAATACTTTCCAAATGCACCTTACACAGACAGCCAGTTCCTCTGAGGGAGTGAGCAGCTCTCTCTGTTCTTGTAAAACCCAGCAGTCTGCTGTGCTGACTCTTTGTTTGGGTAACTCAGTGAAACTCGTGACACTTGCTGAAGTGTATAATGTTTGAGGGCTTTACTCTTTAATCCCTCTGTGACTGGCTGCTCCCTCCTCGCTTCCTGAACCTTGGCTTGTTTCAGCTGGTATCAAAGATACAATATGTCACTGCCGGAAGAAAGCCTTTTTTACATTCATTGAAAGCAGTAAATCCCTTTTATGTAGTCTGAAAACGTCATGACTGTAGGACCAAGAAAATGTATTCAAAATATTCCTGAAGTTTCATTATCCTATGTCCAATATACGGCAAGTTACATTTTTGGAGATACAAGGATTTCTTGCAACAGCGATGACTGGTGTGTTCAGGTGCTGTTTCTATCCTGACATTTCCAGCAGCTATGAGGTATTTGAGAGCTCAGCTTCTTCCCATGGTTGTGTTGATAACTGAGAACCACAACATGCAACCTTACATTATTTAGTGTGAACCTGTCTTACACAGAACAGACCATAAAGGTGCAACATACATCCCCGCATAGCCTATACTATTACCATGTGGTCTTGCATACTACCATCCCTAACTCACTCCACACTTATCACCCCTCTACACTAGTACTCTCGCCAGCCCATGACAAAAAGCAGAAGATAGGGGGAGAAGTAAGGGATTGCACTCTCCCCAAATTTCCTCTCCTCCTTAATCATCACACACTGACCCCTGCCCTGCAGGCAAAGGAAGCTTTCTGGAAATCCCTCCATCTCAGAAACACATTTACCTTTCTTTGTTAAGACTATCCAGCTCAGCCAAAGGAAGCATTGTACAGCTGCTTGGACAGCCAGACAACAGATCAGGTTCTACCTGTGGATTAATCTCTGCTTCAGATGCTGGTCTGAGATCAGTTGTCATAGACTATGATAAGCCTACCCTGCTGGGGTGTTTATTAAAGGGTTTATCATGCATGGTAAATAGAATTCTCGATATTCAGTTCTCTTCACAGAGCACTGAGTTAATTCAGATGCATGTTATTCAATAAAAGTTACGTATAGCCAACACCAATCCATCAATTCCTGCTTTCTCAGACTTTTATAGGGGGCCTAATAAAGTGCTTATATTTAAGGCCCAGCGCAGTCAAAAACATGATTTTTCTGTGTATTTATATATATTTCCACACTATGAAGTTGGACTAATACTGTGAAATTGTGAATATTATAATGATACCCTTTTAGTGCAAGAGATGTTTGAAGAAAAAAAAATCGGCCTGTTTTGGTGGAATGGAGCTTTGGCATTTCCATTGTGAAATCAGTTAATAGACCAATAAGAAAGAGAGTTCCAAACCTCTCTGACAATAACAGCTAGTTTTCAATTTTCCACTCCCAACTTAGACCACTCCCAGACAGTCCTAGCAAAATTATTGCCTGAGAAAATGTTCTTTGCTAAGAAGCTATTTTCGTTTATTTTTGACAATTTTAATTGAAAAACCATCTCAGTAAGGTACTTAATTGTTACCCAGAAATGATTTGATATTGAGAGAAAACGGCTGCATTGGACCTTTAATCTGATACACACAACACAAAAGCACAAAACATACCCCACTGAGTGATTACTACAATTCTAAGAAAAGGCTAAGAAAATCTAAAAGCCCCAATGAGTGTGTTAGACAAAGGGCAAAGATGGACATGAAAGAGCTTGAAAATGGCATGAAAGACAATGGCTGTACATAAAGAGCAGCTTAACTGCACCGGGTTTCATTAACTATAGGCCTCTTTGCTTTGTCTCAGTGCCTATTGAGCCCCTCTCACCCCTCTCTTTCTGGCTCTACCCTCTACCACATGCACCCTACCCTCTACCCCACTGTATAAGGGTCCTTCACAGAGCAAAGGGGTGGACCTGAGATGACAGGGTCTGAGGCGTGACTAACGCAAGAGCCTGGTGTTGCGGTATGGGACCGTACCATCCCGGTCCTGTGCGGTATAGAAGACTTGTCACCACATATAGAGCAAGACAATGACCAACACCAGCCACCCCCCCCCCCGACTCATACCACCCCACTCCTGTCATCCTCCGTCCATTCAAGGAAGCTTCTTTCAGGAGGTAATTCAGAGAGCCACTAAAGAGACTTTGATTCTGACCAGTTAGAATGTGCAGTGTGACAGACAGACAGACAGACAGACAGACAGACAGACAGACAGACAGACAGACAGACAGACAGACAGACAGACAGACAGACAGACAGACAGACAGACAGACAGACAGATAGAACACAAACACAATAAACAGAGCGAGAGCGAGGGAGAGAGAGAATGGAATTCCTTACTAGAAGGCTTATAAACTTCCTGCACTTCTCCTCTTTCAGAACAGACACACAGAGCTCTTTTGTGCACCATTTTGCCAGTAAGACTTGTGTCACAGCCCGACACTTCACCAGACAAGTCAGATAAGCTGTATTAGCTTCGAAGGTCAAACTCAGCCTTTTGAAGGTTGAGTGTGACGCTGCTAAGAGACCACTGTATTAACTCTATGTCTATTCGCGTACATGCGTGGCTTGTATTTGTGTGTTTCTGTGTATCTGAGTGTGTGAGAGGAAAGGCAGCCTGTGGTATTATGATGGATGAGAAGCAGGGTCCCCAGAGCTAAGGCTGTGGATAACTGCCTGGTTAAGTCACTCGCTACCTAAGAATCCATTCAACTCTGCACAGCACAGTGTAGAACAGTACAGCACAGCACCGTGCCTGAATCCCATACAACAGAGCTCTCCACTTTCACATGGCATTCCATACACAACCACAATCTTAGCACATTTAAATGCTTGCGTTGAGGGCTGTTAAATAGACCACATCATTAGTGAGCAGATCAAGACAGACTGCAACAGCACACACTAAGTGGCCTATACAGTATCTTTCTCTGAGAGAGAGCCAGAGTGACAATTAACCCCAAAATCCCCATGAAATCATACCTCTATATTCTGTACTCATCAGTGTGTGAGCCTGCCACTGGCATCACCCAGAGACGTCACATGGCGGGAATATTTCAAAGAAATATGTTCAGCCCATGAGATCTTCTAATGTCATCCAGATATAAGCCACTGCTCTTCTCATTTATAACTGTGAGAGGAAGTGTGTGTGTGTGTGTGTGTGTGTGTGTGTGTGTGTGTGTGTGTGTGTGTGTGTGTGTGTGTGTGTGTGTGTGTGTGTGTGCGTGCATGCGGACATGTTTAACTATACTTGTAGGGATCAGAAGTCCCCACAAGAATAGTAAACAAACAGAAATGTGAACATTTATTTTGTTCCCATAAGGTCATATGCTATTTCCAGAGGGTTTAGGGTTAAGGTTAGAATTAGTGTTAGGGTTAGAATTAGGTTTAGGGTTAGGAGCTAGGGTTAGGTTTAGGGAAAATTTGATTTTGAACTGAATTGTGTGTCCCCATAAGGTTAGTTATCTTCTTTTCGGATCGGTGTCCAGTCAACGGGACGGTTGAGCTAACGTAGCATGAGGCTGTAAGTAACAAGAAAATTTCCCAGGACATTTACATATCTGATATTGGCAGAAAGCTTAAATTCTTGTTATACAAAACTGTGTGTGGGTGTGTGGCTATAGCCATCAACATTTGTATTTTTTCCCTGTCATCTGCTGCTGTGGATGCTGGCCAATGAAAGAAACAGAGTGTGTGAGTCAGCCTCCACAGTGAGTTGTACACAACAAGGTCCCAGATACCCAGTGAACTACAGAGTGAACAGCCTTTGGGCGCACACACACCAACCGCACGGCTGACGTTTGTTAGGGTGTTTCTTTTCCTTTACTTCCTGTTTATTAATAATGTACTATCTAGGAAAGGAGAGAGGCACTACTAAATATGGTCAGTTAATGCTATGACAAGGGAAGCGTCTCACTGGACAGCTACTCTAAAAATAATACCCTGTATAGAACAGAGGCAGAGAGAGGTGCACCTGGAAAGATCTCCTCTAAAGTTAAATCTCTCCAAGCCTTTTAGACATTGACAGCTGGATCCCTGTCCATGTGTTTGCAAATAACTGTTGAGGTTGGAGAACTTTGCTTCATTTGAGGAAAAACGGGTGGTGGTTGGAATCATTGAGAATTTGAATTATTTTATTCCATAACCTCTTCAGAAACAGTTTGACACTTCAATTCACAGCGTACCTCTGAAAGGCCCAGATCATGAGTTTTCAAGATAGAATGTGAGCTCTTGATAATTCTAACAATGATCTAAGTTCAGATGATCCATGTGCAGCACTGACTGGCCAAGGAGATTCATTGGCTCCATAAACTATGACAAAGTACCTAATATGGTGAATAGCACAGTAAAGACAACCCAATGTCTGTGTGTGTGTGTGTGTGTGTGTGTGTGTGTGTGTGTGTGTGTGTGTGTGTGAGAATCTCCAACAATCACATACTCATAGTAGTTTTTCTCTCTCAAACACAGACACATTCTGAAGAGCTCTCCACTAGAGCCCTTGGTGGACAGTATGGACTCATCCATCTACTAGAGCACCTAGTGAACAGTATGGACTCATCCACCTACAAGAGCCCCTGGTGGACAGCATGGGCTCATCCAATTACTAGAGCCTTTAGTGGACAGGATGGACTCATCCAACTACTAGAGGCTTTGGTGGACAGCATGGACTCATCCAACTACTAGAACCCTGGTGGACAGGATGGACTCATCCAATTACTAGAGCCTTTTGTGGACAGTAAGGACTCAACCAAATACTAGAGCCCCTGGTAGACAGTATGGACTCATCCAAATACTAGAGCCTTTGGTGGACAGCATGGACTCATCCAACTACTAGAGCCCTGGTGGACAGTATGTGCTCTTCCAATTACTAGAGCCCCTGGTGGACAGTATGGACTCATCCATCTACTAGAGCCCCTGGTGGACAGTATGGACTCATCCAACTACTAGAGCACCTAGTGGACAGCATGGACTCATGCACCTACTAGAGCCCCTGGTGGACAGTATGGGCTCTTCCAATTACTAGAGCCTTTGGTGGATAGTATGGACTCATCGAACTACTAGAGCCCTGTTGGACAGTATGGACCCAACATCTACCTTTGGGCCCTGGTCAAAACAAGTGTGTAGGGAATAGGATGTCATTTGGAATGTAGGCATCAACTGTAGACACCTTGCAGAAGTGTGTGGATCATCAATGTTCCTCCCTCACTTTAAAGACTTGCACCTCCTTCAGGAATACTAATACTTGAGCAAGTTATTTTTTCTAAAATGATGGCTTACTGATTGAAAGTGTTTGGTTGTTGAACTTTGAGGAAGTGGAGACTGACAGACTGGTACAGGTGGTTCTACACTTTTAAAAAAAGTACTGTGGTTTTTCAAGTAACTTACTGGCAAATTACTGTAATAAAAGGCCCAGTCTTAAAACTGGTTCCAGATCAGATAAAGCAAGGCCCTGGTAGACAGCACATGCACTGACAGAGGGACAATCTCAATCAGATGGTTGAAGGGGTGCACTACTGCCAAAATCATATCTTTGTTCTTTCCTATCATGGAGAAAATCGTATTTCTTAACCTTTCTGGGAAGGGGGTTCCGCTAGCGGAACACCTGGCCTACAGCCAGTGAAATTGCAGGGCGCCAAATTCAAACAGAAATCTCATAATTAAAATTCCTCAAACATACAAGTATTATACACAACTTTAAAGATAAACTTCTCTTTAATCCAACCACAGTGTCCGATTTCAAAAAGGATTTACGGTGAAAGCCACAAAAACCATACAGCCATTTTCCAACCAAGGAGAGGTGTCACAAAAGTCAGAAATAGCATTAAAATTAATCACTTACCTTTGATGATCTTCATCTGATGGGACTCCCAGGACTTCATGTTAGACAATATATGTTTGTTTTGTTCGATAAAGTTAATCTTTATGTCCAAATACCTCCTTTTTGTTTGCGAGTTTAGTCCAGTAATCCAATGCACAAAGCATGGACACAAAGTCTCGACGAAAAGTCTAAAAAGTTCCATTTGAGTTTGTGGGAAACATGTCAAACAAAGTTTCTAATCAATTCTTAGGGTGTTTTTATCATAAATATTCAATAATGTTTCAACCGGACAATACTGTTTTCATTAGAAAGGAAAGGGAACGGAACTCGCACTCATGGCCACGCGCGTGACTAAACTAAAGGCTTTCATCTGAGCACCTGCTTAGAGTGGTCTTATTCGCTCCCCTTTCACAATAGAAGCCTGAAACAACTTCTAAATACGGTTGACATCTAGTGGAAGCCTTAGGAAGTGCAATCTGACCCCACAGACACTGGATATTCGATAGGCATTCACTTAAACTACAAACCTCAGAATTCCCACTACCTGGTTGGATTTTTCTCAGGTTTTTACTTGCCATATCAGTTCTGTTATACTCACAGACATTATTTGAACAGTTTTGGAAACTTTAGAGTGTTTTCTATCCAAATCTACTAATTATATGCATATTCTGGGCCTGAGTAACAGGCAGTTTACTCTGGGCACGCTTTTCATCCAAACTTCCCAATGCTGCCCCCTATCCCTAAAGAGAATGTTCATAGTTGGGTCAAAGAATATAGGCTGTTTGATTTATAGGATGCAACAGCTAAGTCAAAACGCAAAACATGATCTTTTTCCTTTGATTTTCAAAAATCCTACCCTACGGCCATGTTCATCAAGTCTTCATGATTCACCAAAACCCAACTAATTTATTGAATGTGATAAAAACGAGAAAAAAAACACATTCAACACCTCTTTCAATATGCCCTTATATTAATAAAAGCATGATAACACGTTGGGACACAGACTGTTTTATACACATGTTTATAGTAAGGATAATAAATGAGCTGACATTGCCTATCATAAAGTCTCCGACATAGGGTGGATCGATCGCTGAAATAAAAATAACGGAGAACAATAGCCGTGCACACATCCAAAACCAGCAGCCTTCAAATCCCCCTCACAAGCGCGGATGCGCGCAGTACACGCACGCACGCACACACACCACGAAGCTCAGCAACCCTCACTCACGAGCGCACAAACCGTTATAAACACAATATCACAGCAATAATGAAAACCATGTAGCATGTAGTTGGTATTTAGTCACCATACAAATTATTCTTTGACAGTTATAAAGGCAGTTAAAGATACTGGTAAATACGTCTACAACAAACCTTGTTTCATTATTGTACACCATGAAAGTGATTGCACAATTGCACCGTATTACACCAAACCACACTTAATAATAAATAAAGCACTGTAAGCGTTTCTCTGTACAAGTCATCATGCATAGTGTTTTATTTTGTTATCATTAAATGTGGAGAGATCTTCATGGTGCAAATATAAGAGGTAGTATGGGGTCTTACCGTTTGTCGGGTCCTGTCCGGGCTCTTGAAACGCATTTCCAAGAGACAGAAAAACTAAAACAACTCCAACAACAAGGTCGAATGTCTTCACACCTGCCATATCCAAGATCCACGATTGATTGCACTGCTCCTCTTTATAGAATGTTTATTTTTTCATACATCAAAATCGTAGGGGACTTAAAATAGACTACACTCCGTAACTCTTCTCGAGTGTAGTCTGCAAGACAGCCTTTTGCAGAGCAAAACCTGTCTGCGCTGTTCGTTGGTTTGCAGACGCGGAATATGATGTGTGGTGTTTTGTTTGTGTGTGTGTTTGTGCGGGCGTGCGTGCGTGAGTGAGTGAGTGAAGATATGCGTGAATGCGCGCATACGCTCATCGGTCCAAGAAGGTCCCGGGCCACCACCAAAAAAGCAACACGGTTCAGAATATTGGAGTCATCTCAGCTCCACACGCATAGGTCTCATTCCTACCCGGGAAAGAAGAGGTGCAATGTGAGTTGGGTTCTCAGAGAGGACTCCGTCACCAATCCAACACCACCAACAGTACTTTACAGCGTTTTACAGTCAGTGCAAACCACCAGTCTGCAACAATACCGTGTCAGATGCAGCTGGAATATGCTATCCACCCGTAACTAGCTGGATAATAATGGACTTTTCTGTGACACCAGACAGTCAAGAACGTATTACACTATGAGACATTTTTTTTTTTTTTTTTTTTAATTCAACCTTAATAACATCTTTGTTGAAACCACCCTATCCTTTTCAGTGCACTCGGAAAGTATTCAGACCGCTTGACCTTTTCCACATTTTGTTATGTTACAGCCTTGTTCTAAAATGTATTAAATCGTTTTTTTTTCACTCATCAAGCTACACACAATACCCCATAATGACAAAGCAAAAACAGGTAAAAAATTTTTGTGCAAATGTATTGAAAATAAAAAACTTAAATATCACATTTACATAAGTATTCAGACCCTTTACTCAGTACTTTGTTGAAGAACCTTTGGCTGCGACTACAGCCTTGAGTTTTCTTGGGTATGACTAACAGCTTGGCACACCTGTATTTGGGGAGTTTCTCCCATTACTCTCTGGAGATCCTCTCAAGGTCTGTCAGGTTGGATGGGGTGCGTTGCTGCACAATTATCTTCAGGTCTCTCCAGAGATGTTTGTTCTGGTTCAAGTCCAGGCTCTGGCTGGGCCACTCAAGGACATTCAGAGACTTGTCAACACTCCTGCATTGTCTTGGTTGTGTGATTAGGGTCGTTGTCCTGTTGGAAGGTGAACCTGGAGCAGATTTCCATCAAGGATCTCTCTGTACTTTGCTTTGTTCATCTTTGCCTCGATCCTGACTAGTCTCCCAGTCCCTACCACTGATGCTACCACCCCACCATGCTTTACCGTAGGGATGGTGCCAGATTTCCTCCAGACGTGACGCTTTGCATTCAAGCCAAAGAGTTCAATCTTGATTTCATCAGACCAGAGAATCTTGTTTCTCATGGTCTGAGAGTCTTTAGGTGTCTTTTGGCAAACTCCAAGCAGGCTGTCATGTGCCTTTTACTGAGGAGTGGCTTCCGTCTGGCCACTCTACCATAAAGGGCTGACTGGTGGAGTACTGCAGAGATAGTTGTCCTTCTGGAAGGATCTCCAATCTCAACAGAGGAACTCTAGAGCTCTGTCAATGTGACCATCGGTTTCTTGGTCACCTCCCTGACCAAGACCCTTCTCCTGTGATTGTTCAGGTTGGTCGGACAGTTTTGGTGTTTCCAAACTTCTTCAATTAAAGAATGATGGAGGCTACTGTGTTCTTGGGGACCTTCAATGCTGTAGACATTTCTTTGGTATCCTTCCCCAGATCTGTGCCTCGACACAATCCTGTCTCTGAGCTCTATGGACATTTAATTCGACCTCATGGCTTGGTTTTTGATCTGACATGCACTGTAAACTGTGGGATCTTATATACACAGGTGTGTGCCTTTCCAAATCATCTCAAATGAATTGAATTTACCACAGATGGACTCCAATCAAGTTGTAGAAACATCTCAAGGATGATGCAATGGAAACAGGATGCACCTGAGCTCAATTTCGAGTCTCATAGCAAAGGGTCTGAATACTCATCCATCTGTTTTTTATTTGTAATCAATAAAAAAAAAAAATGTTTTCCACTTTGTCTTTATGGGGTATTGTGTGTAGATTGATGAGGGGGAAAAAATGTAATCAATTTTATAATACGGCTGTAACGTAACAAAATGTGATAAAAGTCAAGGGGTCTGAATATTTTCCGAATGCACTGTATGTAGTCTAGGCAGCCCATAGTGCATGGACGCTAGATCTGCACTATTGTCTAGGCTTGATGTGCATCCCTGGTAATACACTCGTGTCCCCCGTGGACCCGCTCATACATAAAGCATCATCCATTCAGGCTGCAAGGGCATCATTTTCTTCATTAACTATCTTTAATGGTGAGAAGGCGCGAAAACATTTTACATTTTCATATTTAGGATGTTGCTCACCGTGATCAGCCAAGAGGCACATGCACAGATAGGGATCTACCTGGGCAGAGCACATGCCCCTTTGCCCTTCCAGTTTACACAGTGCCCCTTACAAAAAAGTCCTGCAGGATATCCCACAGGATTTTCGGGGCCTCTTTCCTGTAGACTCCTGTAGGAATCATGCATGTTGTCCTTCATGAAGACAATCCTGCAGATATACCACAGGATTTTTGGGGACACATTCCTTTAGGACAATTCCTGTAGGAATCATGCAGGTAGTCCTTCAGGAAAACAACCCTGCAGGAATCCTGCAGATAGTCCTCAAATAAATCCTGCAGGATTTCTTCCTGAAAGACGACCTGCAGGAATTGTCCTACACCAAATTGGCCCCAAAGTTCTGTAGGTAAGATTCTTACAGGTAATTCCACAAGATTTCCAGGGCCATTTTCCTGTAGGATAACCTGCTGGATTCCTTTCTCATCCTTCAGAAAATGTCATGTCGTAAAATCCACATTCTTTCAAAAGAATAGACAGATTGCACAAGATATCAGATTGAATGGCAATTGTATTATCCAATGAAGCAACAGCTAATGTGTTTGAGTGTCGATTTCACCAGCACTGCATAAAATATGATTCCTAGGAGAAAGAAAACATGAGATTTTGAATAAATATGTAAAAGCATATTTGTAACAGGAGTGAGAGTAATGGGGACATCACATGAACAGCTTATGTGTATTGGTGTGAAGGGAAACGGATGTCTGCAATGGTAAACTTAGTGATAGTTGATTTTAATATGGCTGGTACACCAACAACATCTGTGAGTTTGCGTGTATGTTAGGCTTTGTTTAAAAAGGAGAAATGATAGGCTGAAATTGTGTTATGATGTTACCTTCGCTTGCATGGCTGTCCAGTGCGCCTTCTGTGGTAGTCAGTCTCACTGTTGTTTACACACTCTGTCTTAACTGGGGAGGAGAGGAGCGAGATGAGAGTGGCAGAGTTCAGAGTTTAACATGTGTTCAGAGTGTTACATGAAAAACAGCAACGAAATAGTGCTAATTATATATTGTAGTATTAAAAGACAACCTACTCACCTTTAACTAGTAGACCACTGGACTAATGTAGCTGCAAATGAGACAAATAGTCAGAAACAGATTAATTAGTAAATGTATTGTTTTCTCATGCACTTACCAACTTTGATGTGGTGTGGTGGCCTTCTGCTAAACTGTTAGAAACACAAGATAAATAATTAAAATGAAATGCTAAGTGTGTGTGAAATGCTAGGTGTATGTTTTCTGTGTTCCCTGTAGTCTAAGCTGTGAGGGAAAAGAAGATAACTCACATGGTGGTGGGAAAACTGTCCTAGCAAACTAAAAGTAAAACAGAGAGAAAGTTCCAGAATTCCATAAACTTCTGAATTAATTGCGGACTGAAGTCCCTGCTTGGGAGAAAATGTTCCAGAGGAATAAGGAATAACTTTGTGAAAATGTAAGTATTAGGTTTATTTATTCACCAAATTATGTTAAAATGTTGTACAAAATACTTTAATATGAATTTTGAATACAAATGTTGAGTCACTGCTGTTTATCAGCCCGGTAACCGTGCTAAGTTAGCTTGTCGGACGCGATGGCTAGCTAGCAGGCGATCTCGTCCTGGTAATCAGCTGTTTAGGGATGACAAATTAAACAAACTAATCGTAAAGCGGTGTCAATTGTGAAGACCCGGACAGTTTTTTTTTATCCTGAATTGGTGAACTTACTAACCAGCTAATGAGAAATGTACATGTAGCAAATTGTTTTTTCCCCATTCGTTTTCAGGGACAGATGGCAGCTGATGTGTTCATTTCACTTCATGGCATTGGCTTGGGAGGACAAAAATAGTCGTGGCTGACTGATTTGGAGGTAAGACATTTTAACAACATCTGGTTAAAAACATAGGAAATACAGCTAGCTGTGTTCTGCTCAATCTAGCCAGCCAAGTGACAGTATTTGTGTATTCTTACATGATCAGTAAATCCATGCATGCAGTGTCTGTGTACCTGTTAGCTAACTTTCTTCTTGTCAGTTTCCCTCCCCTCGTGTTTCACCATTGCATATAAAGAAAATGTTTTAAATAATGAAATGATCAATTCAAAGTAAATCGGTGACAACTTGATCAAGCCTATGAATATGGAAAACTGTTTACAAAGCCATTGCACAGGGAACAAACGGAGGAGCACACAGATATAGAGGGGGTAATCAACAAGGTAATGGAGTCCAGGTGAGTCCAATATAGTGCAGCTGCGCGTAATGATGGTGACAGGTGTGCGTAATGAAGGGCAGCCTGGTGCCCTCAAGCACCAAAGAGCGGGAGCAGGCGTGACAGTATCCCCCCTTGGGACACCACCCAGCGTCCCACCTGGGCGAGCCTGACGGGCCGACTGAGGCAGGGCACTGGACAAGCTGGCTGAGGCGTAGAAGCCCGACGAGCCGGCAGAGGTGTTAGAGCCCGGTGAGCCCGCTGAGGCATGGGAACCTGACGATCCCGCTGAGGCGTGGGAGCCTGATGGGCCAGCTGAAGCATGACGTGGGGTGGGCGCCTGCCGAGCCCCCGAGGAAAGAAGACCTCTCGAGCCTGCTAACACAGGCAACAAATGGAGGAGCACACAGATATAGAGGGGTAATCAACAAGGTAATGGAGTCCAGGTGAGTCCATTAACCTCTCTGGGCTAGGTGGGACGAAATCGTCCCACCTACTCAACAGCCAGTTGAATCCCGTGGCGCGTTATTCAAATACCTTAGAAATGCTATTACTTCAATTTCTCAAACATATGACTATTTTACACCATTTTAAAGACAAGACTCTCGTTAATCTAACCACACTGTTCGATTTCAAAAAGGCTTTACAACGAAAGCAAAACATTAGATTATGTCAGCAGAGTACCCAGCCAGAAATAATCAGACACCCATTTTTCAAGCTAGCATATAATGTCACATAAACCCAAACCACAGCTAAATGCAGCACTAACCTTTGATGATCTTCATCAGATGACAATCATAGGACATTATGTTATACAATACATGCATGTTTTGTTCAATCAAGTTCATATTTATATCAAAAACCAGCTTTTTACATTAGCATGTGACGTTCAGAACTAGCATACCCACCGCAAACTTCCGGTGAATATACTAAATTACTCACGATAAACGTTCACAAAAAACATAACAATTATTTTAAGAATTATAGATACAGAACTCTTTTATGCAATCGCTATGTCCGATTTTAAAATAGCTTTTCGGTGAAAGCACATTTTGCAATATTCTGAGTAGATAGCCCAGCCATCACAGGCTAGCTATTTAGACACCCACCAAGTTTAGCCCTCACCAAAGTCAGATTTACTATTAGAAAAGTTTGATTACCTTTGCTGTTCTTCGTCAAAATGCACTCCCAGGACTTCTACTTCAACAACAAATGTTGGTTTGGTTCAAAATAATCCATAGTTATGTTCAAATATCCTCTGTTTTGTTTGTGCGTTCAAGACATTATCCGAAGGGTAAAGAAGGGTGACGCGCCCGACGCGTTTCGTGACAAAAAAATTCTAAATATTCCATTACCGTACTTCGAAGCATGTCAACCGCTGTTTAAAATCAATTTTTATGCAATTTTTCTTGTAAAAAAACGATAATATTCTGACCGGGAAACCCTGTTTTAGTTCAAAGACAGAGAAAATAAAAACATGGGGTCGCCTCGTGCATGCGCCTCAGTCTCATTGTACTCTGATCGACCACCATCCAAATGCGCTAATGTTTTTCAGCCAGGGGCTGCAAAGCCACCATTCAGCTTTTTCCCGCCTTCTGAGAGCCTATGGGAGCCGTAGGAAGTGTCACGTTACAGCAAAGATCCTCAGTTTTCAATAAAGAGACTCAAGAAGCCCAAGAAATTGTCAGACAGGCCACTTCCTGTAAGGAATCTTCTCAGGTGTTTGCCTGCCATATGAGTTCTGTTATACTCACAGACACCATTCAAACAGTTTTAGAAACTTTAGGGTGTTTTCTATCCAAAGCCATTATTAAATGCATATTCTAGTTTCTGGGCAGTAGTAATAACCAGATTAAATCGGGTACGTTTTTTATCCGGCCGTGTAAATACTGCCACGTATCCCTAACAGGATATAGCACAGCTGCGCGTAATGATGGTGACAGGTGTGCATAATGAAGGGCAGCCTGGTGCCCTCAAGCGCCAGAGGGGGAGAGAGGGAGCAGGCGTGATAATCGCCTATCATTTAGTTATCAAGGTGAATATAAAACCAAGCTATAGCGAACATCAGTATCATTCAATAATATGCATGGGTGTTATAGTTGTATGAATTTATCACAATGCAAGCCTGCTCACTGGAAATGAAACACCAGCAGTCCTAATGCAATGCAATATTAGCTTCACAGTGAAACACTACTATTCTGGATATTTATCATTCTTAAACATTAAGCAAAATTGCTAATTTTGCTATTTCAAATATTTTTTCACTTCAGCCTCTGTACAATGCATGAAAGCTTACCTGTCATACGTCCACAATGATGTAGCAGCAGACCAAGCAATTTGCGAGAGGAGGACCCCACGTAAAATGATTCTAGTCGTGTCAGCTTAATTCACTAACAGGTACTGAGAAAAGCGATTCTGTTACTTATTTACTTGTTATTCATGTTAAATATTTCCATTCTGGGATAGTTGTTCACTGAATTGCTAGCACTAAATCAAATTTAGTTGCTCACACTGCTACATTGGCTACAATGTAAACAGACGTAGCTTGCTAGCATAAAAGCTGACACCGGCTGCGTGATTACGCAGTTTCCTATTTAGGTAATTGTCTATTTAAGTACTGTACGTTTCAAATTTAGCGGTATGCTCTCTCAGGTGTTCTTGGAATATCACCCTTGAAAGAACGGGAGAACGCAAGTATGCAATTTGGAACACAGGCGATGTTTTAAAACTCTCTTTATTATTCAAATGCAATCACTTCCTTATTTACATGACAGGTCATGTGTATCAAGGCGAGACCCAGATGCAGACACAGGAGGCAGATGGTTGGAGTCTTACAATGTTTATTAATCCAAAGGGGTAGGCAAGTGAATGGACGTGGACAGGCAAAAATGTCAAAACCAGATCAGAGTCCAGGAGGTACAGAGTGGCAGACAGGCTCATGGTCAAGGCAGGCAGAATGGTCAGGTAGGCGGGTACAAAGTCCAGAAAGGCAAGGGTCAAAACCGGGAGGACTACTAAAAGGAGAATGCAAAAAGCAGGAGACGGGCCTCCCGGGTGGCACAGTGCTCTAAGGCACTGTGCCAACAGAGATTCTGGGTTTGAGTCCAGGCTCTGTCACAGCTGGCCACGTCTGGAAGGCCCATTGTAAAGGATCGTTTAAAACATGTGTTTTTTTATTTAAAAAAATAGCTAACTATATACCAAATGATGTGCCCTCACCTCCAAACACAATTTATCTTCTCCTTCAGCAGTTTGACTATCCGATATGGCCCTAGGAATATCAAAATCCTGCAGGATTCGGTTCTGCAGGATTCGTGCTGGGATTTACTTGGTCCTGCAGGAATTGCCATATCCTGCATGTATATCAAAATCCTGCAGGTTTCGGTCCTGCAGGATTCCTACAGGAATTGTCATGATTGTGCAGGATTTTCTTACATTTCTGCAGGACAAGTCCTACTCTTGCAGAATTCCTGCAGGAGCATCAGGGACTTTTTTTGTCAATCCTTCAGGATTCCTGCAGGACACTTGCACAACTCCTTCACAAAAGGTTGAATTCCTGTAGGACTTTTTTTATTAAGGGCCCTTTTGGAAGGTGGTATAATTTCCCCTAAAATGTTTTTTTTTAACTAATAGATCATGATAGATCACAGCCTGTTGTTTCCAATGGGAGCTAATCAATCATAGTGGGCAGAGCAAGCAAGGAGGTGAGCAGAGCCAAGCACGAGCTAGCGTGAGCCTATTGGAGTGTTCTAGCATGTATTTGCATATTTACGCAAGGAAACGCCTACTCTGTGATGTACAATAATGCAATTCGCCCTAGCACTCCTTCAAAACAAAGCAATTTTTTCAAGGCACAAACACCAGTGAATGGAGACAGCACCTGGTTTTGTTCTCTGCGGGCCAGCATTACCTGTTCACCAGCCCCAAGCACTACTGACTGGTGACTGGCCCCCAGCAAATATCCCGCACTGAGTTGTACTGCAGAATTAGAAACAATCTCCATGCAGGACCTGAGAAGCTTTATCTTGAGCCACCTCCAGGACCTACTCCACTGGCTTGCTCCTCAGCGATGCCACAGAGCAGCAGCAGTAGCAGCAGGGGTGTGAGAAGAAGTGAGAAAAGAGATGCAGACTTCAAGAAGAGGACATGGACCGAAAGACTGGGACCACAGTGAAATTAACAACTTTTTCTGGTGTTGTTCAGACATCTCAGGAGTCAGACATTAGATACTCATTTTATTCCTTAGACACTTGTTATTTACATGTCTGTTCATAAGACACTTTTACTATTGTTCCGAAATATTTATATTGCTCATAAATATTTGTGTCTACACTCTTGACATTTTATATTTTACCCTTTTGTTGTTTGCGTGTCTGTTCATAGCAGACACTGTTGTACTATTGTTCAGAAACATTTCTAATCAGAAAGATTTGTAACTACACTGACACTTAACTTTTATTTTGTAGACCCTTTTACATGTCTGTTCTCAGCAGACAATTTTGTAATATGGTTCAATTTCAGAAGCACGAATAAAGGTTTATTTGTTTGCTGAAAAAGCTCTGTTGGCATTTCTTCATCTCAATACAAGGTGTTTCAATGCATTATATTTCAACATCAAGTGCTGACAAATTACAGAAGATTGGTGTGCCTCAGACATTACAGGCTTTCTTCTACTTGTTGATTCAACCAGTGTGTGCCCAGTGGGATGTAGTATATATACAGTATGATAGCATGGGAGCTAGATCTGCACAAGGCTCTAGGCTTGATGTACATTCCTGGTAATACACTCCTGTCCCCAGTGGACCGACTCGTAGGCTACATAAAGCATCCTCCATTCAGGCTGCAAAGACACCATTTCCCTCCTTAACTAGCTTTAATGGTGAGAAGTCAGGGGAAAAAACTGGGAAAATATGCGTATACCAGCATTTTCTAATTTTCTGACAACTTAGGATGTTGCACACCAAGGCTGTCCACCTCCTTAAAAAAAGTACTATAAGAATTGATATTTTGAAATTCATAACATACCAAATGCATCTGTATTTTTGTATATATTTTTTTTAATCATAGGTTATTTATTTATGCAACAACACACTAACTCATCGTCACAAATTGTAAGTAAGCTCGTTACAATGCCCCCTAAAGACATGATTGACATTGGGAAAAGAGGGTGGGCAATCAGCTGATCATTAATGTTGATGATTGATGTACATCTGTTGGTCAGCTAACTTGATTTAATTTACTGTGCTTGAGTGGAAGAAGAAGAAGATGGCGGAAACTGAGATTTTGTTTGAAACTGCTAGTGTGTCGGGTGAAGCTAATAATACAGAAAGTGAGAATGAGTGGGTTACAGTGGCGAGGAAAAAGGGAAGCAAGAGAAGTAAAGCTGTGTTGGAAAATAGGCAACCATTAGACTCGTTTTTAATCGGAGTGAGGGTTTTGGATCAATCCTACTTGGGAAAACCGTTTAACGTCTCCAGGAAAATCTGGAATGTGTTGGAGGAAACTTGTGGAGTCGGTGAGAGTCACAAGAAGTGGTCTTATTTTAATGTTTTGTGTGTCTGCAGAAGAAGCGTGTTTTAAGACTCAAAAAGATATCGGAGTGGAATGTTTCCTGTATGGATTTTCGTAGTAGGGCGCCTATCAAGGGGGTTATTTCCGGGTTGGCGCAAAAAATAAAAGGCAGAGGATATAACTGAAGACATCGATGGAGTGGTTGGTGCATGTCGACTCTGTATGCTGGATGGAGAAAAGAAATTCACTTCATCCATGCTACTGTTCTTTGATGAAGAGCTTCTCCCTTCTCATATAAAGTTAGGATTCATGACGTACCCTGTAAGAGCTTTTGTGCATAAGCCTCTTCAGTGTCATAAATGTAAAATATTTGGTCATGTGTCAAGTGTGTGCAAAGGGAAGAGTATTGTATGCCAGATGAAGGGAAATACTGCAACTGTGGAGGTGAACATACGCCTGAATTCCTGGAGTGCCCTGTTAGGGTGAAGGAGAATGAGGTGGCAAGGGTAAGGAGTGTCTAGTGTGTCTCCTATCTGGAGGCGGTGAGAAGACTGGAAGGAACGAACGATTGGCGGGGAAGAAGCAATGGTAGCAGAGCCACCACAACCAGTGAAACTTTCTCATCAACTGAGGATAGTGAAATGCTATATGTTAAAAAGGTGGACTTTGTATTACTTATTGCAATGGTCATAAAGCGGAGAAGAAGTCTAAGAAAATTGAATCATTGTGAATGCCATTGAACATTTTTTGGGGTCTTCGTGATTTCACAGTCGAGGCCGTGCAAAAAATCCTGTTGGTGAATGTACCGCCATCACAGGCCCCTGAGCCAGTGTAGGGATGTATTTTGGAGTGGACTGTGATTGAAGAACTGGGATGGGTTTTCTTAGTTGACGTGTTTTATTTTGCAGATGTCGTTTTCCCCCTTCCCCGCAAAGATTTTTTGGTTTCTTATTCAATACCCTGTCCAGCTGGTGGTGGTAATGCACCATTAACATTGGACGCCAAACCGCCGTTAAACCCCATCAAAGAAGAAGGGTTGTGCTTGCTCGCTCACATTGCACGCTCCTAATGACCTAGCCTAATGTTCTGACATTGGATTGTTTAAAATTGGGTATTTTCATAAATACTTAAATGCATTTCTATCGTTCATTTGTGTCAACATATTTAGTCATAACAGTCTAGATTAAGCCAACCATGCACAACTCTATTGTTTGGTGGTACAGGTAGGACCTGTTAAGCAACTGATTGGACGGTAATGGCACCATCTTTTGGGGAACAAGTGGCCAATAAAAAGGACAGGACAAATATGTGTTCAGCCCCTTCCAATAAATCATGAGGAAATCATTCAATAACATTTAGGCTCTTCTTTCAAGGTAACAATACAGATCACCATAAAATATAGACCTTTACGGTGTCCATATAAGGACAGCCTCAGCCTCAGCAGGACTTGTTTCAATCTCAGCAGCAGTTGTGCTCTAATCAAGGGGCAAGGTTGTATTCCTCAGGAGTTTGTCGTTTCACCTTTTTAAAAAACATGCAGCCATTATTACAGTAACTTGTGTCTGGCAGCAGGGTTGGAAAGCCTTGTTTCCTGCCTTTGCCAGACGCCTCATGTAAGCCTTTTGGTCTAAAATGGCAGAGCTCCATGTCTTAGAACTCTCTGTCTTTTTCTCCCCATGTACTTGGCTCGGATTCTATTCAGGAAGGACAAGTTGGACCACAGAATATTTCCAATTAAGACATTTTCACCATGGGATTTCTGAGGGCTGTGCGACTGTAGGCTACTGCAGTCATGGAAAAGCTTACTGGAGAACAAATCATTTTCGTTTCATAAAGGGCTCCTTTTACATGTGATTTGGGAGGCTTACCAGTACATGGAAATAATAATTTAGGTGGGTCATGATTCCCCACATAGCCTTTTATAGTAAGCTCTTCATATGAGTCATTAAGCAACAGTTAAATGATGTTAAGTGAAACATACATTATTTTCAAACTGTATAGTATTGTAGCCTGCAAGTCATCCTTTCTATATTTACATTTACATTTTAGTCATTTAGCAGACGCTCTTATCCAGAGCGACTTACAGGAACATTTGGGGTTAAGTGACTTGCTCAAGGGCACATCAACAGATTTTTCACTTATATGGATTCACTTCGATGTACATCGCTGATCTATACACCCACATCGAACTGTGCTGCACACCAGGTATACTGGCTGACTGAGTGACTGCCAACAAAGAGAGTGTAGCTGTGCTAAGGGGATTTATCTCTGAAAGGCTGCATTAAGAGAATGAGGCTCATGATCTGTACCAGGCTCTGTAAGTGTCTGTGAAAGGTAGGAGTCCTGGAGCTGAGGGGAGGGGTGCATGAATTTCACTTTAGCTTTGAGAAATGTACCTTACCATGGATTGTAAGGCAATGTGTACACTGCACCACCTACAGCAGTGATGGGCTCTTACCCCGAGTCTGACTCGTTTTGTAGTACTGCATGTGTTACAGAGTGCTTTCTGTTCTGCCCTGAGCGGGGATCGAACTATTGCTCAAGCGCAGCCTGGACTTGAAATGAGTATATGAGGAAACTGTTGGTGATGATATTATTTTGGTACATTTCTTTCACTTCTCTGTGGTAACTCAGAGACGGAGTGTTTTGATGACCAGACACGAGGTCAGCTCGTAATATGACCTGGTAAAATAAGGGTTAAATAAATAAAAAAGTCACCTCAGAACTCCTGACCAGGTTACTTTTAGATTATCTCTCCCACAGCTTTGAAATGCATACATTCGGTGTAGGGTGAAGTTGCCCCTAGATGCGGAACTTTGGTAAGTTTCGTATTTTCCCCACTAATGGTTAAAAGTCCAATGCAGCCGTTTAATTTCTGGGTAACCATTTCTGGTTAACAATTAAGTACATTACTGTGATTGTTTTCAATTATAATGGTAATTAAAAAAAAAAAAAAAAAATAAATAAACAGAAATAGCTTCTTAGCAAAGAGCAATTTCTCAAGCAAGAATGTTGCTAGGAGTGGTCTGGGAGTGGTCTAAGAGGGGAGGGGAAAACTGAAATCTGTTATTGGCAACGAGGTTTATTGGCGACCATTGGCGACCATTTCTTAGTGGTCTATTAACTAATTTACAGCCTGGTGATATCACAAGGTAGGCCACAGCTCCATCCCACCAAACAGGCTGAAATTTCAGGTGGTCTTTTCAAACAGCTCTAACACTAAAAGGGCATTATCAAGGGCATTATTTTAACATTAATATTCCAACCTCATAGTGTGGAAAGACTGTGCGTATATATATATATATATATATATATATATATATATATATATATATATATATATATATATATATATATATATATACACATACAGTGCCTTGCAAAAGTATTCATCCCCCTTGGCTTTTCCTATTTTGTTGCATAACAACCTGTAATTTAATTGGATTTTTATTTGGATTTCATGTAATGAACATACACAAAATAGTCCAAATTGGTGAAGTGAAATAAAAAAACTTACTTGTTCAAAAAATTCAAAAATATAAATAACGGAAAAGTGGTGCCCGTAAATAAGATCTGGTGCAACCAATTACCTTCAGAAGTCACATAATTAGTTAGATTGCACACAGGTGAACTTTATTTAAGTGTCACATGATCTCAGTATATATACACCTGTTCTGAAAGGCCCCAGAGTCTGCAACACCACTAAGCAAGCGCCACCACCAAGCAACTGGCACCATGAAGACCAAGGAGCTCTCCAAACAGGTCAGGGACAAAGTTGTGGAGAAGTACAGATCAGGGTTGGGTTATAAAAAAAATATCTGAAACTTTGAACATCCCACGGAGCACCATTAAATCCATTATTCAAAATTGGAAAGAATATGGCACCACAACAAAACCTTCCAAGAGAGGGCCGCCCACCAAAACTCATGGACCAGGCAAAGAGGGCATTAATCAGAGAGGCAACAAAGAGACCAAAGATAACCCTGAAGGAGGTGCAAAGCGCCACAGCAGAAATTGGAGTATCTGTCTGTAGGACGACTTTAAGCCGTACACTCCAGAGAGCTGGGCTTTATGGAAGAGTGGCCAGAAAAAAGCCATTGCTTAAAGAAAAAAATAAGCAAACATGTTTGGTGTTCACCAAAAGGCATGTGGGAGACTCCCCAAACATATAGAAGAAGGTACTCTGTTCAGATGAGACTAAAATTGAGCTTTTTGGCCATCAAGGAAAACGCTATGTCTAGCGCAAACCCAACACCTCTAATCACACCGGGAACATCATCCCCACCGTGAAGCATGGTGGTGGCAGCATCATGCTGTGGGGATGTTTTTCATCGGCAGGGACTGGGAAACTGCTCAGAATTGAAGGAATGATGGATGGCGCTAAATACAGGGAATTTCTTGAGGGAAAAATGTTTCAGTCTTCCAGTGATTTGAGACTGGGATAGAGGTTCACCTTTCAGCAGGATAATGACCCTAATCATACTGCTAAAGCAACACTGGAGTGGTTTAAGGGGAAACATTTAAATGTCTTGGAATGGCCTAGTCAAAGCCCAGACCTCAATCCAATTGAGAATCTGTGGTATAACTTAAAGATTGCTGTACACCAGCGGAACCCATCATCTTCATGGAGCTGGAGCAGTTTTGCCTTGAAGAATGGGCAAAAGTCCCAGTGGCTAGATGTGCCAAGCTTATAGAGACAAACCCCAAGAGACTTACAGCTGTAATTTCTGCAAAAGGTGGCTCTACAAAGTATGGACTTTGGGGGGTGAAAAGTTATGCACGCTCAAGTTTTCTGTTTGTCTTATATCTTGTTTGTTTCGCAATAAAACATATTTTATTTTGCATCTTCAAAGTGGTAGGCATGTTGTGTAAATCAAATGATACAAACCCCCCAAAAATTATTTAAATTCCAGGTTGTAAGGCAACAAAATAGGAAAAATGCCAAGGGGGGTGAATACTTTCGCAAGTCACTGTATGTATGTATGTATGTATGTATATGTATGTATATATATATATATATATATATATATATATAAATAACACAGGTAAATCACGTTCAGGATTGGTGGAGGGAAAGCTGATCCTAGATCTGTACCTAGGGGAGACTTCACCCTAGAGGCATGTTATTTATAGTACTGGGATGAGTGCCCCAAAAAACTGAAATATCATCTTTAGTATTAATATCTGGATGTAAGATCATTTTAGTGCTAAAGGGGATTTGTATACGTTTTTGGGAAACTCACCCCTGTACGGTAGCCTAGTGGTTAAGAGTGTTGGGCCAGTAACCTCAAGGGCCGACTAGGTGAATAAATCTGCCGATGTGCCCTTAAGTAAGGCTCTTAACTTGTTTGGGATAGGGGGCAGTATTTTCACGTCCGGATAAAAAACGTACCCGATTTAATCTGGTTACTACTCCTGCCCAGAAACTAGAATATAAATATAATTAGTAGATTTGGATAGAAAACACTCTAAAGTTTCTAAAACTGTTTGAATGCTGTCTGTGAGTATAACAGAACTCATATGGCAGGCCAAAACCTGAGAAGATTCCATACAGGAAGTCCCCTGTCTGACAATTTGTTCTCCTTCTAGGGCATCTATATCAAAAATACAGCATCTCTGCTGTAACGTGACATTTTCTAAGGCTTCCATTGGCTCTCAGAAGGCGCCAGAAAGTGGAATGACGTCTCTGCAGTCTCTGGGCGAAAAACAGCAGGAGTTTTTGTGAGTGGTCAGGCAGGGAACAATGACACTGGAGTGCGTGTGCACGAGACAACTCCATGTTTTTCTTTCAGTCTATGAATGAATATAATGTCGCCCGGTTGGAATATTATCCCAATTTTACGAGAAAAATTGCATAAAAATAGATTTTAAACAGCGTTTGACATGTTTCGAAGTACGGTAATGGAATATTTAGAATTTTTTTGTCACGAAATGCGCCGCGCGTCACCCTTCGGATAGTGACCTCAACGCATGAACAAAATGGAGATATTTCAATATAACTATGGATTATTTCAAACCAAAACGACATTTGTTGTTGAAGTAGAAGTCCTGGGAGTGCATTCTGACGAAGAACAGGAACGGTAATCCAATTTTTCTTATAGTAATTCTGAGTTTAGTGAGCACCAAACTTGGTGGGTGTCAAATTAGCTAGCCTGTGATGGCTGAGCTATCTACTCAGAATATTGCAAAATGAGCTTTCGCCGAAAAGCTATTTTAAAATCTGACACCGCGATTGCATAAAGGAGTTCTGTATCTATAATTCTTAAAATAATTGTTATGTTTTTTGTAAACGTTTATCGTGAGTAATTTAGTAAATTCACCGGAAGTTTGCGGTGGGTATGCTTGTTCTGAACATCACATGCTAATGAAAAAGCAGTTTAAATATGAACTTGATTGAACAAAACATGCATGTACTGTATAACATAATGTCCTAGGAGTGTCATCTGATGAAGATCATCAAAGGTTAGTGCTGCATTTAGCTGTGGTTTTGGTTTTTGTGACATACATGCTTGCTTTGAAAATGGCTGTGTGATTATTTGTGGCAGGGTACTCTCCTGACATAATCTAATGTTTTGCTTTCGCTGTAAAGCCTTTTTGAAATCGGACAATGTGGTTAGATTAACGAGAGTCTTGTCTTTAAAATGGTGTAAAATAGTCATATGTTTGAGAAATTGAAGTTATAGCATTTTTAAGGTATTTGTATTTCGCGCCACGCTATACTATTGGATATTGGTGAGGCGTTCCCTAATTGCTCATGTAAATCGCTCTGGATAAGAGTGTCTGCTAAATGACTAAAATGTAAAAGTACACTTCTCCAACATGCAGTCACTTATACATAGAAGGGCTACATATCCGAAACACATCCAAACACATCCAAAATAAGCATCAGTTAGTTCTAAATATATTCCCCCATAAAACATTAGAAATTGGACAGACAGTATTTAGGCCATAAAGCTGATTGAGATCAGATTATGTTTTCTAATACCAGGAGTGACTTCACTCAGTAGCCTACCTAGACTCAGCAAAAAAAGAAACATCCCTTTTTCAGGACCCTGTCTTTCAAAGATAATTCGTAAAAATCCAAATAACTTCACAGATCTTCATTGTAAAGTGTTAAACACTGTTTACCATGAACCATAAACAATTAATGAACATGCACCTTTGGAACGGTCATTAAGCCACTAACAGCTTACAGACGGTAGGCAATTAACCTCACAGTTATGAAAACTTAGGACACTAAAGAGGCCTTTCTACTGACTCTGAAAGACACCAAAAGAAAGATGCCCTGGGTCCCTACTCATCTGCATGAACATGCCTTAGGCATGCTGCAAGGAGGCATGAAGACTGCAGATGTGGCCAGGGCAATAAATTGCAATGTCTGTACTGTGAGATGCCTAAGACAGCGCTACAGGGAGACAGGACGGACAGCTGATCGTCCTCGCAGTGGCAGACCATGTGTAACAACACCTGCACAGGATCGGTACATCCGAACATCACACCTGCGTGACAGGTACAGGATGGCCGAGTTACACCAGGAACGCACAATCCTTCCATCAGTGTTCAGACTGTCTGCAATAGGCTGAGAGAGGCTGGACAGAGGGCTTGTAGGCCTGTTGTAAGGCAGGTCCTCACCAGACATCACTGGCAACAACGTCGCCTATGGGGACAAACTCACCGTCGCTGGACCAGACAGAACTGGCAAAAAGTGCTCTTCACTGACGAGTCGCGGTTTTGTCTCACCAGGGGTGATGGTTAGATTTGCATTTATTGTTGAAGGAATGAGCGTTACGCCGAGGCCAGTACTCTGGAGCGGAATCGATTTGGAGGTGGAGGGTCTGTCATGGTCTGGGGCGGTGTGTCACAGCATCATCGGACCGAGCTTGTTGTCATTGCAGGCAATCTCAACGCTGTGCGTTACAGGGAAGACATCCTCCTCCCTCATGTGGTACCCTTCCTGCAGGCTCATCCTGACATGACCCTCCAGCATGACAATGCCACCAGCCATACTGCTCGTTCTGTGCGTGATTTCCTGCAAGACAGGAATGTCAGTGTTCTGCCATGGGCAGCGAAGAGCCCGGATCTCAATACCATTGAGCATGTCTGGGACCTGTTGGATCGGAGGGTGAGGGCTAGGGCCATTCCCCTCAGAAATGTCCGGGAACTTGCAGGTACCTTGGTGGAAGAGTGGGGTAATATCTCACAGCAACAACTGGCAAATCTGGTGCAGTCCATGAGGAGGAGATGCACTGCAGTACTTAATGCAGCTGGTGGCCACACCAGATACTGACTGTTACTTTTGATTTTGACCCCCCCCTCTTTGTTCAGGGACACATTATTCCATTTCTCTTAGTCACATGTCTGTGAAACTTGTTCAGTTTATCTCTCAGTTGTTGAATCTTGTTATGTTCATACAAATATTGACACATGTTAGGTTTTGCAGTTGACAGTGAGAGGACGTTTCTTTTTTTGCGGGGTTTATAATCGGATCTAGGCCTCATCAATGTTGCTGCCCAGGCCAACGCTTGGTGCCAAGATGCCTGCCTGCCTGCCCGTTTAACCCAAAGACACTATCGTTCCCTGCTAATGAGTGAGCACTTCTTCTTTTCTTCCTCCTCGCTCCTTTTTCTTTTTCTCGTCGCTTTGTAAA